>NW_022196906.1:34561268-34604773 GCF_008632895.1 Mastomys coucha | reverse complement strand
CCCCCGCGCCTATGGAGATCCGTCTGCTCCTAAATGAGGACCTCCTAGAAGGGCCCTTTCTGCCGGGAGCCAGGTTCAGGAGGGGCAGGGTATGCTCCTTCCCTCTGTTGCCTCCTTTGCTGCATTGGTTTCAAGGACTCCAGGCTCCCTTCTCCCAGGCTCGGCTTCACATTCCTGTCCTCCTTCTCTCTGCTTCTCTGGCTCTTTCTTTCTCTCCTTCTCGGGGTCGCGTCCAACCTGCATCTTCTGGGGTCACCTGGCTTTTTGGTGCTTCTTTCACCCTGCCCTGTTTCCCTCTTTACCCTTTTCTCCTTCCTTCTCTCCTCCCTCTCCCTCCCTCTTCTCCTTCAACACATCTGTTTCTAATCTGAGCGCTCAGAGGCGCCTGTTTGAAACAAAAAGCTCCCCCCACCCTCAAAACCTGGCACAGAAAACCCTGGATGAACCTTTCCTTCCCAGCTCTCCACTTTCCCCTGGTACTCCTGAAACCAAACCACGCGCTGAAAAGTACCCTCCACACAAACGGTTCTCCGCCAAACTCCACCAGGAAACGCCCCCACCCCGTAGCTGGCTGGAGGGCCCAGATGTGTGAGACATTTCGATGGCCGACTGGGCGGTCCTCCGTTGCCAGATGCGCCCCTCGGTGGCGCGGAGGCAGGGACCGAGTGGTTGCCGCACTCCCGGACTGCGGGGACCACGCTGCTGAGGGCGGGTCTCCACCCAAACTCAGGGTGGCATTTCCCCAGGGCCATCCAAACTCCCGCTCTCCCCAAGGTACTCACCTAGCCAGAGGAAGAAGAGGGACATCCCGATCCCCGGACACGGGCACTTCCCGGCTCAGCTCAGCCTGGCTGCAGGGCGACCGAGCCCAGCCGACGGACCTTCTGTGAGCAGGGCGCGGCGCCTCGGGGTGCGCGCGGGGGGCTGCAGCCATGTGCGGGCGCTGGCCCCGCGCCCGGGTCCCCTGCGCGCTGCGCTCCGGGGGCACGGAGGGCTTCTAGCCCTGGCTCCACCAGCTCGCGCCGGGACAGGGGCCGGGCCAGGGGTTAGGGAGAAGGCGAGGCGGCAAGGAGCTACCGCTTCGTGGAACACTTTTCCCTGTTTGGAAAGAAAACCGACTGGAGAAAGAGGAAAAAAAAATGAGCTGGAACCACACGGCTGCCTCCTACCGCAGCCCCTCCCTCCATCCCTCCCCTCGCCCTCCCTTCTCTTCGCTCCCGCCCTCCCTCTCTGCGTTTGGGGTTAGCTGCTGGGGCTGCTTTACCTCCCACCCGGGAGGGAGGGCCGCGGCCCGGGGTGATCGAGGGGGGTGCTCGGTGCCAACTGCTGCGGTGCAGGAGAGAATCCGCAGCACTTCGGCCAAGAGCCGGTGGATGCGGCCTTTTCAATTCTGTCTGTTTTTTTTTTTTCTCCTTGATCTCTCTAATCTCTCTGCTCTTTTGTATATTTTTCTCCCTCACAATGCTCTATGGTTCTCTCTCTCTCTCTCTCTCTCTCTCTCTCTCTCTCTGTGTGTGTGTGTGTGTGTGTGTGTGTGTGTGTGTGTGTCGATGGCGGAGAGGCGGGTAGACATGGTCGCACTATGTAGCTCTTTGTTGGTCTGGAAGGCTATCTATGTAGACTAGACTGGCCTCGAACTCACAAAGCTATACCTGATGCTGAGCGCACCACTACACCAGATCTTGTTCACTTCCTTGCTTCTCCTCTTGTCTCCTCCTTTCTTCCTCTCCTCTCTGGTTTCCCCCAGCCTCTTATTTCTCATCTCCTATTTTTTCTGGGTCTGGATAGGTCAGTATGAAATCACTAGGGACACCATGTAAACAGGTTTGCAGTAGTGGATCATTGAAACAGTTCTTTAGGCGTCCCTGTTTGGACCCTTTGCATTTGCTATTCATAGTCAACTGCTGTTAAATCTGTACAGGGCTGAGCCAGCCACTCTCTTAGAGAAGTCGGGATCCAGAGTTCAAGGAAACAGTGATGCCTTAAGCTGAGGCAGGAGGATAGTCAGGAGTTCACATCCACCCTGGACTACTTAGTGAGTTCCATGACAGCGTGGACTAGGTATAACCAGCCTTGCATGGATGAAGAAGTTAGCACTAGACACTTGAATCTCTCAACCTGGCCATCAGACTATTAAAACAGTGAATCCCAATAAGCTGGAATTCCCCTCACCTCCACTCCCCAGAATCTCATGTTGGGAGAAGAAAGAGACTAATGCCTGGGTCAGCCAGAAAGAAAACTTTTCCTGAAAATAATTTACAATTTGTCATACCAACTTACTGGAGAGACAGAAGCACCGTGATGGGCAGGACCACGTCCTGGTTAGGAATCGCTTGGATAAGAACTCAGGTTCTACTTAAGCCTTAGTGCAGAACACCGAAGGGGCAGCGGGCCACTGTATCTCTCTCTCCCTTTTCTCAATGAGACTGCATGAGATTGAATAGATCTCTCTTTTCTGTCCCAGGAACCTGCATTAGAGATGGGCAGAGGGCGAGAGACTGCAAGAGACTGGTGGGCCCAGAGAGGAGAACCTGGAGTCAGTCATCCTTGGTGCTTAACCTCCAGTGAGAAAGGACCAGAGAAGAAAAGAGCAGTGGGGGCTGCTCAGGTCTCCGGGGCTCAGAGCTCTTCCTGGCACTTTTCCTGGCACTGCAGAAAAGATCAGTCCTTTGTAGTCCCAGCCTATGGATGTCCCTGGAGGACTGGCTGAGGCTGCTGCTTCTCACCTTTAGTCCCACCACCTAGACTGCGGGCTGGGGCCAGAGCCTAATCATAATTCATATGAGCAATTAACAGTCCCCTCGCAGGCTGGCAGGCTGTCCCACCCCCAGCTCCTTTCTGGCTCCCTTAGCCCCTTAGGACTGGCTTAGGTCTTCCCAGTTGTACTGAAAGCCAGCCCCATTTCGCAGGCCAGGAAAGCAGAGTCCAGGAGAGACTGCACCTCTTACATTACACCGAAATGTTGTCAAAAGCCTGAGTTGTTCTTAGGGTTTTAGGATATCAGCTCTAACCCTTCCCCTCCCCCATATTCTTTTCCTTCCCCACATTCTGTCCTGAAAATCCAATCCAGACTTCATGTGTGGGCATTCTTACTCTGTTTTAGAGGGAAGGAAACTGTCCCTTAGGAGGGTAAAATGTCCTGCTCCAGCTCAGAAAATGTTCAAATCTCCTTTCAAAAACCAAGCATTTAAAACACTACATTTATATTATGAAATATTTAAAAGGTTTCTTTGGTTCTGGAGTAATCGTGCGTGAGTGCGAGCGTGCGTGTGTGCGTGACTGTGTGTGTGTGTATGTGTCCTATACGTGTATGTGTCGTTTATATGTGTGAGTGTGTATATATGTGTGTTCTGTATGTGTATGTGTGAGTACGTGTTGAGTATGTATGTTTGTACGTGTATAGTTGTATTGTTGTGTGTGTATATGTTGTGTTTGTGTTTGTGAGTGTGTTTATATGTGTATGTGTGTATATAGGTGTGTGTTTGCATATATGTGCGGATATATGTGTGTATATATGTATGTGAGTATGTGTATATGTATATTTGTGTGTATGTATATATATGCATGTGCATATATATGTATGTGTGTTTATGTGTGTATGTGTGCATATATGAGTATGTGTGTGTGTTTGTATATGTGTATTAGTGTATATGTGTGTATATATGTGTGTGAGAAAGTGTGTGTATATATGTGTGTATGTGCTATTATGTGTAGGAGTGTTTACATATATGCATGTGTGTGAGTGTGTGCATACGTATGTGTTTGTGGTATGTGTATGTTCGTGTGTATAGGTGTTTGAGGAAGAGTCTGACTGGATAGCCCTATTTTGCCTGGAACTCACAATGTAGTTCAGGCTGGCCTTAAGCTCATAGAGAGCCTCCTGCATCTGCCTCCAGAGTGCTAAGAATAAAGGCGTGTGTAACACCATAGGTAAATTGTTCATTTGTAATCACTTATCTAATAGGGTATATCCACAACTATGTTGAAAATGAATTCTTTATGAAGGCTGAGGGAATAAGAAGGAGACTAAAAGAAAGATACTCTTTTGATATTTCTGATCCACAGCTTAAAAAAAAAAAATACTTGACATCTTTTCAGACACACCAGAAAGTAGTAACAACAGAACAAAAGCCTCTGGATGCGCTCTCCTCGGTTTCCCCTTTTCATCCCTCTTAGGAAAGGTGTGTTTTGATTCTGTATGCTTCTACAGCACCACTTCTACCTCACTGCTACCTTCCCATTATTGCTGCTCTGGCTGGAAGGATGTAGGCCTGAAGACAGACGTGTGTAAGTGCAGCAGATGTGTGCCTACGTCCATACCACCCAGGCTGAGGCTATCAAGACTCCTTGGGTCCCAGGTTGTTAACCACTGACCCAGGTACTTAGAGAGTGCTGAGATTAAACACTCGCTTTCCACAAGTTCAAAGTCCTGGGGCCACTAGGGAGCAGAGGCCTCTTCCTTGGATAGGGTTTGCCACTGACATAAATCTAAAGTAGAGCCTCTGGAGACAGCCTGTAATAACATCCCACTGCCTGCTGATACTGGGTCCCTCGGGAGAACCCCAGGACGGATGTAACACTCTTGCTTTTAGTGGACCATCAAGTCCAGTGGGGAGAAGACATCATCATGTGAAATAGTTCAACAACAAAGGAAGGAAAACAGTTTCCAGTAAAAACAAACTCTGAGCATCCCAAGCACACTGTGGAGTATGGTGGTTAGAGAGCAATGTCTCAGCTTCTAGGATGAATAGGACTAAACAAGGACTCTAGGTGGGTCACAACATGGAGTCTATATATTCAGGAGACACTGGTTGAAAAGGAAAATGAAATGATTGAAGCAAAAAGCCCTGGAACATGGGGCTGAAGTCAGACTGGGAGAGCTACTGAACTCCAGGCAATGGCTTCTGGAATTTGTTCAGCAATGAAATAGTGTTAACATGAAATATCTTGATGACCACAAGGGTTGGTGAGCAACAGAGAACTTTAACATCTCCCTCATGCCTGCTCATCTTCCCATGCCAAGCTTTCTTATGAACATTAAACATTGTCTCAGTACTTTGGCTTTCTGTTTGGTTGGTTGGCTGGTTTGGTTTGGTTTCTTTTGTGTCAGGGTTTCATGTAGCTCAGGCTGGCCTTAAATTTGATATATATAGCTAGGAAGATCTTTTTGTTTGCTTGTTTGTTGGTTTGTTTTTTTGTTTTTCGAGAGAGGGTTTCTCTGTGTAGCCCTGGCTGTCCTGGAACTCAATCTGTAGGCCAGGTTGGCCTTGAACTTAGAAATCTGCCTGCCTCTGCTTCCCGGCAGCTAGGAAGATCTTAAACTTCTGATCTTCTTGCCTCCACATCTGAAGTGTTTAGATTACAGGCATGTACTTCCAAGCCCAGATGTCTCCAGATTTTGTAGAATATTCAGCTTCAAGAATCGCTCAGCTGGAGATGCATCTCATGCAAGAAGCCTAGAGTTCAATCTACCTTTCTACATTAAGCAGGGATGGTAGTGAACACCTGCAACCCCAGCTGCTGGAAGTTCAAGGTCATCCTCAGTTACGTAATACATTTGAGGCTGGTGTGGGCTATATGAGATCCTGTCCTCTAAGAGTAATAAGGAGGAAGAGGAGAAGGGGAGGGGGAGTAGGAGGAAGAAGATGAAGAAGGAAGAAAAGAAGGAAGGAGACACTTGTTGCTTAGCTGGTTGAGGTGGCATGTGTTTGCAATCTCTGTATTGGGGGAGACTGCTAGTTCAAGACTGTTGTAGACTACAGAGTGAGATCCTATCTCAAAACAAAGCAGAGACACATGTCCTGCACTCTTATTCTTGCTCTCTGGGAGGCCAGAGAGTGCCATCCTAATCCTTTCCTCCAGGAAACTCCTGGGGCCTGCATGAGGTCAGGGGTGCATGGTGCCTTTGGGGGCGACGTAGGAGCTACCTAGAGTGTATCTCATTTAATGCTTGATGGTAGGAACATAGGGAAATAAACAGAAGACAAATGGAAAGAAGATTAGACAGGGCAAAGTGTCTAACAGCTACTGTACATGAGAGAGGGAAGGGCAGACAGAAGAGGCATCAAAAGAGCGCAGGGGCTGGGTGGTGGCACACGCCTTTAATCCCAGCACTTGGGAGGCAGAGGCAGGTGGATTTCTGAGTTTGAGGCCAGTCTGGTCTACATAGTGAGTTTCAGGACAGCCAGGGCTACACAGAGAAACCCTGTCTCGAAAAACAAAAACAAAAAAAACAAACAACAACAACAACAAAAATGAGCGTAGGGGATTGAATACAGTATTCTATATGCCAAGTTTAATTTGTTTTGAGACAGGGTCTTGCTGCAGAGCCCTGGTTGTTTTAGAATGTGTTATGTAAGCCAGTCCTCATGATAGTCTTCCTTTCTTTGCCTTGCAAATGCTGGATTACAGGAACCAGCCATTCTGCTAGGTTTTTCTATGTGCTAAGATCAATGCCACCTCCTGTATGCTTCACAATATCTTTACAATGATGAGGCTGGGTTTGGAGAATAAAACTCCCATGAGGAGTAGACGATGACAAAGGCCCGACGTAAAGCAAAAAGAGATAAGCCTCTTAGACTTCAAGACTGTGGGTCGAACCTGACACCCTGGGCAAGTCAAGAAAGTCAAAGTGTCAGGCTGGAGCTGCTGAGATGGCTCAGTGGGGTAGAACACCGACTGCTCTTCGGAAGGTCATGAGTTCAAGTCCCAGCAACCACAACCGCCCATAATGAGATCTCTCGCCCTCTTCTGGAGTGTCTGAAGACAGCTACAGTGTACTTACATATAACAAAGTGTCAGGCTAAAGACAAATGGCTTAATTACTTTGAGAGATGATGACATTGAAGGCAGGTAACCATCCTTTATCTGTCCATCTGCCATCCATCTTTTTAGTTTCTTTTTTTTTCAACCAGTAATTCAGTCAAGGATATAACTTGGCAAAGCATATGTCTAGCAAAAACAAGACAACAACCAACCAACCAACCAACCAACCAACCAAAACAAGACAAAAAAACCTCAGCAAGTCTGTTAAGTCAATGGTGACCAAAGAAAAGTTGTCCCTGCTCTCTAGAGCTTGGTGTTAGTTAGGGAGAAGATGTTGCAAAGCAATCCGTGACATGAGAGTGTGGAGCTCACTGTGGAGATCACAGCAGGACCCTGCACTTAGTGCCTGTATGTCAAGGACAAAAGCCTCAGAGGAAAGACTGTAAATTCCTTTGCATGGGCAGAAGCCACCAGGTGAACTGAGCTGCGTGCCTACAAGTACATCCCAGAGTCCTGCAGGAAGAAGCAATCTGACTTGGTGAGCTTCCTTTTGTGGGTCCCCTGTTGGCACTATTGCCAACTCTCCCCGATCCACAGCACCACACACCCAGCAGGATAAAGTATGCAGGCTCGAGTACAAGACCAAACAAGGTTATGCCATATACACAGAGCTCTGTGTACTGTGATGTCTGCTAATAACCAGTTTGTACCTGTGCAACTTATGGTTGGCTGATCTGCCACAGTGCTAACCAGGTAAAGTTTGCCCTGCACCTTCATTCAGACTGTTCTGGAGGAGGTAGCTGGGTGCCACAGTGGGTGGGGCTTTGGCAGTCCCTAATTCTCACTGGGTTGGTGAAGATTCCTCACACTAATTATTTGAGGTTATCTTCACTGGTCCCTTTCACAGAGCTACCTAGAAGGAATCCTGATGTCCAATGGACCACCAAACCCGTCCACAAACACAGACAGAGGTGTGCACTGATACAGGTTTCAAGTCCTTGAAAAGGGGCCGTAAGTTGTACCACACTATCAATGACTCTTGCCATGTGGCTTGGAGAAGGCTTGATACTTTCTAGATCCACTGTTATTTCGAACATAGTGATGTTGGTAAAATTCATACCCTACAAGCAATTTAGGGTGGTTGTAAAGTCAAAGAATGTCTGTAAACTGATCGGGAGAGGGACACGGTGGAAAGATAAAGAACTGATATTTTTCCCACCCCACTGGGAACTCTGGATCATGTCCCTTCCACCCAGCACTGAGGACAAACCCCAAAGCATTGTATATGCTGGACTAATACACTCCAGCTGAAAGATACCCACAGCAGAATGTATCTCTCAGTGCCTTTGAGGTCCTGGATCTACTACCTGTGCTCTATGCTCACAGGTGGGGTTCAAGCTCATAAGGATGTTTGAGGGGATGTAACTGTAGATGATGGGAAGGGTTCTGGGTGGGAGGCAGCAGGCTTGGTAGTTATGAATAGGTCCCTAGATTTCCCTGCATCTTCCCTTTGCCTAGCACGGCTACGGTGAAGAAATGACTGCCGTGAAGGTGCCTGCTGCAGCGTCTAACACATACGGAACTTGGTAAATATTTGTTCCAACTAAAGCTGAAGTGGAGTTCATAGAATTCCATTCTGTGCAATAAACGGAGCCAATTTCTGTCTCATTTCCTTTTTCTACTCAAACAGGGTTATCTTTATATATTTTTTTCCTGTCCTACAAGGATGCTTCTCAACTTGGCTATTCAGTGTATTTCTTTTTACGGCTGGAGAGTAAGAAGCCCCAGCTGGCTTTCAGAGTTTTGCCAGGATAACTTTAATGGAGGCTGTGCCTGCGGGCTCTGTGTGCTGGGGGAGGCTAAGTAATGAAGTATTCGACTCACTCTGGGAAAGAAAGTAGCTCTTTTCTTCCTGAAGGGTCAGGACAAGGAAGAGGCAAGGGTGTTTGGATTCTCTCCTTAAAACTCAGTGGGGAAGTCCCCAGCTTCCACCTGTGGGGGTTCCCTGAAGAGGTACAGACCTAGTGGGGCTGGTGTTTCTCTGAGGACATTTGCTCATGAAGAAAAGATCTAGAAAAGATCTCAACAGTTCTCTGAAGAAAAGATCTCAACCATTCTCTGAACCAACTCCCAGTAGGGCTTTGAGGGAATCATGGGAGACTAGAGGAACTAATTCACCCTAGAGTCCTTGCTGTCCTTTCCTTTTTTTTTCCCTGAGAGCCTCGTGGTCCGGACTCCTGTCCCTTTTAGTTTCTACAACACCGAAAGTCCACCCTCTCGACCTTCTCACCCCATCCCAACCCCGCCCCCAGTCCAGATTTCCTCTGATGGTCTTCACTGACTAGATTGGAATCATTATGGAAGCATGCTTCTGGGTTTGTTTGTGAGAGTCTTTCCCAAAAAAGTTAACCTGAAGAGGGAAGAAGCACCCTGAAAGTTGACGCATGCTCCTTCCATTATGCCTTTACCGCCGTAATGGACTCCACCCTCAATCTGTGAGCCAAAGCAAATAGTTCCATAAGTTGCCAGGGGTAGGTATTTCATCACAGCAGTGAGAGAAGCATCTAACACATTGCCCTTAACCTGAGCACGAGCCTTAACCGCTCTGTGCCTGCGTGATTTCATAGTAGCATTTCTCGTTTGGCTGATGAGAAGGTTGCCAGAATCTGTAAGGAAGGTGCTCAGCATGGGGGTATCATGGTGCTCAGTTTTGCTCCCCTTTTCCTCTGACTCAGAGCAGCAGTCTGTGCCCCGACTGCAGACTGCAGCTCCTACTAGCTGAGGTTCCGTTCACATCGCAGAAAAGATGGCGACAGCTTCTCCTTGCTTACAAACCAGTAGAATCCGGTGCCCTCCTAGGAAACACTTAGAAAAGGGGGTTAAAAAAGAGTATTCTTAGCTGGGCTGTGGTAGAGCACACCTTTAATACGCCAGCACCTGGGAGACAGAGGCAGGAGGATCTTTGAATTTGAGGTCAGCCTGGTCTACAGAGTGAATGATGGGACAGCCAGAGCTACACAGAGAAACTGGTCTTGAAATAAACAAAACAAAACAAAACAAAACAACAAAACAAAACCCAAAAACAACAGCAAAGAGTCATCTCTCCAGTCTTCCTGCCCCCTGCAGTGCCCTTGGGGTTGTTGGGGGTTGGGGTGAGAAAACTTAACAACAACATCAACAAAAGAATATTCTTTTTTTTTTCTTTTTTTTCTTTTTTCGAGACAGGGTTTCTCTGTGTAGTCCTGGCTGTCCTGGAACTCACTCTGTAGACCAGGCTGGCCTCAAACTCAGAAATCCACCTGCCTCTGCCTCTGCCTCCCAAGTGCTGGGATTAAAGGCCTGCATCACCACTGCCTGGCTACAAAAGAATATTCTTAAACAGGACATGATGGTACATGCTGTAATCCCAGCAACCCAGGAGGCTCATGAATTCAAGGCTAACCTGGGTTACAAAGAGAAACCAATCTCAAAAATAAACAATTATTATTTTTTTTTAGATTTATTTATTTGTTATATGTAAGTATACTATAACTGTCTTCAGATACTCCAGAAGAGGGCATCATATCTCATTATGGATGGTTGTGAGCCACCATGTGGTTGCTGGGATTTGAACTCAGGACCTCCAGAAGAGCAGTCAGTGCTCTTAACCACTGAGCCATCTCTCCAGCCCCCTAAACAATTATTCTCAAAATGTATCCCGTGTTCTTTCCTTTCCTCTCACTGTTCCCCATCTTGGAGTTGGCAGTCAAAGGAAGAAGAGGGTTCGTTCTAGCTGATCATACTCAGAACTGCCCCCAGGATGGGCACAAGAGAGCTAAGATCGAGCACTGGAACTCACACTCTTAGGTTGACAGGATATCAGAGATAGCTGACCTAATGCCCTTATTTCCCACTGAAGGACAGTAGCACAGAGAAGACAGCGTCAGTCTCAGGGCCACACAGCTAGCTGGCAGTGTAGAGACACTAAGAATCTTCCTCTGACTCCCGTGTGTGTTTTTGCCGCTGTCCCCTATTGACCTACTGTGGTTTCTGTGTGGCATCTCCTCCAAGGCAAAGGCCACTTGGTGGGTGGGCAGATCTGGTGTCCACCCTCATTCTGTAACCGAACCACAACCCAGTTGATTTTTTTTTTTTCTAAAATTCTACCATCCGTTCTCTCTGTTGCTACGAAGGCACCCAGCAGAGAACAGAAATCACCGAGCCAGGAGACGGAAAAGGTCTTTGCCTTCTCTGCTCAGGAGTGAGCATGAGGGTTATGGGGTGAGCACCGCAGTGAGGTTCCTGTCAGCATGCGGGCCTGAGAATGTATTCCAGCCTGAGCCCACATTCACTCCAGCGCTTTGCAGCTGTTCATAGCTGGATGACAACCGAGAGTGCCTTGCAATCCAATGTCCTCATTCTGTAGCCACCCAAGGGAAGTTCTAGTCTAGGATTAGGCTCCAGTTGGAGGCACAGCGGAGTCTGCCACCAAGGCGCCTAGTCATGAGTCCTTTTTTCATTCTAGAGTGGGGACGGATATTTCACAGAAGGGCTCTGCCATTTCCCTAAGGACCAGGAATGAGATGGGAGAACTAGATGATGTCGGCTGGCAGAAACAGGTGTGATCCTGTTGAGGAAAGGGCTGGGATTTTTTTTTCGTTCCTAACTTATGTCTCACGGAAACCATACAAGACCGAGGTAGATACAGTACACGCAGAGCCTGAACAGGCCTTGGTGTCCAGCCTCTGAGGCACTTATGGTTGGTGGCTGAGATGCTCTGAGCCTGTCAGCAGCTGCTTGCAGCTGCTCCTTGACAAGACTGATGTGTGCAGCGGTCAAACTCAGGAGATGGGAGGCGGGGAAGAACATCTTCTAAACCCCCACAAGCAGAGAGACTTGTGAATCACAACCAGGCCCCTGCATCTTCCCCAGCAATCCTATTCCTAGGAGGTGGGGGAAGGTAAGTAACAGCTGCGGCCAAAACCATCAGCGTTCAACAGACAACCGGTAGCAGAGGGTGGACCGTGATGAGGGATGTCAGCCAACCAGGAAGGGCCTTCTGGCATCACCCCTGACTGAGCCAGCTCAAACAAATTATGGATTTCTCCGTGTCTCACTTATCTATCTGAAGAAAGTAAGAAAGCGAGTGCTTTGTAAGCCTCGGTTCTTTATGAAAGTAAGCTAAACATGATGAGGAGTCTACTCCGGGGCTTTGGCAGAACCTAGCCGGAGTCCCTCTGCTTTTTCTCATGTTACTCCACTGCAATAGAGAATTCCTCAGCTCACGAGCATTTGGTGTGGACCTGTGATAGACACAGCAAAATAAACGGAGGAAATCGAGCCTGTGTTCAGGATTAAGAGCTGATCTCTCCTCCTTCCCAGAGGAAGCACAAAAAAGATGTGGACAGACACTATTCACTGGCCCGCCCACACTAATTTCTAATCTATTCATGCCCACCTCCGCTGAGAAGGCTAGGGAGAAATGGCCACTGTACCAAGTTCCCTCGCCCACTGGGAAGGCCACATGACATAATTCTAGCAATGAGTTAAGTTATAAGAGAAAATCTTCTGGGGAGCTGTTAGTGAAGATTTGCTCATAATGTGCTCAGACCTGAACTGGCCTGTGCCTTTACAGGACATGCAGTTTAGGTTGGCGAGGGTAGATAGCATGTTCTTACATAGCCAGACACCTAAAGCAAAGCACAGACATTGGCCTAAGATGGGCACAGGTGAGGCGTTAATGCAACTGGGGAGGGGGAGGGGACTTTCTTTCCTATGTGGCATCAGGGACTGCTTCATGGAGAGAGGAGCATTTGAGGGTGAGAAGGTCTAGAACTGGGCAAGGTTGGGAGAGCAAGGCAGTTTCCGGTTTCACCTTTAACAGCCCTGAGCATCCCCACTGCTCCAAACCACACTGTGGGAGTCTAAGTGCTCTAGCCAGGTGTTGCAACTACAGCTCTGGAGATAATCAGATTGTAATGGCATCTGACGCCCACAGAGCACTTCCTTCTGAAGTCCTTTACAGATCCAATCTAAATTGTCCTTCGGAAGCTAAGGAAGAAGGACACTCCACAGACGTCATCCTGAAACTCTACAGTTGTTTGGAAAGAGCTTCTCTCTCTCCCCGGCCATCTCAGCCCTCCCTTAATTCTCCACCTTCATCTTCACCCATGAGACTCACGGCCTATGTGTGTACATGCATGGTTCCCTGCAGGCACAGAGAGGTATCTTATCTAAGAGGCACCTGTGCAGTGGACTCATGCTCGTAGGGAAGCCATGAATTTTCTAGGGGAATTTGTGCTTTGGGTTCATTGTCCCAGCTAGTGCACTGGTTCTCCTGGGAACCAGAGGGCCTTTGGGAGGTTTCTGGATAAGCCTAGTGCTGGTAGGACAAGAGGTTTCACTCGAACCATTTTCTAGACTTTCTGAACAAGCCAATCTGAATAATTATGTATTTAAAAAAACTCATCCATCTGTGTTTCCATTAAGATCACACATGTACACATGCAGGAGCACACACACACAAGATAACAGGTGTAGGAATAATTGAGACCCTTGTGTAGTATTTTCAAGAGTATTAAATGGTATAGCCATTAAAAAAATACTGAATTTCCTTTAAAAATTGAAAATAAATTTCTAAATTTATTCCTCAAATAATTGAAAACAGGATCTCAAAGAGATATTTCCACATCCATGTTCAAAGGGCACTACTTACAATAGCCCCAAAGCAGAAGTAATCCAACTGATAAATGGATTAACAGTGTGCTTATCTATGCAAATGGAATATATATGTTCAAATGTGACATTATTAACTATCGTTTTTTAGTACTGGTCACTGAACCCAGGGATGCTTTCGTGCTGAGAGCACTCTAAGCTCCAGACATACCATCCAAATAGCATCCTCTGCCCCATACAATGGAGCATTATTCATCATTAAAAAGGAAGATAGGTCGGAGGCATGCCTACAACAAGGATGAACCTTGAAGTCATTATGCCAGAGGATATAAGCCATTCCTAAAAGGACAAGTGCTATAGGATTCCACTTATAAGAAGCACAGAGGGGCTGGGCGGTGGTGGCACACTCTTTTAATCCCAGCACTTGGGAGGCTGAGGCAGGCGGATTTCTGAGTTCGAGGCCAGCCTGGTCTACAGAGTGAGTTCCAGGACAGCCAGGGCTACACAGAGAAACCATGTCTCCAAAAACCCAAAAACAAACAAACAAAACAAAACAAAACATAGAATAATTATAGCCATAGAGATAGAAATGGTGGTTTCTGAAGTCTGAGAGGTAGAGACTTTGGGGGTTCTTGCCTGTGGTTGTTACTCTTGATTGCCAACTTGATAAAATTAAGAATCACCATGGAAACACATCTCTGGTTGTACCTGTCTGTGAGGGGCTTTCCAGAAAGGCTCAGCTGAGAAGAAAAGACACACTTGGAATGTGGGCAGTGCCATCCAATGGAGAAAGGGGGCTGAGTTCCAGTGGTTGTCTCTGCTTCCGGACCGTGACGCTGTGTAGTGCTGCCTCCCACCCCTGTTTCTATGCTTTCCTCACCACAATGGACTGCCTCCCTTCTTAAACCATAAGCCCAAATAAACCCCCCTCCCTTAAGTTGCTTCTTCTTCTCATCCTTAACTACACAGTGACTTTGAGGCCAGTCTGAGCTACATTAGACCTGATTTTAGAACCACGATCACAATAACAACTACAATTCCCTAGTTTTATGTTTTTGTTTTTCAAGACAGGGTTTCTCTGTGTAGCCCTGGTTGAGCTGTGGTTGCTCTGTAGACCAGGCTAGCCTCAAACTTATAGAGGTTGGGTTATCTGTCTACTGAGAGCTGGGATTAAAGATGTGTGCCATCACTGTCCTGCCAACAACTCCCCCAAATTTATCTACATTACACTTTTTTTTTTTTTTTTTTTTTTTTTTTTTTTTTTTTTTTTTTTTTTTTTTTTTTTTTTTTTTTTTTTTTTTTGGTTTGGCTTTTTTTCAACACAGGGTTTCTCTGTGTCCTGGAACTCACTCTGTAGACCAGGCTGGCCTCAAACTCAGAAATCTGCCTGCCTCAGCCTCCCAAGTGCTGGGATTAAAGGCGTGTGCCAACACTGCCTGACTACTACATTACTCTTAAAAACAACAGCTGGGTAGTGGTGGCACAAGCCTTTAATCCCAGCACTTGGGAGGCTGAGGCAGGCAGATTTCTGAGTTCAAGGCCAGCCTGGTCTACAGAGTGAGTTCCAGCACAGCCAGGGCTACACAGAGAAACCTTGTCTCAAAAAAACAAAACAAAACAAAACAAAAAACTCAAACAAACAAACAAAAAAACAGATCCCCACTTCTCAGCTATCCAGATCAGGCACAGAATCATTAAGGCTAGACTGATTTCAAACTTTCTGTGTAGACAAGGATGACATTGATTTTTCTAATCCTTTATCCTCCTGCCTCTACCTTCCCCAGTTTTGAGATTAAGATTATAGTCCTGCACCACCTTGCCCAGTTTGTATAATACTGGAGATGAAACCCAGGGCTTCATGTATGGTAGGCAAGCCTCTACAAATTGAGCTACCATCCCTGCCCGAATTATGGTAGAATTGAAATTAGTTAGAAAAGCCAGATTAAGGTCTTTGTTCTGCTGTTTATTAGCAGTTCAATCTTGTTCTTACTGGATTTAATTTTCCTTGTCAATTGGGTGAGTATTACAATATCCACTTTGATAACCTCACCCAGCAGATGCAAAAATCCAATTAGACAACTCATGTGGATATGCTTAGCGACCCACAGTCCACCAGACAGAGACAAAAGATTCTTCGAGGAGACGACGAGGTTCTCTCTGGGACTTCATGTAATAGTTTCCACCTTCTCTTGCCAAGCAGTCCCTTCTCTCACACCTACATTCCATCCTATGGAGTTTAGGCCAGTTTGAAGTAACCTTTGTGCTGGGAGATTTCCAGGTCCCAGATTTAGCAACCCCTCCATCTGGTAGGTATCAGAGGGGACAGCAGGAACCCTCAGCAGACAGTTTGGAAACACAAACTTTTGAGGCCAAGGACAGAATTCTTTCCCAGGTCTGCTTTGGTTTGCAAATTCTTGGGTGCTATAGCAACCCCAAAAGCAAAGGAGGGCTGTTCAGTGTAGCCTTTGACTGCAGCCTGGCCTTGGGTATGCCCAGGTTGGCTGTGTTGTACACTGGTAATCATGCTGTGCTTCTAAATGCTTTCTGGCTGCTGGTTTCCTGTGCCTGGTATCACCCAGACACCCCTATCTGCTGCTCTGTTTCCCAGTGGTTCTGCCAGATCACCAGTGGGGAGGGAGTTTCCAGAGGGTCCTCCGAGACATGTCATTAACTCCACCGGTGAACACAAATGCTGGCTTTCATTGTGCAGATGTGTGAAGATGGCTTGGGGAGTGGGTGGCTGACAGCATCTCCATGGTAACCTTAAGCATCCTCAAGCAGTTGTCAGCTAGGCTCTGCTGACCTAGTGAAACCCTGGCAACCAATACTGTTTATCCCCTTGGGTGAGAGACCAAGACATGTAGAAGACCTAATCAGTTTCACAATGAAGAAACTGAACAGGAGTGCCTGGTTAATTAACAAGTATATCTACAAAGGGGCACAATATCATTTTCATTGATTGATACATTGGCTATTGTAAGAATTTTTTTTAACACATCAGAGAAAAATTTATAGGTAAGTTTTGACATTTGGGAAGAAGTCCTGATTCCAGGCAATGATTGCTAAGAAATTATTCTTGGATCAACTTTCAAGATTAAAATGATAAGGGTTGCAACATTTCTTAGTAAAGAGCATGTCTTTTAGTTACTATGAATGCAAGCTTTATTATTGATGTAACTTCCATAGACATAAATCCCAACAGCCCCCTGCCCCAACAAGGAAGTTGAAAAGTCAGAAATCCTGTGGCATGCCATCTCTGCTTTGGTACCTGGAAGAGAGTGTGAGACTCTTCCAGGTTTCCGAAGCTTCAGGAGTCCAGGGTCCTTTTGAGAGGATTCCTTGGGGTTCTGGCTGGTGGTCCCTCTTGATGTCCAGCAGCGACAGCACATTTTCCAATTCTCGTGGGCCTTAGAAAAGGGCTTGAGCATCATCTCACGCCTCTTCTTGACAAACCAGTACATAACGCATCCTTTGGTCAGTTTAATGCATTAGCCAAGGCCCCCAGAGCCTCCTCCTTAGGGTGGGGGTCTGTCTCAAAGTACTTTCTTAGCTCCTGGAACTGCTCACAGGGGAAGGCAGAGCTTCTATCCATGCAGGACAAATGTGGAGTTGTCTCCATCCCAGTTGCTTCCATCATGGCCACAGCTCACATGAGTTCTGTTTTGAACATTTCTGTATTAGTCAGGGTTCTCTAGAGTCACAGAACATATGGGTAGTCTCTATGTAGTAAGAGAATTTGTTGATGACTTACAGTCTGTAGTCCAACTCCCAACAATGGCCAGCAGCAGCTGTGAATGGAAGTCCAAGGATCTAGCAGTTGTTCAGTCCCACAAGGCAAGCAGGCGAAGGAGAGAGTAAATCTCCCTTCTTTCAATGCCCCTTATGTAGGTCTCCCACAGAAGGTGTGACCCAGATTAAAGGTATATGCCACCACACCTTAAATCCCAGATGACCTTGAACTCAGAGATCTTACTGTCTTAATCTTCTGGGATTTATAGCCATTATGCCTCAAGGCCTTCTTTCTTTTATTCCTGTCTTCTCTCTTCAGGAGGAGCGAGTGCACTGCTGTCTGACACAGAGGTAGCGTGAAGCCAGTGAGAAGCTGTGTGGACTCAGATGGCCTGTGTTCTTGTTGTAGGAACCTGGACACAGCTCTATCTGTCCGGCCCCTGGATTGTAAGATGAAGTAATACCATCTGTCTCCCAGAGTTATGAAATTAAATTCTATTAGTATAGAAGTTTGGCACCAAGTGCTGGCTGTCACTGTTTCTACCGATAACAGTTTCTCTCCTTACTTCAGAGGGCTCCACATGAAAGCACATCCCACAGGTCCTGTCACTGTGGTGTTCCTACCAAAGGTGTGTCAGAGCCATGTCTATGATTCTAGCTCGTTTTTTAAACTTCATATTTAATGTGTGTGGAGTGTGTGATATGTGTGTGTGTGATATGGTATATATGTGTATGTGTGTGGTATATGCTGTGGGGGGGGAAGTATGGTATGTGATGTGTGTAAGAGAGAAATGTGGTGTATATCTTTTTATGTGTGTGATGTGGTGTGTGTGTGGCATTGTATGTGCTGTGTGTGTGAGAGATGTGGTGCATATGTGTATGTGTGTGGTGTGTGTACTTGATATGGTATATATGTGTATATGTGATGTGGTATGGTATGTGCTATGTGTGAGATGTGGTGCATGTGGTGTGTGTATGTGTGAGATGTGGTGCATGTGGTATGTGTATGTGTGAGATGTGGTGCATGTGGTGTGCTATGTGTGAGATGTGGTGCATGTGGTGTGTGCATATGGTATGATGTGTGGGTGTGCATGTGTTCTTTCTTGTCTTTCTCCACTACTCTCTTTCTTATTCCGTTGACACAGGGTCTCTTATTGAACCGGAGCTTCATTGTTTCATCTACACTTGCTTGGCCACTGCACACCTAACATCCTGTCTCTACCCTGTTTCATGTATATGTAGTATGCCTGGATCTTACCCACTGAGCCACCTCACAGACCTCTTATATTAGTGTATCATGGTCATCGTCATCACCACGACCACCACCACCACCATCATCATCATTTGAAGAATTGTATTTGTGGCAGGGTCTCATGTAGTCAGGCAGGGCTGGCCTCAAACATTCTATGTTGCTAAGACTGGCCTTGAACTCTAGATTCTCTTGCTTCCACCTCTCAGGCTCTAGGATTACAGCCATATATCCCCTACAATTGGCTCATGTTTGAAATTTATTAAGGTCAAAGATTAAAAGAATATAAAGAATATTCTCTTGAAAACCTTTCCATAGAAAATTAAAAAAAGGAAGGAAAACCGAAGCCTTCTCACGCAGCCACAGACTATCCCGGTAGAGGAGCCAGTGCCTCAGTTGGCCTACTTGTACTGACTAAGCACCCTTCCTCCAGCTCCCAGCCAGCCATTTCCTAGGACAAAGGTTTTACTACCGCTGCAGGTTTCTAGCATCTTGGATGTGTCATGGTCAAGATCTGCTTGAAACAACTGCTTCCCATTGTGTCCGCCACTGCTTCCCACTGGGTCCGCCACTGCTTCCCACTGGGTCCGCCACTGCTTCCCACTGGGTCCGCCACTGCTTCCCACTGGGTCCGCCACTGCTTCCCACTGGGTCCGCCACTGCTTCCCACTGGGTCCGCCACTGCTTCCCACTGGGTCCGCCACTACTTCCCTGCTTCTTGTTTCGCCCTTTCCTCCTCTTCCTCTTCCTCTTCCTCCTCCTTGTTAGCCACTCCACCACTGTTTGACATAATTTCTCTGTGTAACCCTGGGTGTACTAGAACTTGATCTGTAGACAAGGCTGGCCTCAAACTCAAGAGCTCCTCCTGCACCTCCTCCCACATGCTAAGATTAAAGGAGTGCACCACTACATCTAGCTGCCCATTTCTTTTCTTTCCATCCTTTCTTTTGATAATTTTTTTTTCTTTTGATAATTTTTATGGTACTTTAATCACCTTTTATTGTCTGGTCTGTTTCTATAAACACGAATTTTTTTTTTAATTTTATTGAAAATAGACTTTTTCCCGTATACTATATATATCCTAATGATGATTTTCTCCTCTCCTGACTCCCCATAGTTCTCCCCACCTCCCCTTCCATCCAGAGCTGTCCCCCATTAGTAGTCCACCATTAGAAAACAAACAGGCATCTAAGGAATAATGATAAAATGAAATAAAATATAATAAGGTAAATAAAGAACAAGCCAATTGGAATAGGACAAAACAAACAGAAGGAAAAGAGCCAAAGGGACACAGACACGGAGGCACACATGCTGACACCCGCGGAGGCACACACGCTGACACCCACAGGAACCCCGTAAAAACACAAGGCTGTAATCTATAATATATGCACAAAGACCTTCGAGATTAAAAAAAAAAAAAGCCACGAGGGCTGGAGAGATGGCTCAGCCGGTAAGAGCACTGACTGCTTTCCATGAAGGTCCTGAGTTCAAATCCCAGCAACCACATGGTGGCTCACAACCACCTGTAATGAGATCTGACGCCCTCCTCTGGTGTGTCTGAAGACAGCTACAGTGTATTTACATATAATAAACAAATAAATCTTAAAAAAAAAAGCCATGATATAACATTATGACACAGAACCTCCAAAGATACTGCTGTTGGGTTTGTTTCTGTTGATCATCTACTGGTGGGCATGAGACCTACCCTCAAGAGTGTTTTGTTTCCCTATTGAGATTCACTTGTAGAAAACTATTTTTTTCTTTTCATATCCAAGTGGTTATCTGGTGGAGATAGCATTTGTGTTAGAAAGGGGGGCTTGTGTCCTTTCAACTCTAAGGACCCCATCTGGGGCAGACCTCTGTAGACGCTGTGCATGCTGCCTCAGGCTCTGCATTCACATGTGTGCCAGCTCTGACATGTCTGGACGGCCTTGATTCCTTGCTGCTCTCCATCCCTTCTTCTCACCTCCTTTTTTTCAGCTTCTTGAACACTGAGAGAATTTGATGGAGACATCCATTCCATTTAGCACTGAGTGCTCCAAGGTCTCTCACACTGCATACTGCCTGACTGAGGATCCCTGTATTCATTTCCATCTGCTGCAGGAGGAAGCTTCTCTGTCAGTGGTTGAGCAAGACACTGATCTGTAAGCATAGCCATCAGGAATCATTGTGTTGCTACACTCCTTTAACAAATCAGTAATATTTGCTTTTCCCGTAGATCCCTGGCCTATCTAGTCTCCAGTTCTTGGCTAACCTAAGCAGTGTTAGGTGCAGGTTCCATCTTGTGGTGTGGGCTTTAAATCTAATCAGATACTGGTTGGTTACCCCCACCCCCATTTCTTCTTAGTCCCACGAGTTCTGCATCAGACTGGGCCTTCCACTTAGAAAACTTTCAACTGTAGCAAGACTGCCGTGGAATAATGCCGTGCTTTTCCACTCCTACTGCTTCAGTTTGTTTTTCTTCCTGTCTTCCAGTTTTTATCCACCCTGCTCTTTCATCTGATTTTTCTAGACAGCTGTCATTAAAGTGGAGATCAGTACCATGCCAACATTTCCCTTTGCTTGCACTGGTAATAGCTTAAAGTGCCCGAGACATCATTATCCTTTAGACTTCCCTGCGAGAATATGTCACAAAAGGGGAGCTTCATCTGGGTGTTTCTAGCTGCATGCAAACTTGAGGGCAGTCTGGACAGCACCATCATTTTTTTTTTCTAGCCTCTAAAGACACATTGATGCAGAAGCTGGGTAGATTTTCTGACAAGGCTACGAAGGAATCAGGACATCAGTGCCTCTAGCTCATTGCTCTGATCCTTGAGATAATCTATCATTGTGGTCCTCAGAGATGCCCAGGGATCTGGGGCTGTAGGCTATACCATGGCCACACAGGCTGCAGGATGCACACAAAGCTCTAGCACTTGATTAAGGTTGCTTATCTCCATAGATGATATTCAAAATTTCCGTGGAGGTGTCAACGAGTTCTGGATACCTTGACTGTGTCGACATCACTCGACAGCAGTGGGATCCCACAAGAGGGCTGGGGGAATCTCAGACCTTGGGGGAACCTGAAAGCCCAAGGCAGTAGTTATTTAAGCTTATCAATAAGAATGAGTATATTTCTCTATTTAATAACAGGCATGATTAGAGCAGGCGTGCAACTGCATATACACCTTCTTCAACCCCATATAATCTATTTCTTCATTTATTTAGTGCACCGATGCTTCAATTTTAAAACAGATTCTTTGTCCAAAGCATTAGGCTAGAGGGTTTAAGGTAGAGTTAGAAAGAGAGCCTGAAGCACTCATGGTCTAAGAAAGGATCTGAGATATATAAGATTTAGCTGGAAGAACACATGTGAAATGCCCTAAAAAAGGATGCTTGGGCTCCAGATGTGGCTCAGAGGATGAAATGCTTGCCATGCAAGCATGAGGAACACACACACACTCACACACCACTCACACAACAATAGCAAGAAAGAAAGAAAAAAAAAACACAAGAAAGCTAAAAAAAAAAATAGAGAGAGAAAGAGGAGGGAGGGAGGTACTTGGGTCAGGAGTATGAAGTCACATCTGACTGGAGTCATCACTGAAGTCTTCATGGAGAAGGTGACTCAAAGAAGGGGCGTTAAAGGACGGGTGCAATTTTAGTGCAAGAATGAGAAGATGTAGATGTTCCAGAGTCAGAGTCAGGGAACGGCGGTCCACATAGGTGGATAGGGTAAGTTTGAGCCAAAGGACTGGGGACTACATGTAGCTCTGTTCAGTGGATAAAGGGAGCTATGATGGTTGATTGGTCCCGGGAGGACCTCCGTCTGCAGAAAGGCTGGCTGGGTTGTCTCAAAATGCCAAAGCATGGGGTGGAAGTGGGAAAGACCACGGTGGGAGAAACAGTGAGAAACAGCTGAGAAGTCTGTGTTCTGATGGGAGTTAGGAAAGCACAGCCCAAGGACTCTGCTGCAAGAAAGAGGTGTGTGGCTATCCTTGTGAGGATGGGCAGGGCCACGGGACTGATAGAAAGCCCAGTGTTGCCAAAAGGCAGCTTCTCGTTCTTGCATAAACATCATAAGCCGGGTGGTGGTGGCACATGCTTTTAGTCCCCACATCCTGGAGGAGGCAGAGGCAGGCAGATCTCTGAGTTTCAGGCCAGACTGGTCTACAGTGAGTCTCAGGACAGCCAGAGAAACACCGTCTCCCCAAACAACAAACAAACAAAAACCCCCAAAACAAAGCAAACAACAAAAAACCAACAGCAAGAGATTTGTGCACATCTCTCAGGGCTCGTTCTGGAGTTTGTGTCTCCCCGAAGACTTCCAGGGTGACTCAAACCTGATAAAATATAGAATCCAGAAGAGAAAGGTGACTATGGCTTTGTGTTAGAAATGTACTAGAGAGGGGACCAAGGCATACCCTGGTATACAAGCTTGAATCTCGATGTTTCATTTCTACCTGAGGAACAGGAAGCAAGGTGGATCCAGAGCTCACACTAGAACAAGAAACAGAAATGGCAGGAGCAAGTCAGGCTTGTGAAAACTGCCATGACTATCATCGCTCGATGGAGACAAATCTCTGGCGAGGGATTTCAAATGGATTGAGGCGGCATCATTCCACGGGATGGGGCCTTGGACCGAATACAAAGGAGAAGGCCCGCTGAACAGCATCTTTCCCTCTGCTTTCTGACTGCAGATGAGACACGAGACAAGTGAGCAGCTGACACATGCTCTGGCCACAGTGTGGTCCCTACCAGGTCGGGTGGAAGGACTGCCCTATAGTCCAGGTGGGGTGGAAGGACTGCCCTACAGTCCAGGTCGGGTGGAAGGGCTGCCCTACAGTGCCGAGCAAAAGGAAACATTTTCTTCCTTTTGTTAGGTACTTTGTTACAATCACCAGAAAAGTAACTATCACCTGTCTCTAGAGGACAGCAGGGACCAGTAAGGCAGTGGGGTGGGGTTCAGGAAGGAACATCAGCTGCATCAAAATTTTGAAACCAAAACAATTCTTCTAACCAACTGTGATGGTGCTCATCTTTAATCCCAGTATTCCAGAGGCAGAGGTTAAGTTTGAGCCATTTTAGGACACCGAAAGGGCAACATAAACCCCATTTGTATCCATTTAAGGACCAGGCCTGATTTCAAAAAAGACTGTAAGGCACCAGCTTCGGGAATAGACCATAAGTCCCAGAAACTAAGTCATAAGATACCAGCTCTAGCCGAGCAGTGATGGCAAATGCCTTTAATCCCAGCACTTGGGAGACAGGCAGGTGGATTTCTGAGTTTGAGGTGAGCCTGGTCTACAGAGTGAGTTCCAGGACGGCCAAGGCTAAACAGAGAAACCCTGTCTCAAAGAAAAAAAAAATCAGCTCTAAGAACAGACCATAAAATCCAAAACAAGATCATAACACACACACACACCCCAAAGCCTGGGGGTAATCACAAAAATGGGGAAATATCTCAGAATAGGCCGTCTGTGCTGGGCAGCCCTATTTCATCATGTGGTTGAAGATTCATGACAAAGGAATGCAGACCATAGGCCACCTATGAGCCTCTAGCACCCACCAATGAAGTTTTTGATTACCTAATCCTTCTAGAGAGTTCCCCAGTTCCCCATAAGAGGGCCTGTGTGTGCCTTTGTCCAGGGTCGCCATTTTGGAGAATGGCTGATCCCTGTATGCCGGATAGTTTTTGCACAATAAAAACCCTGTGTTTTTGCATACTATCTGAGTCTGGGGTCTTCCTTCAGTGATTTTCAAACCCTTACAATACAAAGCTAATTCTAGGCCAGCTAGGCCTATACAGTGAGACCCTATCTCAAAACAAACAAATAAAACTTAAATTCAGAACAGAAACCACTCACCTAGGTCAGGCTTTCAGTGTGGTGCTGAGTCTAAGTCTGACAGGAATTCTCACCCAGGACACTGGGACTCAGCCCCAGCATAGCTTTATCACTGTTTCCCTTTCATTCCAGACCACCAGATTCACGATGCCTGAGGTAGGGCCTGGGAATCTCGGCTGTTGCTTTTTGTTTTCTGCCTCATTCAGGCTTTCAGCCATCAGTGCAGAGGAGCACAGAACTAGTTCTGTTGTTGCTAACAAGACTGATTCCTGCAGGTGAGAACCTAGTTTTCTTTTTCTGAAATCAGAGAAGGACAGATCCCAGACCAGAGAGAGTTAGGCTTGAGAGGAGCACAGTTTGACCTCAGAACCTCCCACGGGCAGGCCAGAGCAAAGCTCACTGTTGCTGCCTCGTGCCACGACTACGTCCTGACACTGAGCCATACCCCAGCCTGGCCTCTTCTCCTGGAGAACATAAACTCTACAAGGGCAGGAATTTGCTTGGAATCTTGGAAATTTTCAAATGTAAACAAACTATAGAAAGGATCGTGTAACAAACCTTCAGGTTCTTACCACCCTACTCTGGATCATTAGCTACATTAGGCTGGACTGGGTCTGCTTCATCTTTCTGGCTTCTCCTCCCTAGTGGCCACCATTCCCAGGCAAAAGATGACCATCCCATACGTCTTAGGACTTTATTGCTGTGAAGAGACACCGTGACCACAGCAACTCTTATAAAGGAAAACATTTCATTGGGGCTTGGCTTGCAGGTCAGAGGTTTTAGCTCATGAACAGTCACGGGAGAAGCATAGCCGCCATGCAGGCAGACATGGTGCTGGAGAGGTAGCTGCATATTCTATATCCGGATCAGCAGGCAGCAGGAGCTTCTAAGTAAGACCTCAACGCCTCAAAACCTCAAAGTTGGAGGAGTGGCACATCTCCTTCAACAAGACTACACCCTATAGTCAATCACGCAACTCCCTATAGTCCTATAGCTGCCAAGGAAGGGCCTGGGCTTGGAGAGGGGTTCTGTGAAGGGGTGTCTGGGAGTGTCGAAAACAAAGGACTCTTTGGATAGCTGATCTCTAGCAGATTATAAATCCAGTCTTTTACATATCAATCCAATCAGTTACTCCAGGTTTCCTTTTAATTAGCCTATGAATCAGCATCCTAGGACCCCAACCCCTAATTCTTAGGTTACAGAAAGCACACATTTCCTTTTAACCTTGCAAAAGAATTCAGAGGTCTGTCTGCTGGGTGGGATTCTGACATGAAATTACCATTTCTACCAAACCTAGGCTTAACCTTGCTCGGTCTCAGGCCAACCCTGAACTCAGGAATTTGTCTGCCTTTGTAAGCAAAAACAAACAAACAAAAAAACCTTAGCTGGATGGGATCTCCTTTGATCACCACTCTCTTAATCCCCTTAATCCCACAGCTGCTTTCATTCCCAAGCCTCTCATATAATTCTTACTGCCTCTTTATATTTTTGCATAGTTGAGGAATTATATATATTTAAAGTCATATTGTTTTGTTTTGTTTTGGGTTTGGTTTTTTGAGACAGGGTTTCTCTGTGTAGCCCTGGCTGTCCTGGAACTCACTCTGTAGACCAGGCTGGCCAGAAATCCGCCAGCTTCTGCCTCTCAAGTGCTGGGATTAAAGGCATGCGCCACCACCACCTGGCTTAAAGCCACATTGTTATGGGTCTTTTCCACAGCCTCAAGGGTTGTCCTGAAGGTGCCAGCTCTTACCATTTTGCTGAGACATTAGCCACACCTTGGCCTCCAGTTTGTCATGGAGTCATTAACATTAACCCACGGCAGACATTCCTCAAAGGAGGAATATAAAATATGTACATTATTATAATACAAATGAGCCCTATGCCCACAGCTGCCATCCATACTCATGGAGGAGGCCCATACCCACTGGCTCTGTCCCAGGGACAGGAACCATGTCATTCTGTCCCCACCAAGGCCATGGCGGACCTGCAAGTAGCCCCTTAGCAGGTAATAAAAACAAGTTCCAAAGATGAGACAGGCTCAAGGAAGATTTCCCCGTTGTCCTCTGCTTCCTATTTTGAACATAAGAGGGTAGGGCTCTTCAAATTGCTTCTTCAAATTGGACCAGGTTTTCTTATTCCCACCCCCTCCTTTGGTGTTCTGAGACAAATATTATTGCTATGTAACTCAGACTGATCTGGAACACATGATGCACTTCCATCTGCTTCACGAGCGCTGGAATTACGAGAGCACATCATCATCCAAGTTGGGTCACTAAAGGTTTAGGGCATATACGCAGACTCTAACCCAGATTTGGTTTCTAGATCTGTAGGGAAAGGAAGGGCTTTGTGCTGGCTCAGTAGAGCACACCTTACTGCCTATCTCCTGCCTCAAGAGGCATAGTCCAATAGGTGGGAGCCTCCATCCGTATTGGAACCTCGGGGTCTATGTGGTCTTCAGGTCACAGAATTATGGAGTCTGTTCGTTTGAGTTTCAACCCTGCCTTCTGGAGAGCTCTCTGTTTTGAGCCCACCCTCCCCTGCACGGTCTCCCTCCTACAGCTCCACTTGCACACCCAATCGTGGAGCAGAAACAAAAGGTTTTGTTTTAGAACAACTCAAGTAGTCTCGAATCCCTCTAAGCCAGTTAGCTTTGTGGTAGCAAGCAGGGGGTCAGGCTAATGGCACTTGGTGGGGCATGTGCTTAGAGAAAGCTGCAGAGAAGACTGAAAACGACCAAAGCTCTGGCATAGAATTTTTATGCGGGGAATGTGCTCTTATGGTCCCCATCTGCAAAGCCTTGAAGTCATAAGAGGGCCTCTGTAGAGTGGAGAGGTTTCAGTGCGGTGGTCCTCGCCATCACCAAGATGGCAGACATCCTACTCTACCGAGAGGCTAAGCTTGCTATGCTTCTTAGCTTTGTATATTTAATTAAGCCTGTGGCTTATGGGAACCACAGCAGAAATGTGTTACATCCTAATGGAATTCAGTTTACTGAGGAATTTTTTTTTTTCATTTGAAAAAGAAATCATTACCTTGTATATGGTAAAGTAAGATGCAATTTTTATGGATTAATAAAGATAAACACAAGAGTTTAAACAATTGTCCTAAAGGAAATGGCCTAGTTTCTTTCTACAGTTACTGGGGGAGGGGATGAGGGGAGAGTTGACAGGCGGTGCTCGGATGGTCCATGGGGCAGGGGAAGTGCTTGTGGTCTTGAAGCTTCTCTCACCTGACTTGTCAGTCCGTGTCTTCGGACAGCGCTGAGGTCAGCAGTTCTCTGCTCTCTTGAGAGGGACTCACCTTCTCCTCTCTTCAGGCCTTCATCCAAACTGTCATTTATGCCTGGAACAATATCTAACCTCCTGATGGGTGACACATCATGAATCTTCTCTCAATGTAATTCAAGGTCATTTCCCCTGGAGATCTCCTCTGAGAAAGAACCAACTCTCAAAGAGAATCTGCCTGGTGAGGGAGGGTATAGCACGTGCCTTTGGTTCCCACACTTGGGAAGTAGAGGCAGATAGATCACAAGTTCAAGGTCATCCTTCATCCATCAGGTTGAAGGTCAGCCCGGGCTACACAAGACAGTGTTTCATAATTGCCTCTTCTGAGAGAGGGAGACACAGAGAGAGACAGAGACAAAGATAACAGGGAGACAAAGAGAAACAGAGAGAGAAACAAAAATACACAGAGAGATACTGTCTTAGTTAGGGTTTTACTGCTTTGAACAGACACCCATGACAAGTCTTATAAAAGACAACATTTAATTAGGGTTGGCTTACAGGTTCACAGGTTCAGTCCATTGTCGTCAAGGTAAGAACATGGCAGCATCCAGGCAGACATGGGGCAGGAGCAGTTGAGAGTTCTACATCTTCATCTGAAGGCTGCTAGTAGAAAACTGACTTTCCAAGCAGCTAGGATGAGGGAGGATCTTAAGCCCACGCCCATAGTGACATGCCTACTCCAACAAGGCCACATCTAATAGTGCTACTCCCTGGGCCAAGAATATACAAACCATCACAGATACAGAGTATGAGAAAGCAAGCCAGTCTGAGCATCAGAATCCAGTCCCCAAACTACAGTCCAATACTAAATATTTGCACAGTTTTGTACAGGATTAAACTGTCAGATATACCTCTTATGAACTAATCATGGTAATCACATGAACAAATTAGAGCAAGCGTAATTTACAGTTCTCATCTACCAACCAGGTGGTAAAAATTCTCCAGAGGCTAAATGACCCCTAACCACATAGATAGGAAATGGTCCTGCCTGTAAAGTGCAGTTTTCCAAGGCATGGAAAGGATGCAGGAGGAAGACCAGGGTCCCTCCCTGTCACGCCTAACGGCATCCTCTGAAACTCTCCAGAAGGGCCAGTGAAAGAGCTTAGCAGGTCAAGGCACCTGCCACCAAGCCTGATAACATGAGTTCGATCCTGGTGTCCACATGGTGGAAGGAGAGAACCAATTTTTACATGTTGTTCTCTGACCCCCACATTTGAGTCCTGACATGTACTCCCCACAAAAAAAATCAGGTATGGTAAAACTTGTCATCTCCATACTGGGGAGGGAAAGACAGGAGTATCCCCGGGGCTCACTGGTCAGCCAGTCTAGCTTACTTGGCAAGTTCCAGACCAGTGAGAAGCTGTCTCAAGAAACCAAACCAAACCAAACCAAACAAAAAATGGTATTCTATGCATTTTAAGCCCAGCGTTTGGGAAACAGAGACAGGTGGATCTCTTTACATCTTAGGCTTGCTGAGTCTACACAGTGAGTCTCTACTCAAAACCAAAACAAATATACCAACCAAAACCAAGACAAAACCTGAGGTGGCCTTGAACTTCTGATTCTCTTGCCTCTGATTCCCAGATGCTGGGATTTCAGATAGAAGCCACCATGCCTGGCCCTCAGTGGGGAGTATAAAAGAACTCTATTGGATTTTATGGTAAATTTGAGTCCCATGTTTCTCATACATATACTTATATCTCATAAAGTTAGTGTCCTCAAAATATATTTTTCAATTTTCTTTTTTCTCTTCTTCTGTTTTTTTTGTTTTTGTTTTTGTTTTTGTTTTTGTTTTTTGGTTTTTCAAGACAGGGTTTCTCTATGTAGCTCTGGCTATCCCAGAACTCACTCTGTAGACCAGGCTGGCCTCGAACTCAGAAATCCACCTGCCTCTGCCTCCCAAGTGCTGGGATTAAAAGCGTGCACCACCACTGTCTGGCGTTTTTTCAATTTTCAATGTGTGTGTGTGTGTGTGTGTGTGTGTGTGTGTGTACGTATGTGTGCAGTCACATGCATTCCATAGTACATGTGTGGAGGTCAGAGGACAACTTATGGGAGTTGGTTCTCTCCTTCTACTGTGGGTGAATTCTGGGGACTGATCTCAGATGATCAGGTTTGTCAGTATTTTTATGTGCTGAGGCATCACAACATTATATTTCCTTTGAAGTATGTCTAGGATATTTCTACTCTATAATTATCTTGGTGAATTAAAAAGTAATGTTGGGGACTAGAGAGATGGCTCAGTGGTTAAGAGCACTTGTTGCTCTCACAGAAGACCCAGGTTCAGTTCCCAGCACCCACCTGGTGGCTCACAGCTGTCCTAATTCCAGATCTAGGGCATCAGATGAATTCTGACCTCTGTGGGCAGTGTACACACATGTACATATACATGCATGCAGGAAAAACACTCATACACATAAAAATAAATGTTAAAAAACAAAAAAGTAATGTTGGTATTTCATTGGAAAGGTCCTAAATGCATAGATGTGCTGGGGAAAACAGATTTTCTTTTTTTTTTTAAAAGGATTTATTTATTTTATGTATATGATACTCTACTGCATGTACACCTATATGCCAGAAGAGGGCATCAGATCCCATTATAAATGGTTGTGAGCCACCATGTGGTTGCTGGGAATTGAACTCCGGACCCCTGAAAGAGGAGCTAGTGCTCTTACCACTGAGCCATCTCCCCAGCTTCAGAGAGCATATTTCTTTCTTTTTTCTTTTTATTAAATATTTTCTTTATTTACATTTCAAATGATATCTCCTCTCCTGGTTCACCCTCCAAAAAAATATCAAAAACAAAAATAAAAACAAAAAACAAACCCTGTGTCTTCCCCAACTCCCCCTGCTCACCAACCCACCCTCTCCCACTTCCTGGTCCTGGCATTTCCCTACACTGGGGCATAAACCTTCACAGGACCAAGGGCCTCTCCTCCTATTGATGACCGACAAGGCCATCCTCTGCTATACATATTCTACTGGAGCCATGAGTCCCACCATATGTACTCTTTGGTTGATGGTTGAGTCCCTGGGAGCTCTGAGGGTTCTAGTTAGTTCATACCATTGTTCATCCAAAGGGGCTGCAAATCCTCCAGCTCCTTGGGTCCTTTTTCTAGCTCCTTCATTGGGGACCCTGTGCTCAGTCCAATGGATGGTTGTGAGTCTCTACTTCTGTATTAGTCAGGCACTGTGAGCCTCTCAGGAGACAGATATGTTAGGCTCTTGTCAGCCAGCACTTGATGGCATCCACAATAATATCTGGATTTGATGATTGAATATGGAAAGGATTCCTAGGTGGAGCAGTCTCTGGATTGTCCTTCTTTCAGTCTCTGCTCCATACTTTGTCTCTGCAACTCCTTCTATGGGTATTTTGTTTCCCCTTCTAAGAAGGAAGGAAGCATCCACACTTTGGTCTTCCTTCTTGAGTTTCTTGTGGTTTGTGGATTGTATTTTGGGTATTCTGAGCTTCTGGGCTAATATCCACTTATCAGAGAGTGCATACCATGTGTGTTCTTTTGTGATTGGGGTACCTCACTCAGGATGATATTCTCTAGATCCATTTCCCTAAGAATTTCATAAATTCATTGTTTTTTAATATCTGAGTAGTACTCCATTGTGTAGATGTGCCACATTTTCTGTATCCATTCCTCTGTTGAGGGACATTTGGATTGTTTTCAGTTTCTGGCTATTATAAATAAGGCTGCTAGGAACATAGTAGAGCATGTGGGAAAAGATCTTTACCAAATCCTATATCCGATAGAGGGCTAATATCCAATATATAGAAAGAACTCAAGAAGATATACTCCAGAGAATCAAATAACCCTATTAAAAATGGGGTATAAACCTAAACAAAGAATTCTCAACTGAGGAATACCAAATGGCTGAGAAGCACCTAAAGAAATGTTCAATATCCTTAATCATCAGGGAAATGCAAATTAAAACAACCCTGAGATTCCACCTCACACCAGTCAGCATGGCTAAGATCAAAAACTCAGGTAACAGCAGATGCTGACCAGGTTATGGAGAAAGAGAAACACTCCTTCATTGCTGGTGGGATTGCAAGCTGGTACAACCACTCTGGAAATCAGTTTGGTGGTTCCTTAGGAAATTGAACATAGAACTACCAGAGGACCCAGCTATACCACTCCTGGGCATATACCAAGAATATGCCCCAACATGTAATAAGAGAGCAGATGGGCTGGGCAGTGGTGGTGCACGCCTTTAATCCCAGCACTTGGGAGGCTGAGACAGACAGATTTCTGAGTTTGAGGCCAGCTTGGTTTACAGAGTGAGTTCCAGGACAGCCAGGGCTACACAGAGAAACACTGTCTTGAAAAAAGAAAAAAAAGAAAAAAAAATAAGAGAGCAGATTTCTTAATCATTCACAGTCTTCCTCGTGTGCTTTTCCATTCAGTAGTTTCCATTTTAGCTTAGTTTTAGCATTTTAAAATTGTATTCACTTTATATAGTTCTTTACAGAAGGCATCTGTTATTGATATTATGAAATATTTATTTATATCTTCTGTATGTTGTGTGTATTGTGGCATTTACTGAGTTCCGTTTAAAACCACGCATGAGGTAGCTGAGTGATCTTCCCCTAAGAAGTCTGCGGTTCTTTAACTTGTCAAACATTTGCATTCCCTGAACCTCTCCTGTGCAATCACAGTAGTTTGTGAAGTCAAGCTCCCACCACAGGTGGGATGAGATGCAGCCACCACCTCTGTCAGAGATAAAGGACAGGCAATGTTGGCCCTGGTAGGCCTGCTAGCTCCTTTTGAATCTTGACACATGCTTTTTACAAAAAGAATAACCTTGCTGAGCTACTTTTCCTCTGTGTATTCCTTTGTGGACACTGAGATAGCTCACGATTTGGTTCTAACATAAGCACCTGAGATAGCTAATTGCTAACAAGTCATCTTCCAGGACCTTTCTTGGGGGAGTTGGGGCTTACTGTGAGACACCAAGGAGATTAATAAAACTGTCCTCTGGGTGTATCTGTGATGGATTCCGGAGATGATGACAACGTGAGGCAGAATGAATGCGCTGGTCCCTTGATGGACTCGTGGTCTAATGGCATAATTGAGGGGTAGGGCGTCATGGCTGGAAGTCACCAGGAGTGGGTACTTGAAGCCGTATCTTCCACTGGTCCTTTCAGTACTCCCAGTATTCCCCTTCTGCTTCCTGTCCTGCTTCCCCTCCCCACCATTGCTTTCTCCCCTCCCCCCATGATGAGCGAACACACTTCTGAAACGGAAACTAAATAAATCCCCCATTCATGTTGCTCTCTCAGAGGCTGTGTGCACAGAGATGAGACATCCAGCTATTACAGGTCTGGAGTTCCTGACAGCTGATGCTGGACTCACCAGAGAGGGCTGATCTTATTTATCTTTGCCTGGTGGAATAGATAATTTTTTAAAATGATTTATTTATTTATTTATTTATTTATTTATTTATTTTTATGTGTATGAGTACACTGTAGCTGTATAGATGGCCGCTCGCTCAGGCCCACTTGCTCCAGCCCAGCTTGCTCCAGCGTAATATACTGTAGCTGTCTTCAGACGCACCAGAAGAGGGCGTCAGATCTCATTACGGGTGGTTGTGAGCCACCATGTGGTTGCTGGGATCTGAACTCAGGATCTTCGGAAGAACAGTCAGTGTGCTCTTACCTGCTGAGTCATTCTTGCCAGCCCCGAATAGATCATTTTTAATGTAAGGGAGTGGGGGCACTTATTTGAAAGTTGACGTATAAAGTCAGGGTTAATGTTTTTAAAAAGCACCAAGGCCCGTTCTATCAGGAATCAGAAGGGGATTTCTTTCTTTAAAAATCTGGAAAAAAAAAATCTCTTAGGAGTGACCAAGCAAGGAAGGTCATCTTTGACTAATGAGGCTTGCAACCCAAATGTGAGGAGAGACTGAAAACAAAAACAAACAAACAAACAGAAAAAAAACGGGTGAAGGAAGAGGCTTGGGGCAGCAGCGTTTTTTGAAGCTCCGTGAAAATGACACGCGGTTTTAGTTGTTTGGTTTTGGTTTGGGTGCTGGGAATTGAGCCCAGGGACTCTTGTGTAGTAGGTGAGCACATGGTCATTGAGCCCTTCTTTTCTTTTTCTTGTTTTTGTTTGTTTGTTTGTTTGTTTTTCCGACACAGGGTTTCTCTGTATAGCCCTGGCTGTCCTGGAACTCACTCTGTAGACCGGGCTGGCCTCAAACTCAGAAATCCGCCTGCCTCTGCCTCCCAAGTGCTGGGATTAAAGGCGTGCACCACCACTGCCCGGCTCCTTTTCTCTTTCTTATTTTTTTTTTTTCTTTTTGAAATAGAGTGTCATTAAATTACTCAGAGCAACCTTTAACTCTTGCCAGCCTGTGCATGACCTGGACCTTCAGCCTCCTAAGGGCCTGGGATTCCAGGCTTGAGGTGCCAAGTCAAACTAACCAGGATCTTTTACAGTATCATGCAAAACAAACAAACAATAACGAAACCCTACATCTCTCACCTGAAACGGAATAAGACAGTTTATTCCGGAGCCATTTTTGAGTGGCCGTGGTCCAGGAACAGTGAAGGTTTATGGTTTTACAGAACAAAGAAAGTCATAAATCAAATACATTGCTGATTACATCAGAGAGAAAGAGAGAGAGAGAGAGATTGAGAGAGAGAGAGAGAGAGTACTTTTTCACCTTTTCTTTCTGCCCCTGTTGTGAACTAGAGTTCCAGGAAAGAAGCTGTCTACAAAAACTGACTGATTAAAATTGCAACTGCAGTGAGGTGAGGAGGTTGGAATGCTGCAGGTCCCAAGGTTAATCTTGTGCTAGCTTTAACCTCCTGAATAGCCAGGCATTCCTTGCCCACCTCTGTGTTAGATGGAATGAACCCCCTGTGGCTGATAGATAAAAAACCTTTTATAGCCAATTAACTAGGCAGAGACCCCCCCTCCCTCACATTAAAAATGATCTATTCCACCAGGCAAAGGTAAATAAGATCAGCCCTCTCTGGTGAATCCAGCATCAGCTGTCAGGAACTCCAGGCCTATAATAGCTGAATGTCTCATCTCTGTGCACACAGCCTCTGAGAGAGCAACATGAATGGTCTAGGGAAGGTTTATGTCAATTTTAGGGCTGCAGCTTAACATCATCTGAATTGAGCTAGAATCCTCATCCATTCATTCATTCACTCACTCACTCACTCACTCACTCACTCACTCACTCACAGACTCTTATAAGCCAGGCTGGTCCCAAATTAGCTATGTAGCTGAGAAAGGCCTCAGGTTTCTCACCTCCTGGCTTCATTTCCAGAACACCTGTGTTTGTATGGTACTGGGAATCGAACTGGATTCTTTGCACATGCTGTCTCTCCTGTTAGGCTAGAATTTTAAAGAGTTAAGAAGAAATAGTAGCATTTGACCTGAATGCCCACAGAATGGTTTCTCTCTGGTAATGTTTAACACCTCAAAACGAAAATACATCCGTTTACTGGGATTGCTATGAGAGGACCCAGCACTTCTTGACACTTCTTTGCAGACAAGGTAACACTTTAATTTGGGCCTCTGACACTTTCTCACCCAGAAGGGAGGTGGGTTTTTGAAGAGCACTTCTGATCTGTCTACTTCCTTGTTGAGCATCAGCCTGACAATGAGCAAGCGGGATTCCTCGGTCTTGACTTTCGTCAATGCTGCTTCAGACTTGAGGCTGAAGCACACGTGGCGATATCAGGGGTAAAGTTCAGTGGAAAGGTCTCTGTCACCTGTTCTGACCTTCAAGTTCAAAAGATGAGGCACAAATCTCTTAAGTCTATGACCTGGTTTTCTTCAGCTAGTACCTCGTTAAATCTGGGATGTAGAGTTTCTAACTCATCCTCATGGTTTTGTTATCAAACTTGGAGGTTATTGTGGCTCAAGTCAAGTCCTGACACCCAACCTCAATAAGGCAATGTTAACAAAGCCAAATTAAAAGTGGAAAGCAGAAGCTGGGTAGTAGTGGCGCATGCCTTTAATCTCAGCACTTGGGAGGCAGAGGCAGGCAGATCTCTGAGTTCAATGCCAGCCTGGCCTACAGAGCAAGTTCCACGACAGACAGGGCTACATAGAGAAACCCAGTCTCAAAAACAAAACATACCAACCAACCAAACAAACAAAAGTGGAAAGCAGGAAAAGGCAATTTATTTAAGGTGACCACATTGGGAAGAGGAACAGAGATCCAGTGACCGCCTAAATCCAGAAGCCAAGAAGGTGCACATCTGAGCAGTCCCTGTCAAGGTGTGTTCATGGCCACCATTGGCTCATAGTAGTCTGGGCTTCAGCCTCATCTTGTGAGGTGGTCAAATTAGTTATTACAACTGGATGAAATCACTTCCCAGAAGACGAGTTCCCCTTCTAGTTGGGGTCCTGCCCTTCACCAGCATGATATTTTTTGTAGGGGGATTCCCATTTCTTTGGGGCCCAACATTTCACTAGTCTGATAATCTAATTGCTTCATTACAGGCAGGCTGCTTGCAGCTTCTTGGGTCACAGGATTCTCAGATGAGATCATCCCACAGAGGTCTTTGTTGCTACTCTTACCAAGGGGACAATGTTGCCCAAACCTAATCTTCTAACCAAAGATGTCTGACTTGGTCTTCCCATTTTGCCTTTCTTTTCTTTCTCTTCTCCTGGATTTATTTGCCTCAGTACTCTGAGGCATCCAATCAAAGCCCTCCTGCTTTTCCTCTTCTTGACCCAAATCTTAGCATGTGAAGAAAGGAGGAAGGAAGCCAGCTGGAGCAGCTGTCCGCTCAGCAGAATTGTTAGCCCAAGGATAGGGACCTTGTGGACACACTTTCAGCTTCGAGGGGGTTCTGGGCTGTTCTCTTAGACCCGGTATGATATGGCCTATTTACTTCTGACCCACTAAGGACCCATGTCACCTTCTTTCCTCCATCCTCATTGCCAGCTCTGCCCATAGCTGATCCCAATGCAACTGGACAACTGGACTGGATCCTTAGGCCCGACTCTGCAAACCCTGTCTATTCATTGTGAATACATCACAGGAGACCACAAAGCCCTGGGTGATGGGGAGACAAAGAATTAAAAGAGACACACCCTGGGCTTGAGAAAGCCTCCTCAGCTACTTAGAATCGTGAATACAAATAAGGAATCCCAACTTTGAAGGAATTTACCAAATATTCGAAGAATCCAGAAGGTAGGCAAGAAATGCACCTGGTAGCCGATGAAAGGCCATCATGGAGGTGGTGGGTGTGTCTGGGGCACACATGGAGAAAGGACAGAAGCCCTAGACAGACTTAGGTGACAAAACAGTTCTCAAAAGAGAATTGATTGCTTCATCCCTACCGTCTCTGTCACAGAATCCTACCCACTGTCTCCTGGTTTCATTTACAATTCTCCACATGGTTTTGCAGAGAACGTGGCTATCTTCTATGTTGTTCTATGTTGAGGAGAGTCAGGGATAAGGGGAAGGGATGGATCCTTGTAATCCAAACCATCAGTTTTCCGAATGGCTTCGGGTGAGCCCTCGTTTGTCTTATGGCCTCCTTAGGAACTGTGCATTAGGACATTGTCAAACACCCTCTCTCTCTCTCTCATATATATATATATATGAGAGCCATATATATATGTATATACATATATATATGTATATATATATATGGCTGTTCATAGGTGTCTACATGTGTAAATATATACATATATAGTAAAATATATTCTAATTTACATACATTAAAATTTTCATAATACGTTATTCTCATTCACTGTAAACCACTTATACTTAAGTGTTATTATTCTTGAAAAGTGAGTGATAGCAACCTCCTCTGACCCAGACACACCCACCACCATGAGCATATACAGGAGAAAAAACCGAGGCTCCTAGAGGCAAGAGAACTCACTGCAGCTCACAGAGAATGTTTCTGTAGTCTATTGACAGGACCAGGCACAGGAGCAATGCTGTCAGTGGGGACAAATGCTTCCCTACCCAAATACATCTTTGCTCTTTGCATACCCGGAACATTGTCTCCACTGGCAGTATGGGGGGGGGGGCAAGTTCCTGCAGACCTTAGCCGCTCAGTGTGATGCTGAGTCACTTGGGGTTTGTTTCCATTTTGTAATGAGGTGACTAGAGAAAAAGACTTGGTGGTGGGTGGGAGACTGCAGGGAGCAGTCTTCTGTCAAGATGCTGTGGGAACTCCCAACAAGGCATTAATTAGGAAACACTTGCATACGTCAGGCTGCAAAACTGCAAAACTGCAAAACTGAAAAAAAAAAAAAAAGCACCTCCCAGTTTAATATGGGAGACATTTCCAGCATTAAAATGCTTGCTAAATTAAAAAAAAAAAGTGTCTGTTGGAAGGTGATTCACAGGAAATATACAGCAGCTCGTGCATACCATGGGGCCATGACCTAGGAATCATTGCTTGGCTTAGATGACATTGAGGAATATGTAAATTAGGGAGATGCACTAGCTTGCCGTCTCTGTCCTGGACTGCTTGGGAACTGCTTCATCTTCCAGACTGCACAAAATCTCCCCTCCATCTTTACCTTCTTCCTTCATCCCTGACTTTGTGTCCCAGCAAAATGAACTTTCCTCTGTTCCAAGTGCATGCCCCAGGCTCTCCTACTTTCTGCTTTTGTTTAGATTCTTTGCTCCATCTGGAATGCCCTTCTGTTTCCTGCTTTGCCAAGTTTCTAAAGATTCCTGCTCCTTATGGCCTTGTGCAATGTCCTTCATTCTTCCCTATCTGACTAGACAGGACTGGTCAAAGGACACTCTTTTTCTTTAGTTGAGTATTTCTCACTTGTCTTACAGACACACACTTTTGCGTGCACATGTGACACTGAGGTCTAACCTGGGGTATCAAGCATACCAGGCAGGCACTGTGCCACTGAGCTAAAATCCCTAGTCCAAGACATCTGCTTTCTGAAGGTTAAGTTAACATGCTCCCAGTTGGTTGCAGATGACTCCGTATGCAGTAACAATTTAATCAATAAGTGAATGAATGAATGAATGAATGAATGCTCACATCTTATACAAACAGCAGAACTGTGTGTACTGTGAGATCAAACTCTAATTCAATTTGCTCATTTGTCAAACATTAAGATCAAGGACCTCTGCCAAATTTATGATTCAAGTCTTTCTTAGAATATTTTGTCTCTAACAAACAACATATGAATAACAAAGAGAAGAGTATACTGTCTCTAAGGGAAAGCAATTAAACCCACATTTTTTTTTAAAAAGAACTTGACGAGTGGAATTGGGAAGGGTAATTGTTATAGAGCTTGAGAGGAATGCATTGGCTGGTGCTTGGGACACCAGAAATTCATGTTGACATTTTTCAAGTTGAAGATGTAGCTCAGCTGCCTGAGCCCTTGCCTAGCATGCACAGACCTTGGAGGTCAGTCCTCAGCACTGTGAAAAACAGACATGGTGGTTCATATCTATAATCCCAGCACTAGACAGGTAAAGGCAAAAACATCAGAAGTTCAAAATCATACTTGGGATACACGGGTCCTACTGGGATACCTGTCTCAAAAAAACAAAAAACAAACAAGAACAACAACAACAAAAACCCCTGACCTTCCAGATGATTGTATTAGGAAATGGGACAGTAAAGGGGTAATCTCCATTGCGGCTGTATAAGGACCCCAGAACATACTTAGGCACTCGTCCTACCATATGGAGCTCCAAGCAGAACACAGCAGGCTGTGACCTGCAGAGGCCTAAGCTGGACCACGTTTTCAGACCAATCTCAGGCTTCGGCCTCAGAACCAGGAGCAGTGCATTTTTGTTGTTGACAAGTTTCTCAGTGTCTAGTACTATGCTATAGTAGCAAAGCTAACAGACCAAAAGGAGCTAGAGCTACTAAAGAAAAGTTTGGGACATTGATTGTGAAAATATAAGCTAGTATCATCCGGAACACACATTTGACCTCTAGGACTCTTGGTAGTAACTGTGTATTTAAAAGACCGTCATTCAGCCTGTGAACATCTACTGAGAAAGGACCTTGAGCTAAAGGCTGGAATTGTGACAGTCCAAGTGACTTTGAGGGGCTTGCAGCCTAGTGGGGAACAAGGGGCTTACAGCCTATCGGGGAACTTGTAATGCCATGCTATGGTGTTAGTTTGGGGTATTCTGGGGTGAGATGAGGAACCTAACACCTCTTGATGGTAGGAGAGTCTCGGGAAGGACACAATGTTGCCTACGGCTGATGAAGAGGTGACTTGGGAAGATCCAGAGTCCCTACTCTGTATTCTAACCAAATGGGGCGGGGGGGGGGGCAGCTGCTTGTACTGGAATCTGAATATACCATTAGTTATGTGTAGTTCTGACATGCCACTCAACCCCAACCTTCCCTGTTTTAAAATGAGATAATGTTATTACCTGATTAATAGGTTCTTATGAAGAGTAATGGATAAAAACACCCTGGGCTAGGTAGGCTCAACCCCATTCAACCTACACTGACTCTTCATTTTACACACAGTGCTCTACATCCTGCATGGTTCTGCTGGCTTGTCCTTTAACCTGGTTGGCTAAGATGGAAGAAGAGCTGGCTGGGCAAGCAGATGTGCTTTTCCCCACAGAGTTTCAAAGTTGAGCTAAGTAATTTTGCAGGTTGCTAATCACACATTTCCCAATTAGCATTTACATAAAATAATACCCTGCAGATATACTGAGTACCATGAGCCTGAATAAACAGACGTTTCTGAGCATGTTATGAGATGGAGAGGAGAAAGAGCATTGGAATCTCTATCTAACCATGGGAGACTCCAAATCCAAGAGGGTGGTTCTGTGCCTGGAGTGTTCAGAGACTATTGAAGAATGCATGATTTTTTTCTTACATATTTTCTTTCATGGAGTTGTATGGCCTTCTGTTGCAAAGACAGTATCTAGTTGTTTGTTATAGCATTGACTGTGGGTTAAGTGAGCAGTAAACTTTAAAACCAGAGAAAACACACACACACACACACACACACACACACACACACACACACACACACACACACACACGGGGTTGGAGAGGGAGGGAGAGAGTTTTCATTTCTGTCCTTACCCAAAGTTGCTTTGTTATTGATCTTGTGATAAGCTCTGAGTATAAACAGATGGGTTAGAAGCACTTAGAGATCACGGCAGTTGTTTTTTGAGGAGGTAGAAATTTTATTCAACCATTGGTTCCTACTGCAAAGGAAATGTTTATGTCATTGCTGAGATGAAAGAAAGAAAACACTGGTCAAATTGGAAAAGGGGAGAGAAGCCAAGCGGTGGTAGCATGGGACTTCAATCCCTGCAGAAGCAGAGGCAGAGGCAGAGGCAGAGGCAGAGGCAGAGGCAGAGGCAGAGGCAGAGGCAGAGGCAGAGGCAGAGGCAGAGGCAGAGGCAGAGGCAGAGGCAGAGGCAGAGGCAGAGGCAGAGGCAGAGGCAGAGGCAGAATCAGAGGAAGAGACAGAGGCAGAGGAAGAGATAGAGGCAGAGGTAGGCAGATCCTTGAGTTCAAGGCAAGCCTGGTCTACAAGTTCCTGGACAGCCAGGAATCTTGTCCCAAAATAAAATAAAATGAAATAAGGAGAGAAAACTGACTTCTTAAAGAATGCAGGAAGGAGACAGACAGCAAAAACGGCAGGAAGTAGAAAAAGACTGCAAGAAAGATGAGGCCAGGAAGTAGTGGAGCCTCAGGGTGGCTGAGCTACCTGGATCCTTAAAAGCAGGATCTGCAAAGTTTCTGTTTCCTTAGAAAACCATTATGAGAGAGAGAGTTCTTTACACACACACACATGCACACACACACACACACACACACACAATTTTATATGTATGAGTATTCTAGCTGTGTATATTATGTCTGTGCATCATGCCCATACCTGATGCTCTCCCACTCAGAGGCCAGAACTGAGCTGTCCGTGGGTGCTAGGGATTGAACCTGGGTCCTCAGAAAGAACAGTCAGTTCCCTTTCATGTTTGAGCCATCTCTTCAGTCTGAGAGCTTTCCTGGTAAATTAACTTGCTCTATCATGTTGCTTACACAACCTGTACCAAGCAATGAAGTCTGGAGTTTTCTCTAACGACTTTAGAGCAAACAAATTCTATCTCCCTTGATAGATGGCAGCTAGGTCACTTGTATTGCCTCTAAATTTTTCCACCCTCACCGACGTGATGTAAAGCAAGACTCTACCTCAGCATCCTTCGTGGCCAGCGGGGCCTCCAGGAGGCAGTGAGGCACACCTTCTGCTGTAACAGTTCACCCTCCACTCCTTAGAGGAGCCCTAATCTTTGGTACAGAGAATGTTCAATGATAGTTTTGCTGTGGTTCATCCCTATTCCCTGCCAAACTGCAGCCAGCCATGTCTTCTTTAAATACATAAAGCTCTTTTTGTGGGAAAGGACCCAGAGATTAATGTGTTCATTAACTTTATAAACTATAACTAGCTTGCTTTTGATGACACCTATGCATTTCTATTGGTTCTTATTTTGGCTCCCTCATAGGTTGTATGCCCTTGGAAGACTGGAAGTGCTCTCCTTGTGGGCTGCCTGACATCCTAGGTCCCGAGATGGGTGTCTTTGGAAACAACACCAAGGCAGAGCATCCTCTTCCTTCACTTCTTCCCCTGACTCTAAGCTGCCTGGCTGATGCAACCCTTCTCTGCCACATGTCAGGACTGAGTTTCTCGGTTTCCTTTTTCAAAGCTAATGCCCCACTTTTAGCTGTGTTCTTAGAAATGGGTGTGTGTGTGTGTGTGTGTGTGTGTGTGTGTGTGCGCGCGCGTGCGTGCATAGCCTAAGAGGCCAAGGGTGTGGGATCTCCCTGGAGCTGGAGTTGTAGACAGTTGTGGCTGCCCAACATGGGTGCTGGGAACCAAACTTGGGTCCTTGCTCCAGCCTCTTGGCCATCAGGTCTTCCCCCCCAGTCCCTTAGTGTTTGGCATTCCTTATGCCTTATTTCTGTTCTCCCATCTGAACACACATGCACACACAAGCTTGGGTTTCTACCATCTGAAGCATTCCCTGTACTCCTAGACCCAAGCCTCCCTTCCCAGGCCCTCCTTCTCCCTTCCAAACCAAGCTTCTGTTTCCCTGCAACTTGAACTTGAAATCATTGACTTCTCTCCCTATAACCAGGTCCTTATTGATCCCTGTATTACTTATTTATTGCAGAGAAAAATCTGTCTAATTGACTTCTTCTTTCTGCCCATGAAGACACTGGTTCTTGGTCTGGGTGTGGTTGTTGGCACATGCCTTTAATCCCAGCACTTGGGAGACAGAGTCTGTGAGTTTGAGGCCAGCCTGGTCTACAGAATGAGTTCCAGGACAGCCAGGCTACACCCAGAAACCCTGTCTCAAAACAACAATACAACACAACACAAAACAACAAAACAAAACACTGTTTCTCTTTAAAGATTCAGGTACTGCATAAAGAAAATCAACCAAGGGATGACCCACACAAAGCCCCCAGTTCCCTTGCTTTTAGCTGCTTGGGTTTCAGTACAACGGAGGCCTCAGACCTAAGCAGAGCACCTATCGTCTGTGGTACACGCCATGCTGTCAGCCTAAGGATTAACAGTTGCCTACACTGTTTTTTTTAGGACCTCGGAGGTAGTGCAATCTGGCTGAGAGCACCAACTTTTCTCTTGATGTCATTCATGTGAGTATATTTGACCTCAGAGAACCCAGACTCCATCCTGAGATCACACTCATGGTGACAGTTCTGAGTCTGTGCAAGTACCTGAGCACATGTACTATAAAGAGCAGTTAAATTCCACCACCAAGTGCAAGCCGGTCGATCACTTTCCCCATCCCCGCCCATCTTTCTTGGATGCCTCAGACTACTCTGTCTCTTTACTCCGTAACTCTCCCGAGTCGCGTCCTCGGGGAGGCAGCTGCTTGTGTGTTGTTGACTTTTCCATTTCTTCACAGTATTTGCCTTATAAATGTTCTTTCCTGTGAAACCCACCCTTTCAGTGGTTGGCGTGGCACTCAGTGGGTGAAAGGGGTCTGAGGGTATATATGTATTTCATGGTCTGTGTG
>NW_022196906.1:34470484-34561227 GCF_008632895.1 Mastomys coucha | reverse complement strand
AGAGGCAGGCAGATTTCTGAGTTCAAGGCCAGCCTGGTCTATAGAATGAGTTCCAGGACAGCCAGGGCCCGAGCTATACAGAGAAACCCTGTCTCAAAAAAACCAAAAACCAAAAAAAAACAAAAAACAAACAAACAAAAAAAAGAAACCTTGTCTCAAAAAACAAACAAACAAAAGTTGAGGATTTCCCTCATATTATAAACATTTTAAACCTTGGTTCTAGGGGCTGGAGAGATGGCTCAGTGGTTAAGAGCACCGACTGCTCTTCCAGAGGTCCTGAGTTCAGTTCCCAGCAACCACATGGTGGCTCACAACCATCTGTAATGGAATCTGACTCCCTCTTCTGGTGTGTCTGAAGACAGCTACAGTGTACTCATATATATAAAATAAATAAATAATTCTTAAAAAAAAAAAACAAAAAAAACCCCTTGGTTCTAGACAGCTGGATTTTCCTATCTGCCTCAGCATACAGTCTTGTTATATTGTATACATAAAAGAAATGTAGTGTACAGAGGATGAATATTTTTTCTCTTTCAAAAATCGGTTGACCTGCATTTTGTTTCCCAAAGGAAAGAGGGCCTTTGAGACTGCCTGATGACATGGCATTTTAGGCTTCACCGTCTGGGAACTCACAGAGAGCTTTCATCAGCATCTCTGTCCTCAAAAATCAAGCTGTGACTTAGAGCAATCACCTCCCTGTATAGATGCAGGTGCAATAGGACCATGTGGAAGTAAAGCAAGGGGCTCAGGTCATGAAACTAACCACTTATCTGTACAACTAGACGAATGAACATGGCTACCTCAGGCTTCAAGGGCTTATTACATTTGACTTTGTTGGATAACCCTGGGGTTTGAAAGGAAAGTTGTGAGGAAAGACTGCCCTTGGTCCTATGTTCCAAGTCCCAACCCCCTAGGAAGTCCAGGACTAGGGACAAACAAGAGTGACTCCTGTGTTTCTCCTCAGCTGAATAGTGCTGAAATGACAAAGCTCTCGTTCCGATGACCGTATCTGGAGAGGATCTTTTCTGCTAGATTTGCTGTGACATTAAAAATGGATGAGAGCAGGGATGCTTCCTGCCCAGAGCTCAGTGGTAACTGACACGTGCCGGATCTGAACTTGCTTATTGCAAATCAACGCTTCTGCTTACCCAGGATTCAAAGGCCCCCAAGCCAGGCACGTCCAGGCTGATGTGTAGACAGTTGACTCAAGGAGAGAAAGGACACAGGAGGCTCTGAGCAGAAGCAGTGAATTTAAATTGTGGGAGGAAAAAAAAAATCACATGACTACAACTTAGTAAAAAGACAAGTCCACACTCTAGAGGGGACTTTGAGGCAGGTTTTACAGGCAGTATTTTGAACAGATGCCCTGGAACGTGTGGCTGAAGTATTCTGCAACACTAAGTCTGTGGTAAAGGTCTTACAAGAGAGTAACTTGAGTCATATTGGGTAGGGCAATATGGATTGTGAAAGGTTTATTCCTTTTTATTTGAGAGAGGGGGTGGGGGAAGAGGGAAAAGGAGAAAGAGATGGAGGAGAGAGAGAGAGAGAGAGAAAGAGAGAGAGAGAGAGAGAGAGAGAGAGAGAGAACAGAGAGATCAAAGTTCTCACTATAGTGAAGTTTAAGTGGATTACTCATGAAATCCTGAATGTGGATTGACGGTAGTAGTCTTCAGGGACCACAGATAACAAGGATCTATCTATGTATATCTATCTATTTACATCTATCTATCTATCAATATCCTGTATATATAGTCTATATATATGTATATATATACATACATATGCATATGTATGTATATATATACATATTTAGAATCATGTAGCTTATGCTGGCCTTAAGTCTGCTATATAGCTTTAAATGCCTTGAATTTCTTTTTATTTGAAAGTATAAAGATTTGTTTCATTTAGTGTGTATGGGTGTTTTGCTTGCACATATATATGTGTATCACATGTATGCCTCATGCCCACAGAAATCAGAAGGCGGCATTGGATCGTCTGTAATTGGAATTATCTATGGTTGTCCACCATGTGGGTGCTGGGAACTAAACCTGGGTCTTCTGCAAGAGCAAGGAGTGCTCTTAACCACAGTGCCATCCTTCCAGCCTGAAATTCCTTTTTAAAACTTAAACACATTTTTATTGTATGCATATGGGTGTTTTGCCTACATGTATGTCTGTGTGCCAGGCACATGCCTGGTGCCCACAGAGGCCAGAAGAGAATGTCAGATCCCTGAATTAGAGTTACAGCCAATGTTCCTAACTACTGAGCCATCTCTCCAGCTCAGCCTTGAATGTCTGGTCCTCCTGTCTCTGTCTTCCAAGTGCTGGCATTAAAAGCACATGCCACATGCCCAGTGCATGCAGTGCTGCAGCTAGAGCTCAGGGCTTTGTTCACACGAGGCAGCAACTATACTCACTGAGCTATCTCACTACTCACTCAAGGCAACTTTGATATTAGCAAAGGGTAGCAAGCTCTTTAGCACCAAATAATAGTGATGCCAAATAAGAACTACAAGGCCAAGACGAGAAGGAGAAAAGGTAATAAAGAAAGAGACAAGAATAACAGGAGTTGTTGGGAGGAGGCAAGGAAAGTGAGGCAGGCAGAGAGACGCTGTGTGCTCTCCATCCCCTGGCCTGGAATGCTGCTGGACCAAGACTACAGGCGCCATCATTTCAGCTGTGAACAATTTGGATGGAGAGATGTTGGCTGAGTCTCCACCGGCTGCATGTGGATGGGGGAGTCCTGCTCATCAATCTGGGAGCCTTTTCCTTCTGGGGAGTGTCATCTATGTCAGATCCAGCTGGACACCCCAGCTTTTTCTTTTTTCCAAATGCCTTTGCCAAGAACAACATTTACCACATTGCGATGTGAGAAACTAGGGCACGGAGGGAGGAAACTGGGCAGTAGGTTTGACCCAAGTGTGCTCATGATATCATTGGGTTCATTGAACAATTTACTCTTCACTCATCCAGTTTCTCAACTATGACACAGAGCTTGATATATATATATATATCTCAGGCACCAGAAGGATGCTGTGGGACTTGTCACAAGACCTCCTATGCCACAAAGATGAGGTCACACGTGGCAAGATGATAGTGTAGTCAGTTATGTGCCTACTGTGCAAGCTCCAGGATCCTAGTTCTGATTCTCACACTCACGTGAAAGCCAGGTGCAGTGGTGTATATGGGTAATTCCAGTGTTGGGTGGATCCCTGAGGCGAGGCCAGCTGGAGGGTCAGTGAGGGACTTTATCTCAAAACCAAACTAATCAACCAAACAAGACAGGAAACAATTGAGGAAAAATCCAGTGTCAATGTCCAACTTTTACATGCTCATGTATACACACGTACACACTCTCATAAACAGATACACACCACACACACACAGACACACACACACAGAGACACACACACACCAGAAAATAACTTTTCCTAGTTCCACAGAGCAAAGTTCACACTCCTGAGAGCCTTCATGCAGCTCTCTGCCATTCTTTATATTTTGCATACTGTGCTCTGGGCTGTATGTAAAGCACTTCTGCTAGAAAGTTGGGTTAAATAACCCTGTTTCTTCAGTCCTCAGACTTCAAGCATGTGTTCCAAATGTATTTTTTCCCCTAGTTCCCTTGGTCTGTGTGTTTGAGTCCCTGTCAAGTCCTTATGTTGAAACTCTCATTCCTCAAGTGATGGCATTATGAAGTGGGTGTCCTTAGGTGGTCTTAGCTGGTGAGATTGTGGGTGTGTATGGTGTGTACCCCCCCTCTGCCTGATGGAGATACAGAGAGGTCGCCCTCCACCGCTAAGGAGTGAGACCTCTTCAGACCCTGGATCCACTGACATTGAGTTTCCTATCCCACCCATTCCCCCACTAGGAGAACTAAAGCTCTGCGGCTTAAGCCACCCAGTCTAAAGGTCTCCCTACAGCAGCCTCAGCTGGCTAAGACCTACGAGTACAGCTCATCTGCTGCGGTAGCTCTCCAGTCCTCCCTGGAATGAAATCTTTCACTTTCATTGTCTCTAAGCCTCAAAGGAATTGAGGGTATCAGATTGGCCTGAATGAAACCCGTAGCCTGGAGGCAACAGAGTCCTGCAGGCTTTGACCCTTTGCAGCACTTAGGCTAGGTGGAGAGTTCCCCTCCCCCACCTGCCTCCCCATCCCCACGGTGAGGCAGTTTGATTCTGCCCTTGCCTGTGGCACAGAACTGGAGAGAACTGCACTGGAGACCGTGCCCCTGGCTCCCCCTCTACTAATAAATGTTTGATTGATTCTAAATGAGCTGTCACTATGCCTCGGAGTGAGAATCGCAAGCAGCGCCATAAGCGGACTGGAAAGTGACAGTCACGTGACCCGGCGGCTGCTCTGACAACTGCAGGGAGGAAGATGATTTAATTATAGGGAGGGGGAGAGAAGGGAGGGGAGGGCTTCTGGGAGGGGGATGGGTTTCTCATCAGCTTTGTTCTGCTTTTTGACAGCCTTTCATTTTTTTTTTTTTAAATCAAACCTTCTTATTATGCTTAAACAAACCGCACTGGTTTTGTGTCTCCAGTTCTCTTGGGAAAGAGTGACAAGGTGTGACCATCTGTCATCTATAGAAGTCTGAGTCCTGAGGAGCTTGGGCCAACTTTCCAAGCAGAGAGTGGGTTTTTTAGTTGTGTGTGCGTGTGTGTGTGTGTGTGTGTGTGTGTGCACCCATCCTGTTTTATGAAACAGGTCAGGTCTCACACTGGGACCAGGGGTTCATTCAGACTGAGTGGCTAGCAAGCTCCAGGGGTTTACCTGTCTCTGACTCCCCAATACTGAGATGACAGGGGCAGGTCACAGTGCCCAGCTTCTTCTTCTTCTTCTTCTTTTTTTTTTTTTTGTTTGTTTGTTTTTTGTTTTTTGAGACAGGGTTTCTCTGTGTAGCCCTAGCTGTCCTGGAACTCACTCTGTCGACCAGGCTGGCCTTGAACTCAGAAATCCTCCTGCCTCTGCCTCCCAGCACACAAGTGCTGGGATTAAAGGCATGTACCACCACTACCCAGCTGTGCCCAGCTTTTTATTTATTTATTATATGTAAGTACACTGTAGCTGTCTTCAGACACACCAGACGAGGGCGTCAGATCTCATTATGGGTGGTTGTGAGCCACCATGTGGTTGCTGGGATTTGAACTCATGACCTTCCGAAGAGCAGTCGGTGCTCTTCTCCGCTGAGCCATCTCACCAGCTGTGCCCAGCTTTTTAAGGGCTGGGGATCAAGCTTAGTCTTCATGTAAAGGAGCTTTGTCAGCGAGCCACGCCCCCGGCCCTAGCCACGCCCCCGGTTCTATTTTCTTTTTGCCTCTGATGGTTATCTCAGGGTTGTCTACTTAAATTAAATTTCTGAGGCTCATCAACAATTGCACTTTGCCTAGCACATCACTGCAGGTGAGAGATGCGTCCCCATGGGCAGCCTTTGAAAGGCAGCATCAGAACCTGGCTACTCTCCTGGGATTCTGTTACACTTTTCATGCTCCATTCCTGAGGCCTTGGAGCAATTAGCTGCTTAACTTCTATTAGCCTCATCTGAAAATCGATGACACAGCTACCCACCCCACAGGTTTCGGTATATGTACTTCCAGCTGCTGCTGTATCTGTGACTCCTCTGACAGGGGCTCGCTTTTATGAGCATGGACCAATGCTGAGGGAAAAATGCCTCTGGAGACTGGAGAGGTGGCTCAGTGGTTAAGAGTGCTGTTCTTCTAGAGGACCCTAGTAGTATTCTCAGCACCTATATGGCAACTCACAACCATTGTAACTCCATTTCCAGAGAATCTGATGTCCTACGAGGGCCAACGTGGGCACTATGTAAGCACATGGTCCACATATGTACATGTAGGTAAAACACCCACACTCATAAAGAAATCTAAACACACACATGGACACACATGCACATGAGAACACACACAGATATTTAAAGACAGGTCAGGGGACTGGTGAGATGGTTCAGCGGGTAAGAGCACTTACTGCTCTTTCGAAGGTCCTGAGTTCAAATGCCAGCAACCACATGGTGGCTCACAACCACCTGTGATGAGATCTGACGCCCTCTTCTGGTGCGTCTGAAGACAGCTACAGTGTACTTATTTATAGTAATAAATAAATCTTTGGGCCAGAGTGAGCAGGGACTGAGCGAGCGGGGTCTACCAGAGCGAGTGGGGTTGACCAGAGCGATCAGAGGTCCTAAAAACTCAATTCCCAACAACTACATGAAGGCTCACAACTAAACAGTACAGCTACAGTGTGTACTCATATGCATAAAATAAGTAAATAAATAAATCTTAAAAAAAAAAAAGGAAAAAAGATGGGTCAGCCCTACACCCTGGGCAAAGGGCTCCTAACTTGGAAGTCATATGGTAGTAACCACCTTGCCCCTGTTGATTCTAACAGTATTTGTAACATTAAATGTTACATGTTATCTCCCATATGTCCATTACTGCTCTGGAAGTTTCAGATCTGGGGTTAGAAAAAAAAAATGGTCCTAATTCAGACCCTCAGCATATTTGTCCTGGGGTCATAGTCTGGTCCATCGTTAACTTCCTCAGTTTCTTCAGTGAAAATCTTCAAATTTTGATTTCGCATCCACTCCCCTCCTCAATCCCACACTTTTTTTTTTTTTGATACAGAATCCAGAACAGTTCGAGCTGCCTTCCAGCTGCATGGGATCCTCTGCCTCCTGGTGCTGGGATTACAGGCAAACACTTAACGATCCTGTTGTTTAGTGGTCACTAGGAATGACTTATAACAAGGTACTGTGAGTTTTACCAGTAAATATATGCAGAAATATATATGCTTGCTTTTTCTCCCCATGTACCTTCTAGAGGCGAGTAGGTAAATTTTTGAGTGTGAGCATCATGGGATTAAGGACTTCATCTTTGCCTTCTGCTAAATTTATCACCCCTAGCCTTTAGAGCGGACCCAGCAGGGTGCCGAGCGATTCTGACACCACCTGGTGGACATACCTAGGAACTGCAGAGTCATAGCTCCAAAAGTGCGTTCTGGAACATTCTTTGCGGTCCGCTGGTGAAATATCTTTCCATTTCTTGTTCTGACAAAAGAATTATATTTATTGAAACTCATAAAAAATTTGTCAGTCATATCCAACATCTATCTATGATGTGAATGACCAAAGCCAACCAAATTGAAAAGCTCACCTTGACTCTTATTTCCCACGTCAACATGTTCACATGCTCACAATTCCCGTGCAGGAAATACAACATCTGAGCCTCACCGACTAGTAGTTACTGTGGTAGTCACTGAGACCCTATGTCTTTACCTTGTACTCTCTGAAGCACTCCTTAGCTGCAGGGCTGGACCCCAGGGTTCCCAGAGGTCCCCAGGGAAACCAGATGAATCCAGAGAACAGAGCTCAAATTTACAGCTCAAAGTAACTTCAGCCTTGATTTGTCCTTCCTCCTTTTTCCCCTTTAAGCCTGTTCACCTTATTTTTCATAGATCTGTGGACTGCGTATCATTTGTGGTTCAATCTACTGCTTTCCCATAGAGGAGGAAAAGAACAAAGGTCTTTCCTTTTTGAGCCCTAAGGCCAAGCATGGAGGCGCTTTAATCCCATCACTCCAGAGATGGATCTCTGAGTTTAAGGACAGCTTGGTCTACATACTGAGTTCCAGGACAGCAAGGACTAGAGAGAGAGACTCTATCTTTAAAAACAAAACAAAACAAAACAAAACCACAACAAATGGGGCTGGAGAGATGGCTTAGTGGTTAAGAGCACTGACTGCTCTTCCAGAGGTTCTGAGTTCAAATCCCAGCAACCACATGGTGGCTCACAACCATCTGTAATGGGATTTGATTCCCTCTTCTGGTGTTCTGGTGTGTCTGTGTACTCACACACATAAAATAAATAAATAAATCTTTTTTTAAAACCCACAACAAACAATTTTCTTTTTCTTTTCTTTCTTCCTTTCTTTCTCTCTCTCTCTCTTTCTCTCTCTCTCTTTCTTTCTTTCTTTCTTTCTTTCTTTCTTTCTTTCTTTCTTTCTTATATGTACACTATAGCTGTGTTCAGACACTGCAGAAAAGGGAGTCAGATCTTGTTATGGATGGTTGTAAGCCACCATGTACATGATTGCTGGGATTTGAACTCAGGACCTCTAGAAGAGCAGTTGGTACTCTTAACAGCTGAGCCATCTCTCCAGCCCCAACAATTTTTTTAAGATACCAAAGGATACAAGTTCCAAATATGTGTGCCCATGTCAGTGGATCTTCAGCCCCACCAGCTTGAATGTGCCAATCTCAGAAACTAAGCATATTCTGGCCTGACTAGTACTTGGATGGTAGGAATCACAGAATACTGATTTTTTTTTCCTTCACTGCCTTTTGACTTCTGAAACCATTGGATGAATGGGCTTAGCCTGATGAAACGGGAGAGGGCTAAGATGTGGAATGGCCAGTTGCTGTAAGAGCTGGATTTGGTTATTCGTGAAGTAAAGTGATGCCTTGTGGTACATTCCTGGGAGACTCCTGCTCCCTGGACAGAGAAGCCCCCATACAGCCCGGACCTCCCTGGCCACTCATCCAGGAAATGGGGCTGGGTTGTCAAATTCCTGTGCATCAGGGTTATTGAAGAGAGGTTTGTGGGAGGGAGTTTTTAGTGACAAATTTGGTGTTGCTGTAACATTTTTGGAACTGTTAAAAAAGATGTTTGTATGACTTCAGACAGACTTTTAAATGACAGCATGAAACATCTGCTTCTGTGGCAGAATGGTTCTTGTGGGTTTTCTAATCAGGAAAAAATTAGAAGCCGCCTCATGAATGCCCTGACTCAGCTCTGTGAGTCTTGACTCCCATCACAGTATGACTGTGTCTATTGCTTTTAACATCCCGAAAATCAACAGGGCGTCTTTTGCAGCAATGGGTCTCAGCACGAATGGAATCTGGTAAGAATGTGGCATCAGCAGTTCCTCCTGCAATCTTGCTATGTCAGAGCCTGTCTTACAGAAGGTTTCTATTGCTGTGATAAGCACCATGGCCAAAAGCAATCTGAAGAAGAAAGTCTGTGTGTGTGTGTGTGTGTGTGTGTGTGTGTGTGTGTGTGTGTGTAGGCAGGGGTCTATATGCTAGTTATCCTGGAACTCTGTAGATCAGGCTGGCCTCAAACTCACAGAGATCTGCCTGCTTCTGCCTCCAGAGTCCTGGGATTAAAGATGTGTGTACCATTTCTGTTTTACCTTAAGTCTTGTGATTCATCATCCAGGAGAGTCAGGACAGGAACTCAAGGCAGAAACCTGGAGGCAGGAGCTGCTGCAGAGGCCACAGAGGAATATTGCTTACTGGCTTTCTCTTGTGGCTTACTCAGTCTGCTTTCTTATAGAACCCAGGACCTAGGGGTGACATTCACCATAGTAAGTTGGGCCCTGCCACAGTAATCATCAATCAATCAATAAAAAACAAAACCAAAACCAGACCACCCCACAGGCTTCCCATAGGACAAGCTAGTGGAAGCATTTTATCAACTGAGGTTCCTTCCTCTCAAATGACTCTACCTTGTGTGAAATTGACATAAGACTGCCCAGCATAGAGGCCTCTTGCCTGGTCTAGAAATTGGTCTCCTTTTTAGAGGTTTCAAGTAGGAGCCCCAACTGTCTGGAACACCAGAGATTTTCCATGTGTGGTGGAAGCTGTGTCACGATAGGAGAAACTTGGACAAACCCAGCCCAAGTTGAAGGTTGCTTTGCCCTCACTCATCAGCATAGCTAATCTATAGTAATGGATTTTTTCCCAACATTTTCATCCATGTGCTTAGTGGTTTTGGTCATTTTCACCTGTATTAGGTACTTTTCTGTTGCTATGGTAACAGACCACGATCAAGGAAATGTAGAGAGGAGTTTATTTTGGCTTCTGGTTCCAGAGAGAGGAGTCTCTCTGGTGGAAGAGAGGCATGCAGCAGACATGGTGGGAAGAAAACAAAGCTAAGGGCTCACACCTTAAATAGCAGTGAAAGCTGACAAGGAACCGGAAATGGGGTGAAGATTTTAAACTTTTTTGTTTGTTTGTTTGTTTGTTTTTCGAGACTGGGTTTCTCTGTGTAGCCCTGGCTGTCCTGGAACTCACTCTGTAGACCAGGCTGGCCTCAAATTCAGAAATCCACCTGCCTCTGCCTCCCAAGTGCTGGGATTAAAGGCATGAGCCACTGCTGCTGGGCGCTTTTAAACTCTTAAAGCTCACCTCCAGTGATGTTCTTTCTCCACCAAGGCCACACCGCCTACATTTTCACAAACAGTACACAAACTAGGAACAAATGTTCAAATGCCTGAGCCTATGGAGACCCAGGGAGGACATTTCTCATACAAGCCACCATACATCAGTTAACCATTCTTGTCTCCCTCTTGGAGCTGAACCTTTCCTCTTCCTCCTCCACCTCCTTCTCCTCCTTCCTCTTCTTCTTGAACAATTATTTATTGTATTTATATGTGTACACTATCGCTGTCTTCAGACACACCAGAAGAGGAAATCAGATGGTGTTACAGATGGCCGTGGGCCACCATGTGGTTGCTGGGAATTGAATTCAGGACCTTTGGAAGAGCAGCTCTTCACACCTGAGCCATTTCTCCAGCCCCAAACCTTTTCTTCTTAACTCGTTTTCTTTTCTACTTTAATTTCTACCCCATTTCTCCATCTTCCTTTTGTGGTAGCTCAGTGAGTTTGATCCAGGGTGCTTATCAGAGTGCATTGGTGTTTCCTGTACAATCTTGTGTCATTTTCTATGATGGTACCACAAGCAAACACCTGTGTCCATACTAATTCTTCACCCTTTTAAACACTTCTGTATCACACTGTCAGAAGAATGTAACTTAGCACTGACTATACTGCTACTGCAATTATATTCAAATTTCTATATGCCTTATGCCGCGGGCCGGCCAATCTGGGCCTCCCTCAACCCGCAGGAGAAACAGGGGTCCTAGTCAGGTCGACAAGGCGTAGGTGAAGAAATGACGGCAGAGACGACATATGAAGTATAAGATCTAAATGTATTTCTTAGAAATGGCATCAGACTTTTACAGTCATTGCAAAAAAGAGATGGTAAATCTGGCAGCTCAATAGTTGAGGTACATCTGAGGCTATCTGAAACATACTGGGTCTAAAGCAGCAGCTATCTCCTCTGGACTGGTGTTGTATCCCCCGGGCCCAGAGCATCCCAGAATGCGGATGCATGAATCTGAGTCCTAGCCCGTCTAAGTTCTAGTGCTAGTCCTTCTGCGAGTCCAAGTGCTAGTCCTTCTCCTGGTCCTAGCCCAAGTCCAAGTCCTTCCTCTTCTCCCAGTCCTCATGCTAGTGAAAAGCAGGTTTAAGTAGCATACAGTAAGCAGGGCAAATGTCAAGAATCATGTAGGCAGATGGGGGTTACAGCAGGGGACACAAGACTGAAGTCATGTACGCAAGTGACACCCACACCAAGGTCAGCAGGGTCTGGTAGCTAGGTGTGAAGCAGGAGGAAGAGGAGTGGAGTCCTCCCTGTTGAGGTATTTTGATATTCCTAGGCTAAATCTCTGGTTCTACTGGAAGCAATGACCAGGAGATTTCAATCTAGCGTTTCCTGTTGATTCTCTGGTTCTAGCCCGGGGCAGGCAGTGGGGAGTTCCGACCTGACCTAACACTTCTAGCTAATGTCCTTGAGTGGAAGTCCTTCGATTACTCTCTAGTATGTATTAGACTAGGATAGTTGGAAACATTGTGTCAGCCAGGAGACAATGTCCAATCTTAACCATTTACGAGTCATTTCTTGGGGTACCTTTATGCCTAATTATGAGGCCGTGTTGATGACTGGAAAGACTAATCTGGAACACGTCTGAGTTAGGGGATACCAGCGACTAGTCTGAAATCCAGGAGGCACAGAACCCCTTTTGGGGCCTTATTGCCTCTTATCCTTTATCAGGATTTTATCCCTGATATTTTGGATGTGACTGGAGTAGACAAGTGTGTGTAGCAGCCTTAGTCATTTAGTAGAATAACATTTTGAGTGCAAAGATCCAATCTTAAACTTATCTTGTCTCCTGCAAAGTCCTAGCATGCCGCTTGTTACATCCGACTTGGTTCCTACCTATCAGACATTCGTAACCCCAGATTTACCTGGCTTGGCTGGCTTAGTGTTTAGTACTGTCTTGCCTCGGGACACTGACATGTGAGGCTGATGTAAAGAGGGTTTTGATGTAAGCCCCTGAGCCTGGGGTGATGCCATATCCCTCCCTGCTCACTGCACATGCTTGAGCGCCTTACCTGGAAATATAGAGGTCCACCATTGATAGAAACTTGTTGGCTTGGTGTGTTCTTCCTGTTACCTGTCCTCTACTTATGCCCAGTTCTTATTTAAAAGTACCAGTCTCTGTGAAAACTTCCTCACATACTCAACAGAATTCCCCTTCCTTTGTGTGCCAGCATCTGCCTTCACTGTGCATCCCTGGGTAGCAGACTCATGGATCTTTTCCCATTTCTGCAGTTACTTCTTCTCTCTAACTAAGTAGTCATGTTATATAATGGAGACAAAATAGCTCACAAAAGTAACTTCCGAGTGAAGGGCTTATTTTGGCTCTCAGTTCATGGGTACCGTCCCTCATGGCAGCAGGAGCTTGAGGAAGCCGATGGTCACATTGCATCTGCAGTTGTCAGGAAGCAGAGAGCAAGAAAGCTGCTGCTTATAGCTTCCTCCTTGTATGCACTATAGGGCCTCAGGCCAGGGTGGGTACTCCATTCTTAGTGAAGCTGCTCAATACTCTCCCCCCAACAGACATGTCCAGAAGATGACCTATCTAAATAACCCTTTACAGGGGTACCTGGAGGCTTGTCTCTGACATGGTTTCAGGTCTTGTCAAGTTGACAGTATTAACCATTACATAAGTTATTCACCCAGGTTTTTGATCAGATGTTTGCAAAAGTACTTTGTAGGCCCACTACTTATATACAGAGTCCGTGATACATATGTATATACAATGTATAAGAAATATATATTTGTAGATTACTAGGATTGATACTCACTGATCAGGGACTCATTCCTCAGAGAAAGCAACCATTGTCAGGGCCATTTTGCCTTTGGTCAAATCTGTATTTGTCATTTAACTATAATAGAACCTCTTATAAATAAATAAATGAATAAATAAATAAGCAAACAAATAAATATGGGTGCTTTGCAGTAGTACCTGCAGAAGCCAGAGGAGGGTCCAGAGACCCTTGGACTGGAGTTATAGATGGTTATAAGCCACCATGTAGATGCTGGGAACTGAGCCTTAACCACTGAGCCATCATCATCCCTGGCTCCATGGACCTCTTTTTACTCTTCGTCTTTTATAATCCTCATTAGAGACAGTGTAATCCCCAAGAGACCTCCAAACCTTGACTATATAGCCCTTTATCCCTTGCAAATGACACTATTTACTGTTAAGCATCTGTCTGCAGTCTTTTGAGCCAGTGAGATGTTTATCTGCATTTAGTTCAGTTGCAGGAGACAGACTGCAGCAAGGAGGACAGTCGACATGCCTGGGAGAACTGTATTCCTTACCAGATGATCGTTAGCATCTGCTCTGCACGGTGAACTGAGTCACCACAGTGGTAGCTCGTGACTCTGGCTCTAAGGAACTTTCATCTGTTGAAGAAATGCTACGCCCGCGCGCGCGCGCGCGCACGCGCGCGCGCACACACACACACACACACACACACACACACACACACACACACACGAATGTTTAAATAATTCAAGGCACGATCTACAGTGCATGAATGTCACTAAGCATTACAAATCCTAAGCAAGGAGTTGTCTCTAAAGAGCAGGGGTGGGGTTGGGGGAAGGCTTTTTTAGCAGAATAAGAGCTGTTCTGGGTCTTTAGCTAAAGGTGAGATGGAGCAGAGAAGATACATGGTGAGCAGCGGGATGAAGTGGTCCTTAGAGTCTGACGCCATGATATCACAGGTTTTGGATCTCCTGCCTTATTGGAGGTGTACCTGTGGCATTGCCATGAAGATGAATGAACAGAACATGCCTGGCGTGGAACCTGGCGCACAACAGATGATCACCGATTGCTCGCTTGCCTCAGAGGAAACTGTCAAAATAATATAAACGAAGATGCAGGCAGGAATAGGATGGCTAGTAAACCGCGGAGTAACGATGGGATGGGAGGGGCATCCCTGTTCTTTGCTTGTGGGAAGGCTCAACGCCCGAGGGGTTGGGCTGCACGCACTCAGCTTTAACGTAGGGGGCAGCACTAAGGGTATTAATTAACTAGGCTTCCGCTCTTTTCAAAGTTTCACAGTTGAAGAGTACTAGGAAGGAGTGAGTGGCAGGAGTGGCGGGTTGCGGGGGGGAGGGGTGGGGTGGTGCCAAGTCTCAGCTCCACTAATTAAACCCGCTTAGATTTTGCCTTCAACTATTTGAAAAATACTTACATTAAAAAAAAAAAAAGTAGACTTCCTTTTCTGATTCCAAAATCAGGAAACCCTGAAATACTAAAATACTAAAATACTGAAGTGAATCTAAAATTGACAGTACTGAAGATCCTTGAGGACTTGGCTCCACCGTGCTGCCCCAGGTCAACAGTTCTGCTGCCCTGAGCCCAGAATCCCAGTATGCCAAAGTTAGAAACCATTCACAGGTGGATAAACTGACTGACAGGCTGCGTGGGACTGATAAGCTCCTATTAAATACTAGAAGATGCTAATTTTCATTGTCTTTGCAAGAGATCGAAAGGTATAATAAAATCTTTTCTATGTACAGCTGTTACAGGCTGGTTGGTGAACGAGCCAATGGTGTTCTTAATTAAAAATGTCTTTTTCCTGAACATATTGGAATGGCTAATAAGCCATTTTGGTAAGAAGAAAGAGTGAGAGACACACATCTTACAAATTACATATATTCCACTATTTTAATCTATAGGCAATCCCAAACAATATTTAAAAACATGTTTGTATATCAGAGGACAGTGTCTGCGAGACTTCACCTTTCAACTTATAAACACACACATATAAAATTGCACACACACAAACATACACACCTATGCATACATTCAAGTAGCGTGACATATCAAAAGGCAAAAGTCACAGTAGAAAGACACACCATGAAGTCTGTTTAGAGCTGTTAATTGGGCAGGTGAGTAGCAGGGCTCTCGGAAGACCTTGCACAACACCAGCTGGTTAAAACTGTTTCAAGAAATCCTCCGGCCAAGCAGCCTCTGTTACTCCCAGCTTGGTCCTGGCAAGGAAGGCTTTTGGATCCCAGGAATGATTGGGAAGAAGGTGTCTGCCTGGTCTTTCAAAATGGATGTGTCACTGAACCCTATCAGGGAACAAATAAATCCACCGAGCTCTTAAATCTACTTCCAGTCACTCTTAAAGGTTCCAGTATACTTCTGAACGCTCAAGTCTTCGTGGATGGACTCAGCTGTGGACTGTTGAAAATAAAGCTTGATATCTTGAACGATAACTCAGTCAGAGAGAACTGGACTTCTTGAGGGTCTAGCATGTACCCAGCTGCTGTTGCCCACTGAGCCGCATGAAGACAACTAGCTCACAGTTTCTAGTCTTAAGGAATCACAGTGATGGAGACAAAATAAAGTCTATAGGATGTCAGGGTACCACAGCGTAAACCCTGCTGGAGGAACAGAGTGAAGGCCCTTGGAACGCATGTGGGTCAGAGTGCAGCATGACGGAAGTAATCCTTATGCCAGTTGGATGGATGCTCGATCGAGGAGCTGTGTTAATAATGTTGATGCAGTGGTTTACAGCAGAACTGTGGAGGACACAGCACCAGGTTTGTGGGTGACCAAAATCCACACAAAGACTTGAAGCTTGAGCATCCATCCTGTGTGCCTGCCTTTTGAGCTAGGAAAATGAGCCTGGTAACAGTGTGTTGGATAAGTTGGAGTTAGGGGTACAGCACATTCATTGGGAGAGTTGGAGTTAAATGACAGATTTGGGGACATGAAACAGATTGGAAGAGCTGGGCAGTGATAGCGAGACAGAGGCAGGCGGATTTCTGAGTTCGAGGCCAGCCTGGTCTACAGAGTGAGTTCCAGGACAGTCAGGGCTACACAGAGAAACCCTGTCTTGAAATACAAAAACAAAAACAAACAAACAAACAAAACCAGGAAGAAACTGCGAAGCCTAGGAAGCAGGAAGTAACTCTTCAACCTCCTAGCTGGATTACGGCTGCCATAATGACTAGTATATCTGTCTTGCTTTTCAGATTAAGTTCCTCCCTCTATTTCCTCCTTTTCTCCTTTCGAAGGGTTTTCCTGTGTAGCCCTGGTGAGCCTCTAACTTAGTATCCTTCTCTCTCCTCCTTCCAAATGATGAGACTGCAGGAATGCCACAAGGCCCAGCTTAAATTGCAAGTCTCTTGAAGGTAATGCCTGAATTGTATAGAGACCTGTCTGTACATTGAATTAAACCATGTGTAACATAGTGCGTTGGAATCTGACTTTTTTTTTCTTGTTGACTCTGGCCAATAAGAAAGGTCTGTTTATTCCCCAAGATGCGACTGCTACACATCTATTTTGTATACCGAGATTATTTTACATCAGTGCTGCATTTTCTAGTAATGTCTTGCTTTTTATAGAACTCTTTCCTGCCCGCACACACCAACCGCAAACCTCAGAACCCAAATGTCCACTGTCTGACTAATAAAAAAGGTAACGTTTTCATTTGGAGACAGAAACCTAAATGTCGTGAAATGCTTTAACCAGTTTCTCAGGCCCTTAAACAGCTGTTTTTCTACTTTTTAGATTCATCATTTAAAGAAGATAGAGCTTGGGGAATTCTGAGCCGTTGAAAGCTTAAAAACCCAAAAAACCCCAAACCACCTGCCTTTGCCACGAATACTCCTCTTTTCCGAATACAAAAATAGAAAGGACGTTCTGGTCTAAATAATGCATAGTGTTCTATTCTGTGAGGCAGGTCAGAACTCAGCACAGCTACTTCATCTCAAATGCCTGCTGGGCTCTGCTTGATGCGGAGGTCTCCTCAGGAGCTGCGCATTTCCCATTACACCAGGGCAGCCTCCCGTGCGCCTCTGATCCTGATTGTGATTATCAAGCTGTCCTACAGTGCTTGCCCTTTTGCTTTCTGTTGGAGAAAAAAAATCGCTTACGTTTGCACTTTCTCCCTCCTTATTTCAGTTGACCAGCTCCTTCACCCTGGAGCTAGAATGTCCTGCAGGAACTTTGCAACCAAGATCAAATCCAGGTGCCAAGATTCACCAGCTCAGATAGCCTCTTGGAGTCCTTGCTTTCCTAGTGAAAAATGGTAGGATGTTTTCTTCCCGGGAGTCCTAAGGATTAAGTATGGATATCAGGAATTATCCCTAGGATGAGCTCTGTTTACAGACTCAGAGAGTGTTTATTTCTGAATATGCCAGAGCTAAGGAATAGACACACAAGTCCTATACCGTCGTCAACATAACCCTACCATCCAACAAACTGCACCAACACTTCCCAGAGCTCATTAGAAGTGCCAGATCTCAGCCTGGGTCCCAACCTACTACTGCAGACACTTTGTGGATGGGACACAAGGGCCCGTCCCCTGTTGGTAGTGCCTCTTTCTCCACCTAGTTCCCTTTGGGTCAGATCCCCAATTCTATTCATAGGAAAGCGCAGTGTGGGTCTCTGTGCAGGTGCCAGTTATAACCAGGAAAAAAAGGTGTGCATGCCTGTGCATGTTTTAATGGTATTGTAGTGGTAATCCTTACTTCACAAGCCTCTGCGTCTGGTCATGTCATTTATTCTCTCTCCTGGTCGAGCTGCCGACTTGGGAGCTGGGCTTTAGGAGTAGATAGGGACCCCTTCCTATGATTTTCTCAGACCTGAGAATAGAAAGTGTCCTGAATCTCAGCCTTAGAAACAACTCTAATGTCCTTCTCTGGAGGGCCCTTCCCCTGAGGGTAGGGCTTTTCTGTCTTTAAGGATGACATGGAAAGGCTGAACTGGTAGTATGGCCGCAGGCCTCTGATTTTCTTGTTTAGAGAAATCGTACCACCCTATTTATTTTTGTTTGGTTAGTTATTTGCTAAGGGGCAGGACCTCCAGTAGCCCGGGCTGACCTTGGATCTTGACCTCTGCCAAGCAGCTTCCTATAGCTACCAGGGCTGGGGATTGGTTAGATACTGCCCTCTTGTGGAAAGCTAGTTTCACTGTCTCCAGGTGGGAGCGGAGAGGTCTGCTATGGGCTTAGCCCAGAAGTCTTGGGGTTGCTGACAAAATGGCTACAGGTTGCTTCTCTGGTTTCCTCCTTTCCTTGGATCTCTCTTGCCAAGTGATTCTTCATGGACCCCATGTTAATTTGGGGGTGACACAAGCATTTTACAAGCATTACTCACTTGTAGCTGAGTGAACCAGGGGTGTTTAGCATTTGACACAATAGTAGTATTCTACTAATACATGGGGCAAGTCTTACCATTACATTTTGTTTTTAACTGTTCAAGATTATTCAGGCAATAGGCTAATTTTAGAAAAACATACAAATGACACCTGCAACCCTGTCATTTACCAAGTAAATAATTTGCTAATTATATGTCATTTTGTGGAGCATTTCCCTTAGTATTTCTATTTTGGTACTTTTTCCTATTTTTGCTTGAATTCTGCTCACATATCTTAAGAACAAGGATACGGGCAGAGCTAAGGCATGATGGTGCACATCTTGAATTCCAGCACTTTAGAGTAAGAGGCAAAGGTTGATCTCTGTGAGTTCAAAGCCAACCTGGTCGGCAGAGTAAGTTCCAGTCCAGCCAGGGCTACATTATGAGAACCTATCTCAAAAGAATAAGAAGGAGGAGGCGGACAATACGAAGAGGAAGGCAGAGCTGGAGAGATGGCTCAGAGGCTAAGAGCATTGACTGTTCTTACAGAGGTCCTGAGTCCAATTCCTAGCAACCACATGGTGGCTCACAACCATCTGTAATGGGATCTGATATGTCTGAAGACAGAAAAAATGTATTCATATACATAAAGTAAATAAATAATTTTTTAAAAAGAAGAGGGAAGTGAGGGATAGGGGCTTGAAGGAGGGCAGGAGTCTCAGACCCCCAACACTGCTGACTTAGTCCTGGACTTGGTGCCTTGAGGTGTGTTGTAGTTGCCCTTGGTAACATGAGCCATTCTCTTCATAGCTCAGCTGGGTCATTTAAACGCCACCCAACCCATGCTCTCCCCTCCTCCATACTTCTTTTTGCTTCTTTACCTTTCAGCTACATTTGCTGCTCTAATGCCTTTTCCTTTTGCCTTTAACATCCTTCTTAATTTTCCATGGAAGGAAAAGAAAGGGAAGAAAAAGAAACCCTGGTGCCTATTATTGTCTGGGCTAAGAATATGTTTTCTTGGTTCTTGGCTAGGAGTCTATAGCTCAGCGTTTTAGGGTGATATTTTACTTGACGATCAATAAAGCTTGTCCATTTCAGATTAACCCTGGGTCTGCCATTGAAGTTAAAATGTTTTTTTCTATTCATTTGACATCTGATTCACACCTTTGTTCATCCCTTCAGCTAGCATTCATCACTTAAATGATATCCACAAGGGATATGTCTACTCTGGGCTGGTGGGGCAGGGGGAGGTCTGAGCCGTATATGTAGGTGGCAGGGGCTTAAGTGAGGAGGAAAGGGAATGGCGAACATGATTAGCTTTAGACTTTCCAGTGAGCTTTGAGACAGGGCAGCAAGCGCGGGCAATATCCATAGAGATGGATAGCTTCGTTGACTCTGTAGGGGAAGCCTGTTTGGAATAGCTGCCCTTTTGAATTGGAACTAAATAATGAGAAGGAACCAGCAGCGTGGCAACCCAGGGCAGAGCTTCTGGGCAGCAGGGTTAGCAAGGACACACGTCCTGTGGTGGGAATCAACCTCTGCAGGAGCTGCATGGAGACAGCAGAGGTCAGAGCAAGAGGAACAGGGAGGGTAGGCTTAGAGAGGAAGGAGCTGGTTAATTTATTTCCTCTGCATCTTTCTCTCTTCCCTCCCTCCTTGTGAAGCTGAGTGTGACCCTCCTACAACCCCACCACATCTCTCTCCAACCTCCTGCTAATAGCCATGCCTCTCTACAAGTTCCTGTTATGCCGGAAGTCCCGCCTCCAGAGACTGAAGATAAAGCTGCTGATTGGGCCAAGTTGCTGATGGACTTGGGGGAGGGGTTTGCTTTACCTATCTACCTGTTTGCTGGTTACAAAGAGAATTCAATTAATGATGGGGGACTGAGGAGGGAGCTCCACTCCCAGGCGCTCTAACACTCCCAGGATCAGAAATGAGGAGGACACAACATCTGCCCCAATACTGGAATAACTGGGAGCAGTGGGATCAGGCACACAGGAACTCCACCAGCCTAGTGGCTTGGGTTGCTTCTGGTTTGTCTGGGCCAGCCGGTGCCCTGAGCAGAGCTTGGGTGCAAGCTCCGCAGCCAGTCCCACAACACCCAGAGGAAGCTCCACTCCCAGGTGTTCTAACAAGCCCAGGGTCACAGGATCCCAGAATCATAGGATCACAGAGACAGCTTGACTCTGAGGAGTTCTGACATAACCAGTATCACAAGAAGGACAGGCTCCAGTCAGATTTAGCAAGGGCAGGTAGCACTAGAGATAACCACATGATATGGGGCAAGTGTAAGAATATAAGCAACACAAACCAAGGTTCCTTGGCATCATCAGAACCCAGTACTCCCACCATAGCAAGTCCTAGACACACCATCACACTGGAAAAGCAAGATTCAGATATAAGATCACTTCTCATGGTGATGATACAGGATTGTAAGAAAGACATAAATAGCACCCTCAAAGAAATACAGGTAAACGGCTAGAAGCCCTTCAAGAGGAAACACAAAAACCCCTTAAAGAACTACAGGAAAACACAATCAAACAGGTTAAGCAAATGAGCAAAACCATCCAGAATCTAAAAATGGAAATAGAAACAATAAAGAAATCAGAAAGAGAGACAACCCTGGAGATAGAAAACTTAGGAAAGAAATCAGGAGTTGTAGATGCAAGCATCACCAACAGAATACAAGAGATAGAAGAGAGACTCTCAGGGGCAGAAGATACCATAGAAAACATTGACAAAATAGTCAAAGAAAATGAAAAAAGCAAAAAGATCCTAACTCAGAACATCCAGGAAATCCAGAATGCAATGAGAAGACCAAACCTAAGGATAATATGTATAGAAGAGAGTGAAGACTCCCAAGGTAATGGGCCAGTAAATATCAAACAAAATTATAGAAGAAAACTTCCCTAACCTTAAGAAAGAGATGCCCATGAATATACAAGAAGCCTACAGAACTCCAAATAGACTGGACCAGAAAAGAAATTCCTCCCGTCACATAATAATCAAAACACCAAATGCACTAAACAAAGAAAACTTTAAAAGCAGTAAGAGGAAAAGGTCAGGTAACATATAAAGGCAGGCCTATCAGAATTACACCAGAATTCTCACCAGAGACTATGAAAGCTAGAAGATCCTGGGCAGATGTCATACAGACCCTAAGAGAACACAAATGCCAGCCAAGGCTATTATACCCAGCAAAACTCTCAATTACCATAGATGGAGAAAACAAGATATTCCATGACAAAACAAAATTTACACAATATCTTTCCACAAATCCAGCCCTACAAAGGATAATAGATGGAAAACATCAACATAAGGAGCAAAACTACACCCTAGAAGAAGCAAGAAAGTAATCTTTCAACAAATCCACACAAACCTAATTCCACCTCTCACTTAAAAACAACAGGAAGTAACAATTACTTTTTCTTAACATCTTAATACAAAAATTAATATTACCAACATATCCTAATCATCTGAAATCCAAAAACATGAGGAATTAGAAATTTGTTGATTGTCATCCAGTGGTCTCTCTAATTTGGTAATTGGAGAAATAGGTCCAATATTATACAATCCATATACACTTTCAGTTTGTTTGTTCCTGACAGTGTCTTGCTGTGTACAACATAATGGTCTTGAGATCTTGCTTCTCCTATCTCAGCCTCTCTATTAGTAGTATTGTTTATTTCATGTTTTTACACTATACTTTGGTTTTTAGAACAGCATATTTCAGAATATGGTTTACATATTTTAAAAGTATTTATATACCCAAAAGAAATGTAGACAATTAAATTGGGAGGGGGCTTGTAAGAGAATAACAAAGAGTGAGACTGAATGCCTTTCTTGATGTTTTGCAACTCTTGTATCGTTACCACAGTAAGAGCCAAGATTTTAAGCGCTACTAAATACAAAGCAAACAAACAAACAAAAACACTTTATATATTTATGTTCATTTAAGAAAATATTAGTAGTGATGTATTATTTTGAAATATACAGTTAATATGTTTGTAGTTATTTAAAATTTATATTGAGAAAAATGTATGTATTTTCAGTATTGCCATAGACAAGCATCTACATAAGACTGTTAAATTGATTGCTGTTTTATATCAAACAGCTTTTATAATACTTATTTTTATTGTTATAATGTTTTATAAATTTTAAAGAATATGACAAAAAAGATATTGTAGGTATTGAAGGGGGTGTCTCTGGGAGGAATTGGGGTACAAGAGGAAAACAAGAATGTGATTTAATTCTACTTACTTAAAATATGTTTTTAAATGTTATTGAAAGACCCCTGGAGCTTGGGAGACCCTCATTCAAGTCTCGGGATGACACGACCACCCAATAAATCATGAGAGACCGATCTTGCTGCAAGCACATGAGGTTTATTTGGGATATATCGGCTGGTACCAGGGTTGAGCTGGTAACCTTGCAGGCCAGAGGAGTTCGACCCAGAGCACAAGGAGTAAGGGGTATTTAAAGGGAAAAACCGCAACCTGGGGGGATAAGGGGGTTACCAAGGAAACATAACAACAGTGGAAAATTTCGGAGAGACCCAACCCATGCTTTAGTCAGGAGTCAGGGTCATGAGAAGTCAAGAGTCAGGGTCATGAGGAAAACATCCTGCATACTCGTTATTCTCAAGAATGTGGCTTTATCATTATCATTATCATTATCATTTACTTTGTGATTGACCGCTCCCTAGAAACACCTAGGTGTTTGCCTTTGTGGAGGGATTGGTTTCTGGAACTAGCAGACCTATATTTTTGACTTGTTACAGAGGTTTTCCATGCCCTTTTAGGTAAAGGTTATACATTATTCATTCTTACTGATACATTTCTATTAAATGCTCTTATTTTAAAATTCTAAAAATTTCCAGCCCTTCATTAACAAATTCAGGTAAATTGAAATTATGTAACTTTTCTCATCATACTATAATAAAACTTTTAAAAAAATGTTTGCAGAGGGGGAACAGGGAAGGGGGATAAGATTTGAAATGTAAATAAATAAAATAACTAATCAAAAATAAAAGAGCAGCAAAAAAATGATGGCGGACTGAAAGCACACCATATGTCAGTCTAATTTTTTCAAACCCCTTCCCGCATTTCTGGTACCCTTAATTTTTCAGGCCCTGACTCCCATTCCAGATGACCCATTCTTACATGTGGCTGCAGGCAGCTACATCTGAGGAAGTGTTCTACCCAGGAGCTATATCCTGGCTTCAGTCCTTACACTAGCTCTGATTAGAGGGACTCTACTTTTCTAACAAGATCTTGAAAGGCTGGAGAATCTTAGAATTTAAAATGAGGGCATTTAATAGAAATGTATGTATAATGTATAACCTTTACCTAAAAGGGGGCATGGAAAACCTCTGTAACAAGCCAAAAATGTAGAGTAGCCAGTTCCAGGAACTTGGCTAACTCAGAGCCCCAGGGCTCTGATTCCCGAGACCTGCCCCTCCTGACTGATCCACAATGAGGAATGAAGGTCTACTGGTTTACGAGGCTCTCCACCCTGCTGAGGCTCTCCACCCTGCTGAGGCTCTCCACCCTGCCGACCGATAGATGAAGATTACATTCCTAGAAGGAATATGTTCCCCTCCCTAACTGAATACCTTGGGTTGGGTCCCTCTGAAATTTTCCACTATTTTTATGTATGTTTTCTTGGTAACCCTCTCCCCCCCACCAGTTTGTGATTTTTCCCTTTAAATACCCCTCACTTCTTGTGTTCGGGGGTTGAAGTCCTCTGGCCCGCAAGGTCACGAGATCGACCCTGGTACCAGCCTATCCCAAATAAACTTCATGTGATTGCAGCAAGATCGATCTCTCGTGAGTTATTGGGTGGTGGTGTTATCCCGAGACTTGAGTGAGGGTCTCCCGAGCTCTGGGGGTCTTTCAATCTCACATAATTCAAAGGTCATGCTGGCTGCTGGATTGTAAGGAAAAGGAGAAGGTAGCACAGAGAGTCAAGAATGAGGGTTTGATTTATTTATTGGATCCCCTGGAGTAAAGTGTTGTAGATAGCTGTGAGCTGTCATGTGGGTACTGGGAATTGAAATCAGATCCTCTGGAAGAGCAGCCATTTCTCTTAACCACTGAGCCATCTCTCCATCTGAGCTCTGGCTGCTGAGCCATCTTGTTTGAAACAGTCTTGCTAGGTAGTCTAGGCTGGCTTTGAACTCAGTGATCCTACTACCACAACTTCCTAAGTGCTGGCATGGCAGGAATGCACTAAAGAAGATTCTGTGGCAATGCAGGTAACATGGGGAGGGGAACCCTGTGCCTCAGCTTTTTAACAGTGCTTGGGTGGGGGGCAGCGGGGACTGAGACAATTTTAGGAAGAGGGAAGACTTGATTTTTTCCCCCCTAAGGTAGAAAATTTTTATTGGCAAAAAGTTAAACATTCTGATTTAAAATGTAAGATTCCCATGTCATATTCATTGCAGGTAAAGTGTTCATTCACGATCTGAAACACTGAGAAGTGCACTGTTATTCATTTGCAAAGGTATATGTAAACCTAGATGATTTCTAAGTCATTAAAGTCAGAAACATTCCGGGGGGAGTCAAGAGGAGCACAGTGGAATTAACTCATAGCAGTATGGGCGCCATTTTAGATTTCTTTCCTGCTCTACACCTCAAGCAAAATGAAGTTGTAGGACAAATGCCAAAACATTTGAGGGCCTGTGGCTGTGTTCTCTGATTAACTACTGCAGTGGATAAGGCTCCATATTCTGCTAGGGCACCCGACAAACATACCTTCTGCCTGCAGACCTTCATTGACCCCTGAAAGCAATCTGACAGCAAAACCAGCACGGTATCACTTCTTACTTCTTTCAAACAGTTTTCTCAACAAGTGCTCTTGGCTCATGTGAGGAGAGAAGGTACATTAGAAACCCAGTGCTCCTCTTAGGATACTCCTCGATGGTATTTGTCTAAGAAGCAATAGGCCATATTATCTGTGGGAATAAAGTCACTGAGTCCTCTCGAAAATACACTCGGGCAATCTCTCTTCAATGCGAAAGAGTGAGGTGGCCGGAATGTGATGGTGAAGCCATCAAGTCTTCAAGAACCTCATGTGAGGGAATCCAGCTGGACTTGTATGGTCTCGAGCTTGTTGTAGAAATCAAACAACTCCTTGTGGTTGAATTCCACTAGAACTTTCTCCATGTTCTTGCAGTCTTCCTTGCTCGCTCCCAGTTGCAGCATGGCCTGGGGAGACGGGCTTTGCTTGAGCCGAGTGAGCCATTTGCAGGTTAAGCTGCCATCCCACGGTCTCTAGCTTGTGAGGGCCCAGGATCCTCTGCCGGAACTTCTCAACCGTCTCTTGACCCATAGCCGACCAGGCACTGGCGAATGCTTCGGCTTTGTCTTGCATGAAATGAGTAGTCTCTAGTTGCTGCTGCAGTGCCACTGGCTTCATGTTGCGATACACTACCTGTTCCAAAACAAAGGATATTGTCTCCAGAACTAGGCGAAGTTCTCGTTTCTCTAGAGAGAACGCAGCCTGAAGTTTTTCTTCCTCTTCTTCACTGAAACTGCTCTCGGCCTTCATGTGGAGCTTTTGAAGAATCCGACTGAGAAGTTGTGGGAATCTCCCCGTATTTATTGCGTTTATCAGTGGCGCCACTTTCTTCATGCTGGGGCTCTCTCAGGCAGGATCAGCACCGCGGACGCCACCTTGCTTGAAGCTCCCTCACCTGCGCGTCTCGGAAGACTTGATTTTTGGCATGCACAGATTCAGTAGTTTCAGTCCATGGTCATCTGACCCTGTTACTTTGGGTTTGTGGTGACAGTAATGTACCACGTACATGATGGTGGAACACATGGTAGGGGAGAAAGCTGAGAGGGACGGGAAAAGGTTGGGATCCCAACAGTCCCTTCGGAGTCACAGGTTCCCCATTAGGCCCCATCTCCATCACCCATTCATATCACCCCAGAGGCCATCTCAGCATGGCTGGTATTTTTACATGACAGATAATCAGGACATGGACACATGGGAAGAACACTACAAGATGACAGGATTCTCTAATGACTGCCAAACAGTGCTGGCCACCACCCAAAGCCAGAGAGACACAAGGCAGGGTTTTCTGTTACTCAGTTCAGACAGAGTTTGCCCCTTCCAGGATCATTGGACTGCTGGTTTCCAGGACCATGAGGAATGATGACAACCAGTTGATGGTACAGACATAGAGATGGGGAGAAAAGCCATTGGCAATATGATAGCAGGAAACATGAGTGATCCAAGTCCAAGCTTCAGCAAGAGGTTAAAGTATCTGAAAGGACAGGGGAAGGCTGCCTTCCTCTCGGGTGGGTCATCCTTCATGTGCATCATTGCATTCACTCTGGAGAAGTAAATTTGACAGGATGTCCTCCGGAGTCTGGAAATTACCATTGACACATTGATTCCTAGGGTCTTGGAAATGAGAGGAGTAGTCTTAGTTCACAGTACTTCTATTTCTCTATCCAGTTATCCATTCACATAATGGTAAGCAAGGTCCAGTGCTGGCTTTGACTCTTGATCTACCAGCGATCCACTCATCTTCAGTCAAGCTTGTTTCTGGAGCCCCAGATCTGTTGATATCTCTGGCTCATTTAATGAACCCCAGGGCTCAGCATCTCTGTACCCAGCATTGCTCTGCCTCTCCAGGCTGGCAGCCTCCCCTACACCCTTCTCAGTGAAGGACCCCCTCTTCTCCTTGTTTGCAAGTAGGGGGTGGGGGGCCACAGAGGCCCCTGAAGGCAGACTCTGGGCCAGCTCCTCAGCTTGGAACTCTGGTTCTATTCACAGTGGGTCTTTACTGGGGTGAGCAGATGGCCCCATTCTTGCTTTTCTGTCCCGTGGCAGAACGAGAGTTATTTTTCAGTTTGTCTTAAAGAAATTCTCCCTGTACCAAAAAATCGTTCAGTTGTGTGAACACTATGGATTCTGGGAGAATACTTTAGAAATCAGGACAATGGGCTGGAGAGATGGCTCAGCAGTTAAGAGCTCCGACTGATCTTCTGAAGGTCATGAGTTCAAATCCCAGCAACCACATGGTAGCTCACAACCATCTGTAATGAGATCTGGTGCCTTCTGCTGGGGCATCTGAAGACAGCTACAGTGTACTTACATATAATAAATGAATAAATTAAAAAAAAAGAAATCAGGACAATGCTGTAGGATGTGTGCTTCTTTACTTTTAAATTTTGTTACATGTGTGACAGAGTATGTCCATTCGTATATGAAGATGATGTCTGGTGTATGCACACATGGATGTGGATGCTCACGTTTGTTTTGTATGTGTGTGTGTAAGCCAGAAGAGGTCATCAGATGAAGAAACTGGTATCAGCTAAAGACACCCCAAGACTAAGTTCTCAGGACAAAGGAGGTTTATTTCATCCAGAAGGACAGAAGGTAGGGAATAAGAGACAAAAACAGGAGATAGAGGATGAGGGAGAAGGGGAAAAGGAGCAAGGGAGAGGGGGGAAGGGATACTTGTCCCAAAGGGTTCAAAGGTCAGCCTCTTGATAGAGAGTAGACAGACATGGCCGGCAGGTAAATGACAGTTTATAAAGGTACGAAGTGAAACCCCGTGTTAGGATGAGGTATGTAATTTTAACTGGGCATGTTAATTAGGTGAGCCTTTAATTAGGGGGCTTTTGATTGATAGACTTCAGTACTTTGATAGTTGGACCTTGGTAGTCAGTCTCAGGAGGAGGAAGTGGCCAAATAAGGGAAAAGACTTTGATAGGGCAGGCTTTAGGAATGTAATCGAAAGGTTTATTAGCAAGGCAGAGGGAATGGGGGCTGGGGGGTGAGAAGGGAAAGGTCTGCCAGAGCCACGTTTGCCACACGTTCACACTGGCTAGCACACCTTTACGCTGTCCTGTTCTTTCACTCACCCTTCCCTTGCAGGACAGTTTCTTGCTGAAACTGGAGCTAGGCCAGCAGCCAGAAATCAGGACAATGCTGACAAGCCCTGCCTGACTGTCATGTCTCTGGCTGCCCCTGCAGTGCTGGGCTATACGTGAGACTATCAGACATGGGCTCTGGGGATTTGCACTCAGGTCCCCGTGTCTGCCTAGCAAGTGCTCTTGCCAGTGAGCTATCTCCCCAGTCCCAAGTGTGCTTCTTAAAAAGCAAGGCAGGCCGGGCGGTGGTGGTGCACGCCTTTAATCCCAGCACTTGGGAAGCAGGGGCAGGCAGATTTCTGAGTTCGAGGCCAGCCTGGTCTACAGAGTGAGTTCCAGGACAAGCCAGGGCTACTCAGAGAAACCCTGTCTCGAAAAACCAAAAAAAAAAAAGAAAAAAAAAAAAAAAAAGCAAGGCAGAAATAGTGTGTCCCGTGGTACTTGAGAAGGTAACTGTTCCCAGACACATAATCTGAAGTCTTACCTGTGGCAGGGTAGAGAATTGGGTGGCCTGGAATAATGGAAGGCAGTCATCCAATTCCTTACTTTAGTCTTTTAAAATAATTATCTTTTTCCACTCCTCTCTCTCCCCTTCCATATCTCTCTTTTTGTTATGGATTGGATAATTGTGCCACTCAGAGTTCAAATGCTGAAAACATCTAACCCTAAGGAATGCTGAAAACATCTAACCCTAAGGCGACATTACTTGGAGGCTTTGAAAAAGTGATAAGTTTACATGAACTCATGGGAAGGGGTTCTGTGACAGATTGCTATCCTGACAGGAAAAATAAGGAAGAGCGACCAGAGTCCCCTCTGCCATCTTGTGCAGGCCGGCAGCCGCCTGGGCACTAGGGAAGGAGTCTTGCTGAGGAATTAAATCTTCAGCACTTTCATTCTGTCTCCAGGAAGCCACAAATTGTGGGGAGTAGATGAAATATCGAGGGAAGGTGTATTGCTGGTACAGGCCCCAGGATATCAAGGACCCAGTGTCCTGGAACCATGGGGATGGGCAAACCTTCCCCTGGGCAGGGTCAGGAAATCGACAAAGACTTCTTTTGGTTCACTCACGTGGGGATGTTGAGAGTGTCTGCAAAACCTAGCAACCAGGGCTTCCTATCCCAGGGTGACTGAAACCTGAGACTCCTGACAGAGACCTCCCACAAAGATCAGCTAAACCATCCTTGAGCTGACTGGGTGATTGGTGGTAGGCGCCTCTATCATAGTGAGCACAACCCACCGGATCTCAGTTTTTCTGCATGTGTTAGCTGTGTCCCATCCTCTTTGTCTGGTATATTGGTTATGTCTATTTATCTTTCAGTGTTTTCCAAAGGATTCTCATCCTACCTATCTTCAGTCTTTCACTTGAATTCATGACTGAGAATATATACATACATACATACATACATACATGCCACGGACTGGGGTTTCTTACAGGGTCCCTTGTTCCGTGGGACGATGGGTTCTGGCCAGGTGTGCACGGGATTCGGCTTTGACAGACTAGACACGAGTGGTGTAAGGTCTGAGTGTATTTCTCAAAAAATGACATGAGGCTTTTACAATCATTGCAAAAGAGAGATGAAAAATCTGGCAGCTCAGTAGTCGAGGTACATCTGAGGCCATCTAAAACACACTAGATTTAAAACATCAGCCATCTCCTCTGGACTGGCGCAGAACCCCCCCCCCCCCACACACACACACGGCTTGGGCCGGGCCGGAGTCCCAGGGGGCGGGTAGAGGCTTGAATCTCGAGTCCTCAATGCTGAATGCTCGAATCTTCAGTGTTGAATGCTCAAATCTCGAATGTTCAATCTCTTGAATCTGGTGCTGCACCCCCCAGGCCCAAGTGCTCTGGGCCCGGGGGGCTATGGACTGCATGAATCTAAGCCCTAGTCCACCTAAGTTCTGGTTCTAGTCCGAGTGCAAGCGAGTCCGAATGCTGAATGCAGACTGCTGCATCTAGAATGCTCTATGCAGACTGCCTGCTGCTGAATGCTCTATGGTGTCTCTCTTTCTGTAAGCTTTAATGCCCTTCCCACAATGCTGGAGGCAGTTAGTTAGAACGGCTTAACATTCCAAGCCAGGGTTTGATTAGGACGTTGGAACATTGGTGAAGGTCCGAGAGCAATGTCCAAATTTTCTCTTACTAGCTGTAAAGAAATGATATCTTGGTGAGCCCCTAGCACACAAGTATGAGGACATATCTGGGCTACCTCTGAGTTTGGGGTGCCAGGCGACAATGCGGAGGCAGGAGACTGACTTTCCTTGAAGTTTACGCCTCAAATACCGCCGTCACGCAAAGTATGCATGGCACATACATACATACATATTTACATACATACATATATACGCCTTAGACCTAAGTTCCTTTAGAGACCCCATTTTGGCTTCCCAGCAATCTGCATGCTCAGATAATCATTGCAATTGCAAAGATGCAAGAATCAACCATTAAATTAACTGCTTTTCATTCCAAGTGTTGGGAAATTTCCAACAGGTGAGCATGACTCTCATGCAGTCACCATGGCAACAAGAGCAGGAAGGTCTGATGTAGTGTTCTCATCTCTCCCATTCTCTTCTGCCCCTACACTCATACCATCTGATACATCACTCAGTGCATCCAGATTTATTCTCAGGTGGTGTCTTAGTCAGGGTTTCTATTGCTGCAATGAGACACTATGACCAAGAAGCAAAGTGGGGAGGAAAGGGTTTATGCAGCTTACATTTCCCCACTGCTGTTCATTATCAAAGGAAGTCACGACTGGAACTCACTCAGGGCAGGAACTTGGAGGCAGAAGCTGATGCAGAGTCCATGGAGGGGTACTGCTTACTGGATTACTCCCCCTGGCTTGCTTTCTTATAGAACCCAGGACTACCAGCCCAGGGGTAGCACTACCCACAATGCCCCTCCCCACATCACTAACTGAGAAAATGCCCTACAGCTGAATCTCATGGAGGCATTTCCTTAAGGGAGTCTTTTTTCTCTGTGCTAACTCCAGCTAGGGTCAAGTTGACACACAAAGCCAGCCAGTACAGATGGTCTCAGGATAAAGACCTAGGAGTTAAGACAAACTTCCCAATGGAGATGGAGATAAGGGGATATATATCTCCGTAACCCTTCTGTTACCAAAACAGACACCTGACGTGATATATAAAGACACAAGGTTTGTTTTGCTTCTAGATTTAGGAGTTCCAGCCCCAGGTAGTTGACCCCACTGCATTTAGGCCTGTGGTGGGTGTGTACACAGGAGTTAACTACTTACTTTATTGTCAGCAGCAGAGAAGAGAGAGAGAGAAGAAGCTGGGGGGGGTCCCACAATCTCCTCTAAAGACAAACCCTCACTCACCCAAAAATGCTAGGTCACACCTCTGTTTTGTACATTGAGTGATGTTTTTATTCAGACAGGTTTTCACATGGTTGGCCTCAAACTCAGATAGAAGAAACTGTTTCTGTTTCTCCACAGTGATGGGATTAAAGGCACCCCTACAAGTAGGCCTCACCTCTTTTTTTTTTTTTTTTTTTTTTAACGTGAGTACACTATAGCTGTCTTCAGACACACACCAGAAGAGGGCATTGGATCCCATTACAGATGGTTGTGAGCCACCATGTGGTTTTTGGGAATTGAACTCAGGACCTCTGGAAGAGCAGTCAACCATCTCTGCAGCACCAGACCCCACCTCTTAAAGGTTTACTAACTCCAATAGCACCAAGTTGGAGACCAAGCGTTTAAGACATAACCAATACACACAAGATGAAAACCTGGCATAGAGCAAAGGTTACAGACTTCTGAATGAGACAGCCTCCTTTCACTGTTACAAAATGAGAAAATCATGTAAGACCCCATCACAGATTTTGGCTTTATGAATCCGTGTTTGGTAGTTTTGCCTTGCTGAATACTTAAGGTGGCTGAGACTTCCTTCATCACAAGCTACCATTCCAGCCCCATCCCTACCCACATCCCAAGCTTCTGACACACTTGTATATCTAGCTAGAAGTTACAATCTCGGGCCTCCCTGATTCTGGCTGGAACAAATTTCTTTGATCAGTCTGTGATCTTTTAAATTGGGCTTTTTTTTAAACTTAAAATATTTGTATTTATTTCTTTATTTGTGTGTAAAAGCATTTTGCCTGTATGTGTGCATGTGTATCATGCTCATGCCTGATGCCTGAGGTCAGAAGAAGGCATGGGATCCCCTGGAACTGGAGTTGCATATGGTTGTAAGCTGCCATGTGGGTGCTGGGATTTGAATGTGGGTCCTCTGAAAGAGCAGCAAATATTCTTAACCATTGAGCCGTTTCTCCAGCCCCAGGTGTGACTATATTAAATTCTTTCCGTGCTTAGTAAAAACTAATGACCACCTTTGTGTGATACATTTAAAAATGAGAACAAAAGGTAAACTATTAAAATGATATGTTATATTTTCTTTTCTCTTTTCATTAAAAAATAATTTTTATTCTTATTTTATGCATGTTTGTGTATCACATGCATGCCTGGTCTGTGGAGGCCAGAAGAAGGCATTAGATTCCTTGTAACTGAAGTTATAGATGGTTGTTAGCCATTGTGTGGGTGCTGGGAATTGAACCCGGGCCCTCTGAAAGAGTAACAAGTGCTCTCAACTGTTGAACTATCTCTCTAGCTCTGGTGGATTTCTTATAACATTTCACATTGATGGCCTCAGCTAGTCCTATGAGGCATAGGAACAGAAGGACTCATTGGTGATAGAGAGACAGGCTCTGGAGATTCTGAAGAACCGGCCTGCCCGTCTTAGCCTTAAAAGCCATCTTATAGTAGAGACAAACTAGGTTTGTTCTTGGTTATGATTAAACCTCTGTTTCTCAAGGACTGGGCTATGCCTATCTGTAACCTTTACTACAAATGGTTCTTCCAGAAATGGCAATCATATCTTTTTTGTTGTTGTTGGTTTTTTTTTTTTTTTTTTTTTTTTTTTGGTTTTTTGAGACAGGGTTTCTGTGTATAGTAGCCCTGGCTGTCCTGGAACTCCCTCTATAGACCAGGCTGGCCTCAAACTCAGAAATCTGCCTGCCTCTGCCTCCCAAGTGCTGGGATTAAAGGCATGTGCCACCACCACCTGGCACAATCATATCTTTGTTTCAGAAAGTTATTATAACTATTATGTAGCCCTACCTTTGTTTCAAAAGGTTCTATGACCGTCTATGACTACCTTGTTATGACTACCTGCTGTGATTACCTTGTTTTGACCACTGGTTATATTCTGCTCCTGTAAGGCTTCTATTTTTCCCTATTTGGAAATGCCCTACCCCTGAGCTATAAAAGCCCTACCTACCTTCCTCACTTCAGCATCCATCTCTCGAACCCCACTTTAGGGGAAGGCAGCCTATGTACATGAATAAAAAGCTTACTTTAATTAATTGCTTGCTTTAATTAATTTGGCAATGATAATTTGGGTTGGTGTTTTTTTCCTGCTTCCCATCTTTTGGATTAATGATCCCCAGGCAGATTGGTATTTGTTGGAAGAACTCTTTATGGCACCCCAAGTGTCCCTGACACTTTTGCTTGCACATAGTAATCATTATGGCCATCTTCATGTTAGAGGTGCAGGGATAAAGCTCAGTGGGTGAGTGGCTTGCCAGAGGCCAGGCAGTTGTAAGTACTTTTTCAAGTTGGAATCCATTCTGGCGCTAATTACTTGGAGTTACGACATAGCTCACAACTTAAAAATATTGTCCCCAGGAAGTTACTCTATGTAGTAGGTGTAGACTGGATGTGTAGTTCACTCAGACTCTGACAAATTGACCACAAATTAGAGTGGAGCTAGGATCCCCTTCAGTTTTGCTACAGTTGTTAGAATAACTCCCAGAACTCAAGGAAGTTTTGTACTTAGGATTTTTTTCTAAAGGATACAAATCTTGACCAAGCAAAGGACATCACGCAGAGTCTGAAAGCACCCAGTATGGTCCTTTCTCATGGTCTTTGTATCGTTGCATTCACCAACCAATAAGCTCGACAAGCTCCAGCATCCAGGCTTTTTTACGGAGCTTTTGATATACAGGCATAATTGATAAACTTAGCCTGACTCCCCACCCTCTCTGGGCTCAGTCTCATGGTAGGCCTGCGTGAGAACTAGCTACTACCCAGAGCCAGCTCATTACTTTAAATTCAGGTAAGGGTCAGGGGCTCCTAGAACTTGGAAAATTGCAAGGGTTTTAGACGCTCCCTCCCAGAAACCTAGAACAAAGACCAGATAAATCTTTTTAGGACAATAGCGGAACCATGCAGCTTCTGTGTCTGCAGATTCCCTGCCAACTGCTTTCCTTTATGCCAAACTCCATTCCAGGGAAACCATCTCTCACCTGGCTTTCCACTATGGATTAAAGCAAGAACTATGAATTAAAGGCTATGACTTAAAACAAGAACTCAAGATCTATCCTGACTTCTTGGAGGTCTAGAGAGAGGTTTCCTCTATTTCAAAACCACTCCACGCCCTTCCGTTTCTGCCCACTAGAAACCATACACAACCCATGATCCAGTCCTGTCCTATGTCCCCCATCCGTTCCCCCACCCCCACCCCCCGCCCCGCCGCCTCCCGCCCCCGGGGTGGAGGTAATGAAACCACAGCAGGAAGAATGCTGGCAGCTGAAGTACAGACTCTCTGCCACAGCAGAGAGCAAGCCTTGAGAAATGGGAAGCTCCTGAAAGTGAAGCACGTGGGCAAGGCCAGCTCAAGAGGTGGAAGTCTGCGTTTATCCTTAATCTGCATTTTAAACATCCCCTCCCCCATCCCATCTCCTCCGTAGCTCTGGTCCAAGGCTTGCAAGATGAAAAGGACGGGTGGATGTGAAGTGCTTTCAAAGGAATACAATTCTCGGACAGCAGTTTGTACAGGAGCCATGCAGACATCCATTTTAATTATTGATGCGAAACCCTGTCACTGGTGAGACGGAAAGGGGCTTTCTTTTATTGCACACTTTCTATGCACTGTGGTCCGCACTCCGATTCCATTTAACCCTCACCATCCCGTGGATTGTGTTCCGGATCCTTCCCTAACCGCGGTTCTGCAAGATTAAAGAATTAAGCCTGTATCTGGCTGTCTCCAGTTGCTGGTAATAGCCAGAAAATGTTGCCATTATGTTTATTTGCTCTGTGCTGTATTAAATATTATTTTGTATGATTATGTAATTAAACTGTGATCCTCTGAAACCGGTCATTTCGAAAGCGAGGGGCAGCTGAACAAAGCTAATCAAAGAAAAGCTTCATTTACATTAATCCTGCTGGGAGACTGTTCGGGTCATTTCTCTGAATATACCCGGGTGACCTTGCTTAGCTTAGTGTAAACATTAGGCTGCTTTCCGTTATTAAACCTCTGCTAATTCAGGCCCTTGATGCAGAGCAAATGCACTATTAATGATAAACGCAGCAATCACATAAAAGGCTCTCTATGGGATTATAAGAGCAGCCGGATTCAAGCTCCGGTTTCCAGTGTATCTCGGTGTTACTGACCTGAGTTGATAAAGGAGAGGGTTTTAGGAGGATGGATGTAGAGACCTGACCTCTAAATTAGCTCTGTACTAGTGCCACCTAGTGGCCATGCTGGGCGCCAGCAGGTCCTTCATATTTCTAAAGGGTTGGGCTCTGGGGCTCCGCCTTCCGCAGCTACCCAAACTGGTGTTCTCTGGTTTTGTTTGTTTATGTGTTTGTTTGTTTGTTTTTACAAAGGCACTGGAGTTTCTTGTGTGATAGAATGTGAATGAGTCAGTCGTTTACTTCAGATTGATGCAGAAATTTAAATACCTGAGATGGTGAATTTAGAGCCCTGGCTCATTTTAGTAAAGCCCAAGAATGTCGACCCTCCTCCTTTTTGTTTCTTTTTCCGATCCCTAGCCTCCTGATCCCTGAGGAACCCATCAGTGCAAACAGGCCACCCTTCTTCCACATCTCCACGACAGCGTCCTCAGTTGACACCACAGCCCAGAAGGAAAATGAGAAAGTCCAGTCGTTTCCCAGAACATTCAGTCAGTGGATTTTATTTTCTCTCTCCAAGTGTCTCTCAGCCACATGCCTGGCAGAGGCTGCTCACGAATAGTTCCTCAGCACTGCTCCTGAGTGATGTGGAACATCTGCAGTGCGCCGTGGCTAAGTGCAGAGAATACTAAGTTGGTTAGCCATACTGCCTAACTCAGAGAGAGACAAAGATGTCTGAGCAAGGAGACAGACTCCTCCTGCTATAATATACACCGAAGGGGATTGCCATAGCAGGGGGACATGGGAGGCACGTCAGGGTCTGAAGTGGGGTTTTCCCTAGTTTTAATCCTGAATCTGTTACTTGTATAGTTGATTGATCACCACAATCAGGAGTGAAAAAGGAAGATACCGTCTCTAGGTTGATAAAGGAGACAGGGTTTTTTGTTTTTTTTTTTTAAGGAATTGGTTGTAGAAATCGCTAGGCCCTGTAAGACTAAGACTACCCTTTTTGGATGTTACTGAAAGACATGCTCAGAGTGTATCCAAACCAAAGCACCTCCCAACAGTGATGTTCAGGTTCAAGACAGGAAACTAGAAAAAATAAAAGCCAGTTACAGGTATTTGTGTATGTCTGTGGTATGTGCGTGCATGTGGGTGTCTGGGTATCTCATGTGAATGCATTTGGGACCAGAGCAGTACATAAGGGGTCTCCTTCTATAGCTCTTGGCCTTGTTGACTTGAGTCAGGGTCTGTCACTGAACCTGAAACTTTTGCCTAGTTTGTCTGGCCGGCCAGCTCTTACGCTCTTCCTATCTCTGCCCCCTAATGCTAAGTTTACAGGTATGTGTAGTTATGCCTAGTTTTCTATGTGAGTGCTGGGGATTTGAACTCAGGTCCTCATGTTTGCAGAGCAAGTGCTCTTACCTACTGGGCCATCTCCCCAGTCCCATTACAGCAATATTGACAGAGAAAATTTCCTAGGGGAAACTGGTTGCAGGGATTTGGAGGCAGGGAGGGAGGCTGAGAACCTCTGAAGTCCAGAATTAGTGCTTCCCAGTGTGACACAGCCCTCTGAGGAGAGTGGTGGTGTTGGGAAGGTGTTGGTAGCTCCTGAGTTTGGAGGAAGCTCTGCAAGATTGGAGCTAGAAAGCTCCACATATTTGCAGGCCAGAGTACTGTGTTTGCTCACTGTGATGATAAAATACCAACAAAGCAATTTAAAGCAGGGAGGGTTTCTCTGGACTCACAGGTGGAGGGTATGATTCATCATGGTGGGGGAGTTCCGGCAATAGGGGCTTGAGGCACCTTGCATCTGAAGTTTGGAAACAGGCGTGCTGAAGGCTGCAGCTCAGATCACTCGTTTTTCTTTATCTGCAGCCTGGGGCTCTGGCCTACGGAGTGGTGCCACCCACACTTAGAGTAGTCTTTCTTCATCAATTAACCCATCTTGACACTCCCTGATAGATACTCTCAGAGGTTTGTCTCCTAGGTGACTGTAACTAAATCACATGCATTTTCATTTTAGCTCAGCAACTGGTGATATAAGACTTCTTAATATGCAGGAAATCTGAATAAATTTGAGTCTATATAAGCTGAGAGTAGTTACTCTTACTATAAGACAAGAGTAATGTTATACACACTCCTTTCCTGATATTTGAAAAGTCGTATCAGCATCCTTAGTGAGTTCTTATCATCTGGGGACCCATAGAAAAGCATGTCAAGGGCTGGTGAAATGACTCAGCCGGTAAGAGCACCCTTCCGAAGGTCCCAAGTTCAAATCCCAGCAACCACATGGTGGCTCACAACCATCTGTAATGAGATCTGATGCCCTTTTATGGTGCGTCTGAAGACAGCTACAGTGTACTTATTTATAGTAATAAATAAATATTGGGTCTGGAGCAAGCAGGGGCGGAGTGAGCAGGGTCTACCAAAGTGAGAAGAGGTCCTATAAAAGTCAATTCCCAACAACCAGATGAAGGCTCACAACTATCTGTACAGCTACAGTGTGTACTCACATGCATAAAATAAATAAATACATCTTAAAAAAAAAAAAGAAAAGAAAAGCATGTCAATCAAACTTTACCCCTAAGGCCGGGTGTGTGTGTCTGGATTTCCCGATGGTGGTAAGCTACTTTTATGAGGCTCTGTAAATGAATGAAAAACACTAGCTAACAGCTGTTGTCTTTCTTTGCCACAGAAACCGTTCAATGCTGTGCTTTGTGATATTAAACCTGGTTCTCATTTCTCCTTTGTTACAGGGACACTGGAGAAGGACGGGAGCTAAGAATCTCCCCACTCTTGTTGCTTGCTATTTCTGTTCGTGTCGATGCAACAGTGGCTCTTTAAGTAGCAGCAGCAGCAGCAGCAGCAGCAGCAGCAGCAGCAGCAGCAGCAGCAGGTCATTCGGGTATCTCCCACACTCCCTGCATCAGCCTCCAGGGGCCTCAGCTGCAGGATGCACCTGCTGTGCGTTCACACTGTAGTCCTCTGGAAGCTGTGGCACTACCCTCCGCACACCCAGCCTCCTACTGCTCAGGCCCTCTTTCCCTTTTGCTTTTGTATTTTTTGTGTGAACAACCAGGTAATACCACTCATTACATATTTTGGAGGGTTTTGCCTTTTGAAAGTAGGCGAGTGGTTTAAAAACTTAAAATACATTTATTTGTGTCAATGCGTACGTGTGAGCTTGTGTGTATATGCGTGGGCACGTGACATAGGATACAAGTAGAGGCCAGAGGATAAATTACGGGAGTGGGTTTTTGCCTCCCGCTGTGTGGGTCCTGAGAACTGAACTCAGGTCACTGGGCCTGGTGGTAAGTGTCTTTCTGCTGACCCATCCTGCTAACTTCAAGTTTTGGTAGTTTCCTGTACATCTCTCGTTCTTGCTCTTTTACCAAGATTGGAAAGCATAATAACCTGAAGAAAAGCCCCAAACCTCTTCTTCTGCAGAGATGGGTATGAGGAGATATTCCTCTCCTTCTTTCTCTTGCTTTTCTACCCAGATCCAAGACGTCCCCAGAGAACTTTCTAGCCCTTTCCCTTAAAGGTGCTAGGAGAGGCTAGGATCTCACCTTAGCTTTTCACCTTAGCTCTTCCTGTTCTATACTGCCACTCTCCTGTGGGATTGTGAGGCAGAAGAGATGGCCCATTCCATTTAGGGAGGAACAGTTCTTGTTTACCTCCATGCAGAACAACCAAAGACAAAGACAAAACCAGGCATTTGGCAAGCCAAGCTGATCAAACATGGTCCCTGCCCCAGAGCAGGTTTTATCTAGTAATGACAAGTCAGTGTAGAAGTCTGTGCCTAAGCCTAAATACTTTTATCATGCAATCAATCATTGGTGCTTAATGCCATCTGTGAAGGTCTGGGGAGGCTGCTTGAGAGAATATCAAACAACTGAGTGGCACCCCAGACACATCAGCACATGTCGGTTGGCACAAAGGTGCCTGAGAACATTTGTGTGTAGGACCATATGGGGAGGTCTATAAAACCAGGGCAGAGGGCTAAGCACACTGGGTCGCTGAGATAGAGCACAGAGACTGTGGGAAGCTGATAGGGATGAGACCCATCTGCAGCATAGACAGCTCACACTAGCAGTTGTGTGAGAGAGTTGGCAAAGCTGAGAGGCAGGAGAGTGGCTACAAGCTGGCGTAACACAAGCTGGTGGCTCCAAAGATGTGGAAGAGATGCTCCACTGTTTTCTGAGCCAAACAGTGATTCAAAGCAGTGGGTGCAAATGAATAAAGCTTGTGGCCAAGCTTCTTGGAATATCACATCCAGCAGAGACACTGGGTTCGACCTGGGAAGACTGTGTTGCAAGGAGAGAGAGCTGAAGTATCCAGGGGACCATAGGAAGGACCAATGGGCAGGCAGTAAGGCTGAGTGTGTGTGTGTGTGTGTGTGTGTGTGTGTGTGTGTGTGTGTGTGCGTTTCAGAGTTTGGAGTGTGCCACATTCCAGTGTCTGGGTGCCATTCCCTAGGCTGAGGAAGGACGTGATGCGAGCCTGTGGGTCATGAAGTCTAACCCGGCAGTTGTGTGTAGGAAAGAGGTTGTGTCACTTGTTTTCTTTGTTGCTATGACAAACAGCTGCCAAGAAACATCACAAGAAAGGAAGGGCTTATTTTGGTTTGAGGGGCTATAGTTCTTCAAGGCCAGGAAGGCATCCTGGCAGGAACACGAGACGGGTGTCACACAGCAGACGGAAAACCTCAAGGCCCTCCCACAGTGACTCACTTCCTCCAGTGAGGATCTACTTCCTGAAGGTTCTGTGACCTTCTGAAATAACACCACATACTGGGGACCAAGAGGTCAAACACCTAACCCCGTGGGAACATTTTCTATTCAAGGCACAGCAGGAGCCCTGCAGCAAAACTAGAGTATTGGCAAGGGATGGCAAGGATTGGAACCGACGTATTGATGGGCATTAAAATGTGTGGGGGCCAGCAGCTGGCTGACTTGCAGAGTGAGCGAGTGACTTTGGAGCACTCAGCCCTCAGTGGAATGTCTTTCTCAAGCTGCTACCCTCAAAGATCAGTCAACAAGGCAGGAGAGGAGGAGGAAAGAGTGTAAGACCCAGGGGTGGTGTGTGTGACTCCAAGGAAAGAGAGTCTCCCTGACACAACAGAACCGACGTACATATGAACTCAGGGAGCCATGACAGCACACATAGGACCCACGCAGGTCCAAGTTAGATGGGGTCCCGGCACCAGGAGTGGGAAGTGGACACAGGGTTCCACTGCTCACAAAGAAGCAATCTGCAATGAATGCCTTTTGGCAAAGGGAAAATCAGTTTTCACCAGTGGAGCATTAGAGCAGGCCCCATGCTCAGGAGTAGCTGGTCAACAGAGAACCAAATCAACGGTATTTTTGTGGACTTTCGTTTCATTTTTGCGGACTTTCGTTTCATTTTTGCTTTGTTTTGGGCTTTTTGTTTTGTCTTTGGCTTATTTATGTTGAGTTTTGGTTTTGTTTCTTTCTTTGCTTGTTTTATTTGTTTATTTGAAAGAGAGAAACCAGAACATAGAGTTGGGTGGGTAGGTAGCTGGGAAGGAGCTGGGAGAAGCAGGCAGAGGAAAAACCATCATTAAAATACACTGTATGAAAAAAAAAAGTCTCAATTCAAATAAAGGAAAGTGGCTGTGGGGATCACAATTGGAAGGCAGACTGCTGAAGGGAAGGCCAATGACGAGGCAGTGTTGGGGCATAGGAGTCCAAATTCTGTAAGAGTTTGTTAATGAAAGTGAGAAGGATGTCAACATTGAAAAGGCAACAGAAAGGGTAATTTTAGTGTCAGCAGTCAGTATCTGAATACTGCATTTTTGTCAGTCCTGTAACACACAGGGAATCGGCCCATGGTTCCAGGCGAGACACTAAAACAGGCGGGGAAGGAAACAAAGGAGTGTGAGGTGGCACACTCCTGGTGGTGAGATGCCCACAGTGATTCCGACTTTACCCATAATCATAACCATAACAGTGCTCCATTTACTCTGCATTTGCATTGGAAAGGCTCCACTAGGCAAATTTCAATGAGTAATCAATGACATTAGCCTACAAATTAGCTCCTGGTAGTACTATACATTAGTGCAATATTCTGAAAAGCAATAAAAGATGTGCTGAACCCCACTCCCAGGAATTTATCCTAAGGAAACGCCTAGTCTTAAAAGCCAAGCTGGAGGCCCCAAGAAGTTCATTTTAGCGTTATTCATGCCAACCGGAAATACTGAGGGCACAAGACACCGATGAAGGAAAACTGTACATGATGCTATGAGGAGTTGATGAATATATAAAAATGCCAATTTTCATTAAGCGTCAGGGGAGAAACACAGAGACATGTTTGATTGGATAAGTGTATGAGAGCAGGGAGCCGAGTCTATATGCTTTGCATGCCTCACTTAACTGTAAGTACAGTTAACTGGATGGTGATGTGAGAAAAGGAAAGCAGGCGCCGTGGCCAGTCTCAGGCCTCAGTGGTCAGGATGCTGTGCTCGAATCCTGTGATGTATCGGCCTGTGACCTTGTTTTTAACTTCTTGTACCTTCTGCTTCTCATCTGTAAAAACACCAAGGTGCCATTTAAAAATCCATTCATTGGAAGTACTTGCCTCCAGGAGTTGTAGGTATCCCAGTAAAATAATCCACACAAAGCAAACGCATCCATAAACATGTTTGACCAATGCCACAATCACTGGCTAGGTATGTATGTATGTGTGTATGTATGTATGTGTGTGTATGATTGTTTTGCCTGTGTGTATGTATGTGCACCCATGCATGCTGTGCCTCAGAGACAGAAAGAGGATGTAGGATCCCCTGGAACTATTACAGAAGATTGTAAGATACCATGGAGGTGCCAGGAACCTAACTCAGAATCCTCTGTAAAACCATGACCCAATTCTCCAGGCCCCAGTTTCTACTTTATACTACAGCTACCTCAGTGATTTTTTTTTAATGCACAAATGATGTAATTATCTTTAGTGGAATTAAGTAGAGCCAAACAGAATTGCTCAAAACATTGAGACAAAAATGTTAGGTACTGGGTTTACTGTTTCGTGTCTGTGGTTTTGTATCTGGTTTATTGTATTTTAAATTGACTTGACATCTCATGACTTTAGGGGCGAAATAAATATAATGCCAAAAGAAAAGGAAAAAAAAAAAGAGAGAGAGAGAGACCAGAAAACCTTGACTCTATGCCTTTTGGCACAGAGCTTCTTTTCTGCCTCAACTATTTGAAGCATAGATACAAACAATTTAAGTTCATGTGCTTTCTTGCCCAAATGGTAGCGTGTTGAGGATTAGACACTGGTGTCAAGAGGGCACTGGAGGGCTCAGGCCGAGCAGAGATGGATGGCTATGAACTTTCATCAATTGCCATGAAAGGTTTGTGTTACTGGGCAAGGGAGGAAGGGAGAATTTCATCCCTTCCTGCCTGGCATGCAGGATGCTGTCACCCTACCTGAGATGTGGATGATACTGATGTTGTTAGAACTCTGGTAGTTCCCACTCGTTGTCTCTGTCCTTATTATTCCACATAGGGAGGACGTTCCTGGTGCTCACTGTGGTCAGAAGATGTTGACACGTGACCATCCTATTCACCCTCAGCTTCAAAGGGAAGGGAAGAAGAGGCCTCTCTGCTCAGTGCCAGGCTTTCACCGCAAAGGAGAGCCCTGCAGAGCAGACTCTGGCTCATCAGCGGCTTTGCTTCTGACTGCTTGGAGCATAATCTTGGAACCTGTCCAGTACTCAGTTCTAATGACCTGGTGTGTTGTCTGCATCATGAATGAAAAGGCTGATGATGTTCCAAGCATCGGCTTAAGAGAACACCGGGCTGGACCAGTTCCCAGGGCACTGGGCCTGTGTAGGAGCTCAGGTACCTGCTCTTCCTGCTCTGCTTCAGAGTGCAGTGGGACTTACAGCGTGCATACACACACACACACACACACACACACACACACACACACACACACACACGCACGCACGCACACGCACATGCCCAGTGTTCACAGAGGCACTGTCAGGTTGCCCATTTCAGTCACAGCAGTGTTCTTTTAGTAACAAAGGACTGAAAAGAATCCAAGTGTCCACAAATAGGAAATACACTAAACAAACTGTGGCACACTAACGAAAAGGAATGAGGCGAGTTCTCACCAAGCTGAGGGGCAAAGGTGGCTGTTCCAGGGATTTAGGTTAGTTTACATAGTTTGGAGCATCTATTGTAAGCATGGATCATGAAAAGAGATTTAGGGGCTGGTGAGATGGCTCAGTGGGTAAGAATGCTTGCTCTTGAGTTCGAATCCTCGGCACTCACATAAAATGAAAGAAGGCATGGCTATCATTGCCTGCCATCCCAGCACTGGGAGGCAAAGTAAAAGGGATCCTTGGAGGTTGCTGGCCAGCCAGTGTCACCACGCACGCGCACAGGCATGAATGCGCACCACAAGGGCGATGTTCGGGCTGGAAACTGTTTTATCATGCTGGTTCAGTACTCCGTGATGAATTAGTGAAAGGACGTCAGGAACCACACGAAGGAGGAAAGACCAGCCCCGAGTCTCAGTAGGGTACTGCCCAAGGAGAGGATGGAATTGGAGCTTTGTGAATGCTGACTAGAGCCTTTCCCGTGCGAGCGTGATCTGCAGTCTGTGTTCCGTTTACATACTGGCTAATGAGCAAAGAGGTGTGCAGTGTCTACGCACGGGTTGGCAGGGGTGCTGGGAAACACATGCTCAGTTTTCATGGTAAGAGTCAAATGGAAAACACTTGAGGCTGAACATAGAATAAAAACGCAAGCAAGTTAACCAAGGAAGGGCTGGAGCCGTGGCTCAGGGATTGAGAACACTTGTTACTCCTCCAGAGGACCTAAGTTCGGTTCCCAGCACCTGTATCAAATGGCTCACACTGTTGCCGTGACTCCAGGGCATCCAACGTCTTTGGAGTTCAAGGACATTTAATGTGTATACAAATACCCACATGTGCACACACACTTATACATAATTATCATTATTATTTTCCTTCTTTCTCTTTTCTTTTTTCTGTCTTTTTGTTGTTGTTTTTTTGTTTTTTGTTTTTTGTTTTTGTTTTTTTTTTTTTTTTTTTTTTTTGAGACAGGGTTTCTCATTTCTCTGTGTAGCCCTGGCTGTCCTGGGACTTGCTCTGTAGACCCAGGCTGACCTCAAACTCACAGAGTTCTGCCTCTGCTTCCCAAGTGCTGGATTAAAGATGTGCACCACCATGCCTGGCTGCACATAATTATTGAAAACATAAAGAACCAAGAAAAGTAGGCCAGTGAGATGGTTCAGTGGGCAGAGGTGCTGGTGACAAGCCGAACCGCCTGAGTTTGATCCCCAGAACCCACATGGTAGAAAGAGAGAAGTAGTCAGTGTAAGTTGTCCTTTGACCTACACACGTGTGTCAAGGCATGCATAGCACCCCCACACATAAATAAAATTTTAAAATAAATGAATAAAAAGAACTAAGGAAGCAAAGTAGATAAAACAGCTTTAATCGGTGCCTTTGGGAATGGCTGCTTTAGTTATAAATATTAATACCTCATGCACGTATTTAAAAAGTCAATTAAGTAGCAACAAAATATTTTGAAATGTAACTAAATAATGCAGCAGAAGTCTGTGCATTTTCATACCACTTCACAAATCAGTTGTCCATAGCTAAATATCTTCATGGAGGTGGTATAAGCCTTTTAATATGGATGTGCATACTTGTTTATGTAGAGAGATTGGTGGGTGGATGATCAGAAAAGCGTAGGAAACAAGGTCACTTTAAACCCATGGCCTCTAGGCTCTTCGCAGTGAGGCTTACCTTCTGCAGCATGAGTGTCTGTGTTGTCTGAAACACTGTGGTTAGCTCCATAATCAGAAAAACACATGGTTTAAATCAGAAAAGAAGATCTGGGCCAGAGTACTCACCTGTCTCCTTCCCACCTACACACCCACTAATTAGGGCCATTATGTAGCACTGGACACAGAGCTCAGAGCCTTGAGCATGCTCCTCAGACACTCTACCAACAGAACGGCATCCACCATGCATGGGAACTTTTTCCGCCGAGGAATGTGTGGCTCAAGCAAGCCTAGATATCTTCTTGCATCCTTACACTCGCTACGCAGGTCTGGAAAAGGACACAGGAAGGGACAGCCATCTTCTCTAATTCAGTTAGCACCCAAGGCATATACATACAGGGAATTCTTTCACTATCTCATTTTTACTAGAGTCTAATTCTGGTTGAACCTGGAAGTACATGAGCTTCTGTTTCTCACCCACGGCTTACTAAATTAAAAGTCTTTGGAATCATTAAGTCTTAGTAGATATTTATGTCTAAATGTCAATTCCTCTTTCGTTAAAATGATTGCAGCAGAGGGTTTTGCTAAAGGGAAGAGTTGGCCTCTGAAGGTTCAAGAATTGATCTGGGAGGGGAAAGAAGAGGTTTGAGGGTGCATAAGGAGGAAAAGGGGCGCTGAAAAACTACACCAAAAATGCCCTAAAGAGAAATGCAGTTTGTCATTTTTTCCATAACCTCTGATAAGAATAGAATCACTTAAACTCATTACTGCCTGCCTTATTTGTTTGCTACGCACTCATAGGTGTACAAGTGTGTGTCTGTGCATACAAATACATAAATATGCAAATGTGTATGGCTGTGCATCCTCAGGGCAAAGTGGGACCTCAGCTGTCTTCCTGTTGAGCGCTCTCTCTCTCTCTCTCTCTCTCTCTCTCTCTTTCTCTCTGTCCAGTTGCTTGAGATAGGATCTTCCCCTGACTCTGAAGCTCACCCTTTTGGCTAGGCTGCTAAGCCAGTGAGGTCTTGGGATCTGCTAATCTGCCTCCAAAGCTGGGGTTATAGAAAAGCACAGCCATGCCTGTTGTTTCCCATGGGTGCTGAGGCTTGAACTTGGGTCCTCATGCTTGCACAGCAAATTTTCCTGTCCACTGTGCCATCTCCTATTAAAACATCTGGTTTATTGAGGTCCTTCTAAGCCAGAGTTGTATTAATATAAAGGTCATTCTGTGGTACATAATACCATTACAGAGGCCCAAAATAAACAGAATTTCTTTCCTTCTTTCTTTCTTTCTCTCTTTCTCTCTCTCTCTCTTTTTTTTTTTTTTTTTCGAGACAGGGTTTCTCTGTATAGCCCTGGCTGTCCTGGAACTCACTTTGTAGACCAGGCTGGCCTCGAACTCAGAAATCCGCCTGCCTCTGCCTCCCAAATGCTGGGATTAAAGGCGTGCGTCACCACCGCCCGGCCAGAATTTCTAATCACAGAGAACACAACCACTGTTTTCCAACCACATGAAGTACCTTTCTTCCCAAAGGTAATTAATTTATAATCATCACAGAAGTATCTAATTTAGGTAAGATCATCAGTGCATTTATTCATATAGTCTCTGAGCATCCCACCACAGAGCAGTAATTGGGGGCAAGGAAAAGGATGCTTGTGAAATGGGCTGTCCCATTATTGGTAATGTTGAGCTTGATAAGGGACAAGTTACATTTAATTTGCCTACTGGTGCAGTCCAAGAGAACATAATATTGCCTATGTAGCATTCGTTTAAAAACTGTGTACTGGGGCTGGTGAGATGGCTCAGTAGATAAAGGCGTTTGCTGCCTGTGGGCCTGAGTTCCTGTCAGCTGGAACTCACCTGGTAGAAGGCGAGATCTAAGGACAACTCACAAGTTGTCTTGTAGCATTCACTAACAGATGACACTGAAAAATAATTGTTGAAAAACTGTGAAGCAGTTTGGATCCTAAAGGTTTGGCCACTGGCTTATGGAACTGGCACCGTCACTTATAGGAGAACTTTGGTGTCCATGTCCCAGAGAGAGAATGTGGGGAAGTAGGGGTGAGAGAAAGAGACAAAGAGAAGGAGAGAGAGCATTAGTTGGTTAAGTCACGGGAGTGTGTGCTTGGGGAGAATGCTGTGACTTTGGCCCCTCCTGCTCTCCACTCTCGCTTCCTCACCATCTTGAGGTATCTTTGTTTCTTTGTGCTTTCTCTTCAGTGAAATTCCATTTCACTCACAGGCCCAAAGCATAGAGTCACCTTACCATGTAGCCTCTGAAACCATCACCCCCAGGGAGTATTTTCTTCTTAGGTAATTAGTCACAGTAATGGAGAGCTGGCTTACACATTGTACATTTCTTAAGCACAATGATCCATAGGAGAGTGCCTTGCGATCTTTAGAGATATTTGTTCAAATATTTGTGGAGAAAATGTGTTACTTGAATATTTTATTTTGTGTGTTAAAAACAAGTATACAGAATGAAGAGCATAATGAATTCAATATTTATGCAACGATGGTACAGTGAGCAGCTATTGTGTACTGCGTACTTCTTTGGGCACTAGGGTACTAGGGTACCAGCACCTAGACTGATGCTTGCCTTCATCAGTCTGTATTGTTTGAGAAGGAGAAAAATCTCCCTGTACTGAGTTATACAACCTATCTAGCCTCTTCATCCAGACCAAGGCACTTACTATCTATAGTGTCTATCTCACATTCTTTCTCTGGAATGCCCTTGGCTGCAAGGAAATGGCTGGTCCACCATTACAAATTCCCCACTTGTGTCCTGTCTTAGTCAGGGTTTCTATTCCTGCACAAACATCATGACCCAGAAGCCAGTTGGGGAGGAAAGAGTTTATTCAGCTTACACTTACATATTGCTGTTCATCACCAAAGGAAGTCAGGACTGGAACTCAAGCAGGTCAGGAAGCAGGAGCTGATTCAGAGGCCGTGGAAGGATGTTACTTATTGGCTTGCTTCTCCTGGCTTGCTCAGCCTGCTTTCTTATAGAACCCAAGACTACCAGCCCAGAGATGGCATCACCCACAATGGGCCCTCCCCTCTTGATCACTAATTGAGAAAATGCCTTACATCTGGATCTCATGGAGGCGTTTCCTCAACTGAGGCTTTTTTCTCTGTGAGAACTCCAGCCTGTGTCAAGTTGACACATAAAACCAGCCAGTACAGGTCCTACCAACTTGCAGTGATATGATCTCTAGATATCACAGATACCCAAGTCCTCATCCACGTATAGCTCTGAATGGCCATCCTAACCCCAAAGTCCCTCTTAGCTTCCAGCGAAACCCTTTGGCATCTGCCATCCCCAGATCTCCTCCTCTTCCTTTCCTGAAGGTGCATCTGAGAATTTCTCCAATCAACCCCCAGCATTCAGATCTCCTCTTTTCAGATTCCATTTCCTACAGAACTTACCCTAGGGTTGGGGCCAGAGGTGGATGCTTTCCTCAAATAGATAATGCCCCAGTGTGCGTGTACACACACACACACACACACACACACACACACACACATACACACACACACACACACACACACACAGCCCTAAAGTGCTGAGCAATTGAGCAATTGGAGAACTCTAGCATAACTTGACTACCATAATTTTTTTTTTTTTATTGTAAGGGTCATTTTGTACCAAGTGACATAGGCACACATTCCAAGTCCTACATGACAAACAAAGACATTATGATTATCAGCTGAGCATTTCTGCATCCTGCCCAAACTGTTTAATTGGTATCTGACAACTTAATAGGTACATTCTGATTGACTGCCTTACAAACATCTTCTTCCTGCTATGGGGTGCAGCGGCTCTCTCTCCCAAGTGGCACTTCTGTCCATAAGACACCAACAAATTACACTTTATGCAATTCTGAAGTATCTGCTTCCTTTATCCCATCTACTGACACTTGCCTTTGGTGGCTAGTGCTTGTCCGGAGGAACTAGATTTTTCTGCAATAGCAAGGCAATGTGTATGAGGTTATATAAGTACATGATTTAACAGGGACATTTAAAGATTGGATGGCTGTGGTCTCAGCAACTTTGGGCAAATCCTTGGTACAGTCTGGGAACAAGAAACAAGTACTCCAGACAAAACAAAAGCATGTGTCCAGGTTCAGTTTGTGTTACTGTGATAAAATACTGCCCAAAAGCAACTTGGGGAAATAAAGTGTTCATTTGCCTTACACTTTCAGATCACAATCCTGATATCATCTAGGGAAGCCAAAGTAGGAACCTGAAGGCACAGACCGAAGCCGAGACAATAGAATTACTGGCTTGTACTCATTGGTTTATGTTAATCCATCTTCCTTATGCATCCCAGGACCACCTGCATCATCCGCAGTGGACTGGGCCCTCCCACATCAACCCACAGTCTAAGAAAATGCCCCACAGACATGCCTACAGGCCAGTCTGATGGAGGTGTTTCCTTAGTTGAGGTCTCCTCTTTTTTTTAAATGTACTTTTTATTTTTTAAAGATTTATTTATTTTATATATGTAAGTACACTGTTGCTGTCTTCAGACACACCAGAAGAGGGCATCAGAGCCCATTACATATGGTTGTGAGTCACCATGGGGACTTCTGGAAGAGGAGTCAGGGCTCTTAACCACTGAGCCATCTCTCTCGTTCTGAGGGTGACTCTAGTTTATGCCTAGTTATACATTGCTTTTCTTTTTGAAATGGTGTGTGTGTGTGGTATACACATGTGTATGCATGATCACATGTGTGTGCAGGTCAATGTGCACATCTGTGTGGGGGCTTGAGGTTAATATCCATTGTCTTCCTTGAACACATTTAATTTATTGAGCTAGGTTCTCTCACTGAAACTTACCAATTCTGGCTAGTCTGGGTGTTGGGATTACAGGCAGTTGCCACACCTGCCCAGCCTTATGTAAGTTCTAGGGATCTGAACTCCAGTCCTCAAGCTGTATGACAAGTGCTTTCTCACTAGCCGCTTCTCTAGGCCTCCAGTTACTGTTCTTGTCTTACGTCCTAATCCGTCTTCTTCATAGTTTTCACACTAAAAATTTGTTTTGAGAGAGACTCTCAAGTATTCTAGGATGGCTTGGAATTCATTTCTTCAACCTCCGGATTTCTGGGGTTAGACGTGAGCAACCACGCCTGGTACTGCTTGGAACATGCTGAACGTCGGGCTCAGGACATCACACGTGACAGGCATATACTCTAGCCCAGCTGAGCTATATCTCTAGTCCCAGGTTGAAAATTTTTGTTGGAGGCTTTGGGTCATATTTTATTTCAGTTATAACTTTTTTTTTTTTTTGCTTAATAGGAAAGTTAAAGCCTGCGGCAAATTCTCAAATCCGAGCTTAAGGAAGAGGAAAAGGCAAAGACAAGATATTCTGTCTCTCCCCTCCTTCTCCCTCTTCCTCTTTTTAATAGGTGCATAATGCAGGACAGCCTTGACAAGTGGCTATGAATAATGGGTCTGCAAAAGCCACCCACATATTCACACGCCACCTATGGTTTTATAGCTACAAACCAGCTAGCTTTATGAGAGGTAGAAAATGGTGAGGGCTGAATTCTGGCCTCTGTGTCTCTCTCCATCTCCATAATGACCATGCCTGGGGCACTGAAGTGAAAGAGGGGAGCCATTTTGCAGGGGAGGACACTCTGATCCTTCCAAAGTTGCTATGCTTCCTGACAGTTGTGGGTGGAGAGAATGATGTGTGGAGATGTGCGGTGATGTGCGGTCCTTTCAGACTTCCTCAGTAAAGCACAGCAAGGTGCAGGCGGTGGGTGGCCCTCCAATGGCTTTGTGCTGGTGAGGAACCCTGAGATTGGTACCTTCATGTATCCCCTGGCTGTGTTCACCTTCTGTGTTGACCAGGGGATCAAGTTGGACTGTACCTGCAAGTCTTTTGATAGCCCTGGGAGGATAACAACATTTTAGTTCAGTATATTTAGAAACAATTGCCTCTGTGGAAAAAAAAATTAGTATCACATCTAACACTTGTCAGAGGCTGGGATTTTCCCTGACTGCTGTGTTTGATTTCTTGCTTTACTCTTGGGGCCACGCCCCTCACCTTAATGTCCATGTGCTGGGCCCCTGGTATCATCTGAACTGTCAAACAGTTTCTCAGGTTTACTTTGTCAAGTTGGGAAGGAAAACACACAACCATATATATTAAGCTGATGCATGTCCTAAATTGTCTTTATTTTGCTGTGATCATATTTATCATAATCTAGAGCAATGCTGGGGAGAAAGGATTTATTTCATCTTACATGGTACAGTCAATCATCTAGAGGAGACAAGGCAGGAGCTTGAAGCAGAAACCACAGAGGCATGCTACTTACTGGCTTGCTGTTGGCTTATTTTCAGCTACTTTTCTTATGCAGCCCAGGCCCACTTGCCTAGGGATGGTGCTGCCCACAGTGAGCTGGGGTCTTTTTACATCAATTATCAATGAAGAAAACGCCTCACAGACATGGCCATGGGCCAGCCTAGTGGATTTTTTTTTTTAAATTTGAGGATCCTTCTTGGGCATGTCAGGTTGGCAAAAGATTATATTATAATGATATTCTGCCTCGAGGGCAGCTGGCTTCTCCCAGAGTAAACTAAGAGAGAGAAAACATCCAAGAAAAAAGTCACAATCCATTTATATTCTAATGCCTGAGTACCACATGACTCCTATTTGTGACTTGTGAGTCATTAGCTTGTCTGCCATTTGAGTGGTGAGACTCTAATGAAGGCATGAAAAGAAAAAGGTGGGGACTGCTGAGGGCCAGTTGAAAAGCAGCTACTTCAATTACTATATCCCAGCGAGGCAGTCACACAGACCCTGTGCTACTTATCCATAAGGGCAAAATGAAGAAGGATATTAGATCGTGGAGGTTAAATAACTTGCCTAGACACATAGATATACACAAATAATAATGTGATCAACTACAAAAATTTAAAATATCATTATAATAAATAATATATGCAACATTCCATAAAGAAAATTCAGACCCCAGACATTCTTTTTGTTGTTGTGACACTTTTTGCAGATTACCGTGCATTTACCATGTGACACTGGCCACAGTCATTGTTGTGGATTGTTTGTGTCCTAAAATTCATCTGTTGCAACCTAATTCTCTGTAGGACATTATGTAGAGGCAGGGGCTTGGCAAACGCTTAGGATGTGACAGTGTAGACTGCATGAATTCAACTAGTGTTTTTATAAAAGAAAACACCAAGAACCTACTGTGTCATGTGAGGGCACGTGACAAAATAATAAACTATGCCCTTAGCAGACATTAGCTATAAGTGGTACACACCCTTCATCCTAGAAATTTGGAGGCAAAGGTAGGAGGATCTCTGTGAGAACAAGGTCAACATGGTGAGTTCCAGGCCAGCCAAGGGCTACTTGGTGAGAGCCTGCCTCAAAAAAAATTAAAAAGGCATTTGATATGTATTAATTTTCAAAGAAGACCAATATATAATCACTCCAAAAAAGCTACTTTGATATAAGAATTATTTTGAGCTGCAGGCTCAACAAGTACAGGAAAAATTCTAACCTATCTTTTACCTTGGAGCAGAGCATAAATTTCCACTTGTAAAGGTTGGATAAGTCTCCACAATAAAAGCACCACTCTCCCCTTGCACTGAAAGAGAATGACTCCTTTCTTTTTTTTAAGGTTTTATTTCTTTATTTTACATATATGATGAGTATACTGTAGCTATCTTCAGACATACCAGAAGAGAACATCAGATCCCATTTCACATGGTTGTGAGCCACCATGTGGTTGCTTGGAATCGAACTTAGGAACCCTGGAAAAGCAATTACTGCTCTTAACCACTGAGCCATCTCTCCAGCCTGAATGACTCCTTTCTAGAGATAGAGAATCTAGTTGTTTAGATGAGAATGGTCCCTATAGGCTTCTTTGTTTGAATACTTGGTGCCTAGAAGGTGGACCTGTTTGGGAAGGATTAGGGGGTGTAGCCATTGGAGAAGGTAAGCCTTCTGGGAGCAGGCTACCCAAGTCATCCACAGCATGCTTGTGAATCAAGATGTAAACTCTTAGGTACTGCCTCAGTGCCATGCCAGCTTGCCTACTGCCATGCTCCCTGACATGGGGTTATGGATCATAATGCTCTGCAACCTTTACCTTTCCTCCACAAAATTCAACTCTTTCTTCTAGAAGTTGCTTCTGTTATGGCATCTTATCACAGCAATAGAAAAGTAGCTAAGATAGAGAGTCCCATTGAGGTGTGTCTGTGTGACCAGACCTTGCTAAGGAAATCTTCATCTTCCTGTCAGAGTCTTGTGTATTCTTAGTCTTAACCTCGTGGTTTCACATGCTGTGGAGCTCCAGCGTTCGACCGACTCTTTGAGGTTCATCTCTTCTCTACAAATGTAAATATTAATCGAGACTGTGAAGTCTTCCCCCCACCAGGCCTTTCTCCCATATCCACTTGTCTACCCTTTCCGCATTCCCCAAGCAAGCAAAGCAACAACAAAAAGAAGCTAATAAAGAGACCCAGGGCACAGGCAGACTCTCTTCAGCAGTATCTTTTGAACTCTCTCTGATCACAGAAGTTCACAGCAGCTCCCATTTTTGTCTGGTTCCATGGGTCTGGATATATTTTATGGATGTGAAAAAAAAAATCAGGCATGCCCCAGTTCTAGCAGTCCCAGAATGTAAGACTAGAATTTACCAGGGACCAATTAACTAGCCGGTAGCTCTCTTGCAAGGATGCGCTCACTTTTCCAAAGCATTAATGAGAACAGAAGGTCCTCCTGTATGTCAGTGTTTACATGTAGCTGCTGAAGCTGAGGAATGATGGACAGTTGAGGCTGAGCTAGTATCAAACATTTAATTGGAGATGAAGATTCAAGTTTTGTGCAATGATCGGTTGTCATCAGCCTCCCAATCTTAAGTGTGAAAATACGATTCTATTTACAGAAACTGAATCAGCCTGCCTGCTTCCAACTCTCCAGCCCTCTACTCCATCCTCCTGCTGCTAATACATCTTCCTACATCTTTCAACCTCTTCCCCTCCAGCTGAAGCACCTCAGTTCAGACGGGATAAGCTCCTCCAGGTCCACTTCTCACCACTGCTAACATGAGCACAGAGCACCATCGTATCTTTCGGGTTTTTTGTTGTTGTTGTTTTGTTTTGTTTTGTTTTGTTTGTTTGTTTGTTTTTGAGACAGCATTTCTCTGTGTAGCCCTGGCTATCCTGGAACTCTGTAGACCAGGTTGGCCTTGAACTCATAAATCTGCCTGCCTCTGCCTCCCAAGTGCTGGGATTAAAAACATGCGCCACCACTGCCCGGCTAGCACCATCCTTTCTTAACTTAACTTACACCAGGCTGCCTGTCAAAAATGTGCCTGACTTTTCTCCAGTTACCGTTCACAAACCCTCCAGCCTTCACCTTGCTCTTCTAGTCTCTGGGTTTTGTGCAGGGACATAGGGAAGTGAACTTCCACAGAAAGGCCTGGGGGGATTGTTTTCATGGTTGCACTCAGTGTCCCTGATGAAGCGATGTGTTTGGTTTTTTTTTAAGTGTACAAGTTGCCTCTATTGTAGGCGAGCATCACATTCTGGATGACCTGTACTTTGTGTGCATAAGAGTATTTTATCAATCATAAAAAGTAGATTCAGGAACTAGAGAGGTGTCTTATCGGTTCAGAGCATGTACTGCTCTTGCAAAGGACTAGGGCTCAGTTCCCAGCACCCATGATGGGCGGCTAACAATTGCCTGTGCCTCCATCTTCAGGACCATGTGATGTCTCTAGTGTCTACAGACACCTGCACACATAATTAAAAACAAATCTTTTTAAAAGGCAGATTCACATGCAAACCTTTTCTAAAAATGTTTTTAGATTTATTATTTTATGTATGTCAGTGTTTTGCCCACATGTATGTATGTGTACTACATATGTATGTACATGCTCAAATCAGAAGAGGATATCAGAGCCCCTGGGACTGGAGTTACAAATAGTTATGAGCCACCACATGGGTGCTGGAAATCTAACCTGGCTCCTCTGCAAGAGCAATAAATACTCTTACTGGCTGAGGCAATTCTCCAGCCCTATGTGCAACTTTTAAAAGATCTTGTCTATTGTATATAATTAATGGTTTGTATACATGGATACTTAACTCACATAAAGAAGGGGCAAAAGACAAGGAAAGGAATGTAATGGTGATGGAAATTGGTGCTCAGTACCTGGTCAGAATCCTGGGTTCACTGAGGCTCTCCTGCTAACCTGTGCTTGTCAGTGTTCCCTGGCATCAGATAAAAGAGCCTTCCTGCAGCCCTGCACTAATGCAGCCTGTCTCTGTGAGGCTTCACGTCCAACCACCGTGTGTTTGATGCCTATCATGATGCTTACTCAAACGCGGATTCTTGCTCTAACCTGATGACTCTTGATTTCGAGCCTTAGGTCTTGACTGACATCAACATCACCTTCCTTGTCATCATGCTAGAGATGAGAGAGTTATGTCTCTCTCTCTCTGTAGAGTGACTGGAGGATCCTTATTGCTACTGGGAAGCTCTGCTTCCTGTTTGGTTCTTACTGAGAATGATTGATTTTCCAATTCGGTCTTCTATAATCCCTGCTGCTCCCCACCCACTCCCTTTCTAGGTTAGATCTTTAATCCCACAAGCTCAGCATTAAACCAAATATCCTGAGAGCAGCAGGTCAGGGCTTTAGCCGCTTTAAACCGACTACCATGGCACAATCTCCTCAGCACAAAACCAATGTGCAGGGGACACTCAGAATGATACGTGGTAATGTAAGTCCTAACTGATACAATGGTCCGCACCAGGACAGGCGAGACCAGAGGAGTGTGCAGCAACCCAAGCAATGCAGGAAAACACTCCAAAAGGAGAGGATTCGGTTGCCCATCAACAGGGAACTCCAGTAAAAGCCTTTAAGGACTCACGCATTGTGGCACCATCTGCAACACTAAAGACCGACAACCACATGTCAATTGTGTGTCTGTTGACTAATCTGTGGTTCATCTACAGAAATAAGTATCAAGTAACTTTAAAAGAATGAAAATTATACACTTCAAATTGGAATCACTTCCAATGACTATTTCAATTGAAAACATCGAGTTCCAGAAGAATGTGTATAATGGGCTAAGGAGATAAGAGAAATATCTCCATAGCTGTATGTCATAACTTTTATTTTAAAGACAGTGTCTCCTGTAGCCCAGGCTGACCTTACAGTCTTTATGTAGCCGAGGATTGCCATTGAACTCCTGGTCCTCCTGGTTTCACTCCCAAGTGCTAGGATTTAAAGACACCAACAACCACAGCTGGTTTAACTGGTGCTGGAGGTTGAATCCAGGGCTTTGTGATTTTGAGACAAGAACTCTACCAACTGCGCTACCTCATATTTGTTTATGTTTAAAGTTAAAAGTAGCCAGGGAAAAAAAACCTAACAAAGAAACTGGGTAGCTTTAGGAGGCTGGATGGGAGAGGCAAGAATGGAAACTAAATTTTCCCATAATGTGGCTATATTAGTTATCTGTGACCACTTAACAACTTTCTCCAAAAGCATAGTGGCCTAGAATAATGACCATATTGTTTAGAATTTCTGAGGATCAGGAGTTAGGAGCAGTTCAGCTGGGTGGTTCTAACTTTGGGCCTCTTTATGAGATTGTGAGCAAGTTGTTGGCTAGTATTCTAATCATGTAAAGATTCCATTGGGAGCTAGAATATTCACCTCACATGTTTTAAATTGTGTTTTAGTTTTTTTATGTGTATGAATGTTTTGCCTACATGTATGTATATGCGCCGGATGTACACCTGATACCCAGAGAGGTCTGAAGAGGGTATCAGATTCCCTGGGACTGGAGCTATGGATGGCTGTGAGTGAGTATGTGGGTGCTGGGACCTGAGCCCAGGTCCTCTGTACGAGTAACAAACCCTCTGAACCACACAGACATCTCTTCAGCACACCTACTATGATTTTTGGCAGGAGGCTGTGTTTTCTTGCCACATGTCCTTTCTCTACATAGGACAACTTGAGCATCATCATTGTCCAGCAGTCGTCTAGAGCAAGCAGCCAAAGGGCGGAGAGAGACACAGGGCCTGGCAGGATTCCTCTCAGAAGGCTTCACTTATTGCTACCTCATAACACCATTAGAAGCAAGAGCCTCACTTATGCCTAAGATGAGGCAACTGACTCTACTTTTTAAAGGATATTAAAGACCTTGTGAACATGTTTTAAAGCTCTGTAGAACCCAGTTTCAGAGATTTGCATCTGAAACCATATTGCTGTTTGATGTAATGATAAAATAAATCAAAAGAAAAAGAAAATTTAACTCTTAAAGATCAAAAGAAAAATCAATTAATCCTTTTATTTAGATTTTTTTTAATTACTTAATTTTAATCATGTGTGTATGGGGTGGGGGTGCACAGGCACATGAGTGCAAGCCCCTGCGAAGGCCTTAGTTATTGGATTCCCAAGGGGTTAGCATCAAAGGTAGTTGTGAGCCACCTGGTGTGGGTGCTGGGAACCAAACACAAGCCCTCTGTGCGAGCGCTATGTGCTCTGTGTCCTTCACCTCTGAGCCATCCCTCCAGTTCCAAAATAAACCAATGTAAGCACATATCAAGCCAATGGCTTAAACATATGGGATCTGTCTTCCCTGACTTTTATTGTAGTAAGAACAGTTGACGTGGGATCTGTATCTTCAATACATTTCTCATGTATACTCAAGTCTGTTGAGCATAGGGGCAGTGCTGTTCTGCGGCTCCCTGAGCTTTTTCATCTTGTTCGACTTTCCTGCCAAGTTCATCCACTAGCAACTCTGTATTCTTTTTCCCTCAGCCCAAGGAAACTGCCATTCTGTGCTTTAATTGTATGAACTTGATTATTTTAGGTACTTCCTATAAGTGTAACTGTAGATTATTATTATTATTATTAATTATTATTATTGGCTTACCTCACTTGGCACAATGTTCTCAAGGCTAACTGCATTGTTACATACAGCAAGATTACCTTCTCCATTAAGGCTGACTGGTATTCCAGTGTGTGTGTGTGTGTGTGTGTGTGTGTGTGTGTGTGTGTGTGTATGTGTGTGTATGTGTGTATGTGTGTATGTGTGTGTGTGTGTGTGTGTGTGTGTGTGTGTGTGTGTGTGTACAGTGTCTTCTTTGTTCACTTAACTGTTGATGGACACTGAGTTGTTTTTTTGTTTTGCTTTGTTTTTGCATTTTGATTATTGTAAATAGCTCTGTGGTCTAATATAAGAGTGCTGATGTCTCTTCACAATTCTGAGTTTGAGTTTTCCTGGATGAATACCCCAAAGTGGGATTGCTGGGTCAAAGGCCAGTTCTAGTTTTATTCTTCAGAATCATCTCAGCTTTGTTCCTGAATAACAGGATTATTTGTATTTTCACCAGCATTTGCAAGGTTCTCCTCTCACCAATATTTGTCTTTTTGTCCATAGTGGCCATCCTGACAGGTCAGTTACTTTAAAATAGAATAAGCTCGTCAGACAATATAGAGATGTCTATCCAGAGGATAAAACTAATTGTAAGGAAATCTTAATTTTTTGAAATAATTAAAATATTAGATTTACTATCCTGAAACTAGTAAATAAAAATATTTCTCTATGTAGTAAATCCTATATACTTACTGTGCTGCTTAGTTTTATAACAAATTGATACAAGCTAGAGTCATTGGTAAGAAGAGAGTCTCAGCCGGGCGGTGGTGACACACGCCTTTAATCCCAGCACTTGGGAGGCAGAGACAGGTGGATTTCTGAGTTCGAGGCCATCCTGGTCTACAGAGTGAGTTCCAGGACAGTCAGGAATACACAGAGAAACCCTGTCTAGAAAAACCAAAAAAAAAAAAAAAATCATTTTGTAGCTGGGGGGTGGTTGTCCTCACCTTTAATCCCAACCCTTGAGAGGCAGAGGCTGGAGGATCTCTGTGACTTCAAATCCTGGTCTACAGGAGTAAGTTTCTAGATAGCCAGGGCTACACAGAGAAACCCTGTCTAGAAAAACAAACCAAACCCAAAGATCTGCTTGTAGGTAAGCCTGTAGGGCATTTTTAAAATTAGTGATTGATATCGGAGGGTCCCAGCCCACTGTGGGTGGTTCTATCTCTGGGCTGGAGGTCCTGGGTTCTATAAGAAAGCAGGCTGAGCAAGCCATGAAGGAGCAAGCCTGTAAGCAGCACCCCTCCATGGCCTCTGCATCAGCTCCTGCCTCCAGGTTCCTGCCCTCACTGTTTTTGGTGATGAACGGCTATATGGAACCTTGAGGAAGATGAACCTTTCCCTCTACGGGTTGCTTTTGTTCCTGGCATTTTATCACGGCAGCAGTAAGTAATTTTAACTGAGATGCTTACCCTTTATTAATACCATAACATATTATTAGGTGCATATGTAAGTTTTATTTTGAAACTAATTATATATGTGCATATATATCTCAAATAAATATTTTTACTATATTAAGAACTGGAATCTTTAAGCAGAAGAGGAGAGCTAAAAGTGTAAAAATTGAATGAGTCAAGTAGAAAATTCTATAAATATGATATGGAAAATTAATACAAATTAATACCATGTTTTCTTTTTAAATAAACATGCTATTTGAGTGTGGTGGTGTGTGTGCAGCTGTAATAATCCCAGCACTGAGGCAGGAGGATTGCAAGTTTGAGGACAGCCTAGGATAGAGTGCCCTTACCCCAAGGGGGAAAAACTAGTGAAGAGTTGGGGGAGAGCTCCAACAGCAAGCTACTGGCCCTGCAAGCCTGAGGACCCGGGTTTGGTCCCTAGAATCCAGGTACGTCAAGAAGCCAAGGGTGGCGGCACATGTTTGTAATCCCAGTGGAGTTTCTTTAGTACAACAGATGAGGTACTGGGAGGCACCGTTGACCTAAGTGGCAACTTGAGGCCAAAGAAGAGACCTTATCACGGTGGATGGTACCTAAGGACAACACTCAGATTGATCTTAAGCCTCCATTTGTACTCTCGTACATGTGCATGCTCACACACATACACACACTGCTGTCTTAGGGTCTCATTGTTGTGAAGAGACACCAGGATCAAGGCAACTCTTATAAAGGACAACATTTAATTGGGGCTGGCTTACAGGTTCAGAGGTTCAGCCCATTATCATCACGGCAGGAAGCATGGCAGCAGGCAGACAAACATGTACATTCACCACCCCCCCCACTCACACACATATACGCACATGCACATGTACACACACACACACACACACACACACACACATACACACACAAAGTAAATAAAACTAAAGGAACAGCCATGGGTGATACTAAGGAAACCATTCATTATCATGAGAACTGATATTCTTCTGTTTTTTTTTCTTGTTTGGATTGTAGCTTTTTTTTTTTTAAATTTCTTTATTTATTATATGTAAGTACACTGTAGCTGTCTTTCAGTCGCACAGGGAGAGCTCTCTCATGCTGGCAGCTCAGTGTCCTTTGTTATGGACCTCAACATACACTTAGCCTAATGAGTAGAGCCGGAGGAGTGCACTAAGGAAAAGTGAGTGGCTGGAGGTCAGCTTTTGCCTCAAGCCAGTGAAGTGAGGTAATACGTGAATTGTCTACTGGTGAGCTTTGCTTCCACCCTCCAGATCTCCCATGGACCACCCCCCATCCCTAACCACCACCACCAGGACACAATGGCATGTCCTGGATAGAAACATACAAGGAAAAGGAATGCTGGGGAATACAGTCCAGAGCCACTTGACACAGTCCATCTTCAGGGATTCCTATTTGTTCTTGCCCTTTTACAGTTACATCCGCCTCCCTTCTTAACATTTACCCTGAGAGCTTAGGGCTTCAGATTCCTCAAGCAGTTGTTATGAAGTCATTGCAACATTAAGAAGTTGCAAAAGCCATGACTATGAAATCCACCTAGGGCTGTGGAAAGCACCAGTCGAGGTAACCAAGAGCATGCCTGGGGTACTGGCTTCACTAGGCACATATGCAAACTGTGGATGAAACATTCAAAACATCCTATGCCTTATGCCTCTTCCTGTGATGTAGTCAGGAGTATTTAAGCATCCCACACATTTTTCCTGTCACACAACAGACTTGAGTATGATCTAGCCTCAAGCCCCGACTATGAGTTTATGGGAAATACAGTGAAAGAATGAAAATTCTAAAGGGCAGCACAGTCAGGTACTCACCCCAATCTAATGTAGGAGAGATCGCACAGAACTCTTCTGCTGAGGTTCCTGAACACAGAAAGCCAAAAAAAAAAAAAACAAATTGTAGAGAAAACAATGGAGGTGTGTGTGTGTGTGTGTGTGTGTGTGTGTGTGTATGTGTGTGTGAATCTTGAGTTTTTAAAATTATTCAAAAGAAGTTGTAACTATCCCAACTGAGATCATTGGATACACCTACCAGCCCGAAATCTAGCTTAGCATCATGGTACCTGGTAGAGTATCAATTGCTTACCTTTGTAATTGTATGACTTGGAGCTGTGACTCATCATTACTGCCTAGCAGTAATCAAGCAGTAATAGGCTCATGGAAGATCTCAGAAGTGGGGGGTAGAAGGATTGTAAAAGCCAGTAGACCAGGATGATTGCTTCTATAGACATCTTCTATAGATGACAGGGAAACTGTACCTATGAATTCTCAACAATATGGTCAACTGAACAAACCCAGCATGATGAGAACATTAGGTGACACGCCAATGTGGACAGGGGACATACCCCTCCGTGAAGAGTTACAGGTGGTCAGTGCCTGCTGAGAGAGAGAGAGAACTAGTTTCACAAAGGTTGTTCAATTCCAAGAAGTCAGCCCTGGACACACATACATGTGAACAAGCCTAGGTGGATTCAGTTGGTTATGTTTGCACATGTACATATGTATTCATTCAGATAGACATATATCTATTTATAGACGATAAAAATAATAATCAAAGAAGAGATCATGAATTTGAGAGGGGGATGTGGAAGGAGTTGGAGGGGAAGACGCAGGTTCAGTAGTGGGTGGAGAGAATATGAGGTTCTCAAAAAATATAATTATCAAATTGAACAAAGAGATAATAAGCTTACCACTAGTGCCAGCAAAGATCAGAATTTAAAACTCATAGAAGGGAGTGCATGGCTGCTTTGCCATCAGAAAAGGAAAACATTGTTGAGTCATTTTGACCTGATAATCGTGTATGTATCACATATCCCACACAAAGACCATTGGGAAAGTCATTGTGGAGGTTGGAAACATGGCCATCCACACAAAACCGTGCTCTTCCAAGACAATACTTACAAGTTTGTCCTCCTGGTGGCTGCTGGGAAGCTCAGACATGGAGTTCAGATGGGGAAACTGGTGTCAGAGACATGGAATGGCTTGTCACAGCCACTACATGGCTGAAATGGCATTGGAATCCACATGTGACCTCAGGAGTCCACAGAGTCAGGAAGGCTAAGACCTTACTGACTTTTCTGGCCAGAGACCAGGATCTACCAAAGGAGACAGTGGTAGGAAGAGGTTTGAATGTCAAAATCAAATTTAAATTAGTGTCAAGAATTAAGTCAGCTTTTTAGCCATACCCGTATTCCTCCTTTACACAAACATGCAAAATAACTTGTTTTTCTTTTAGCCAATTTAAAATGCTCAATTTCTCTGCTCTTTTTCTTCTTTTTTTTTCAAGATTTATTTACTTATTTTTTATTGGATATTTTATTTATTTACATTTCAAATGTTATTCCCATTTCCTGGTTTGGTTTCCCCTCTGCAAACCCCTTATCCCACCACTCCTTACCCTGCTTCTATGAGGGTGCTCCCCACCCACCCACCCACTCCTGCCTCACTGTCCTCACTTTCCTCTACACTGGAGCATCAAGCCTTCACAGAACCACGGGCCTCCCCTCCCCCTGATGCCAGATAAGGCCCCTTCAGCTCCTTCAGTCCTTCCCCTAACTCTTACATTGTGGTCCCTGTGCTCAGTCGGATGGTTGGCTGTAAGCATCTGCATCTGAATTGGTCAGGATCTGGCAGAGCCTCTCAGAAGACAGCTATATCAGACTCCTGTCAGCAAGCTCTTTTTGGCAGCAGCAATGGTGTTTGGGTTTGGTATCTGCATGTGGGATGGATCCTAGGTGGAGCAGTCTCTGGATGGCCTTTCCTTCAGTCTCTGCTAATTTCTGTTTTTAAAGTTGGGTGGTAATGATGCCTACTTTTGATCCCAGCACTTGGGAGGCCGAGGAAGGCATATCTCTGTGAGTTCGAGACCAGCCTGGTCTACATAATGAGTTCCAGGACATCCAGGGCTACATAGTGAGACGTCTATCTTAAAAAACCAAAACTACCTACCTTCCTATCTACTTAGCTAGCTAACTAATTAGTAACTAACTAATGAGATTAGCAAATCATACCTAAAAAAAAATAATGCATCAATATGGAGCTGGACAGATGACTCCGCTGTTAAGAGCACTGGTTAGTCTTCCAGAGGGCCCAGATTCAATTCTCAGCACTCACATGGCAGCTTACAACCATTTATAACTCCAGTCCCTGGGTAGCAAAGCTTCTGTGGGCACTGGGTGTAAATACGATGTACAGACACACACGCAGAAGAAAACATTCACATTAAAGAAAAGTGAATAAATATTTCTTAAAAATCATCAAGACGAAGTGCCATTTCAATGATGTATTTTAACCAAGGAAGACATAGGTGTGAGGAGTGGGATCAGGTTGGACAGGGTCAGAGAAAAGAAGGCATGGGGAACGGCATAAAGAAGCATATTAGGAGAGGCATAAAAACACACTCTGAGGAGATTAGTGATTATACACTGTCCTCTTTTCGTTATTGCTATTCATTTGTGCCCCAGGCTTCCAAATGAATTTTTGCCTATTATTTCTGTCCTTTGAAAATCTGCACAACTGATTGCGCTGTTCTTTGTAGGAGTCAGCCACGTAGGGTGAAGGAAGAAAGCGTGCAGAAGAGCCTGCCAAAAGGTAGAGTGTAGGCAGAGCTTTAAATGAGAGCACAGGCGAGTTAAGACCATCTTCTGCTAGACATACTGCTGGCCTGGGGCTAATTTCCACAGGAGTACATAGCCCTAGGGGGCAGCTTGTCCATTGGGGAACAGCCCAGAGGCCCTGATTCCCAGACTCCCGAGCAGGTGGCCTGGCCCCATGAGCTCTCACTTGGGTTCAACAGAGAATCCCAGGCTTCTGAATGCCAGGGGGAAGTTTCAGAAGGAAAATTTCCATTCCCTTCCTTTGTCATTTTAAGTCTCGATTTCTGTATCTCAGAATGTCTGAAACTTATAAAAGATAGCTTGAACACACACATCTGATAGCACCACCCATAATTTAAATGGTGGAAAAATAAGTCCCCAAATGGGAAGCTCTGCTTTAAAATATGTGTAATCTAGGGGCTGAAGAGACATCTCAGTGGTTAAGAGCACTTGCTGCTCTTGCAGAGGACCAGAGTTTGGTCCCCTATACCCACTTGGTGGATCACAATCATCTGTAACTCTAGTTTCAGGGGATCTGACACCCTCTTCTGACCTCCTTGGGCACCAGGTATGTAAATAGTACACAGATATACACGCAGGCAAACACCCATAGGGGTATAATAAAATAATAAATGTGAAAAACTGTAATCGAATGATACTTTTAATGAATTTATATAATAGAGGTAGAAATAAATCTAGGTAATTGTGACCCTAAAGCAATAATTATTGCTTATAATCTAGTTGTCAATTTAGCAAAGATCTTCATCTGATGCTTTATTTGGTCTTTAGAATATAATTTTTAAGTTTAAAAAATTGAGGGGGGAGCAGAGAGATAGCTCAGTGGGGTAAAGAAAGGCACTTGCTGCCAAGCTTGACAACCTGAGTTCAATTCCTGGAACCCGCATAGTGGAAGAAGAGAACTGATTCCTGAAACCTGTCCTCTGACCTCCACACATATGCCATGGCACATGTTCCTTCCTCTCCTTTACAATAAATGAACGTAAAGTTAAAATGTCTCCTCTGTATTAGCATCAGGCACGAACAATAAATGGCTAACCAAAGCAGCGAAGCAAATCAGCCACCAGTCATTCTGGAAGTACTTCCCAGGCCAAGACGCTTCTTCCTCTGTTTTCGGTCACAAAATCTCTGACAGGATGGAACCAGAAAAACATTTATTTTATTTTATTTTTTTAGAAAAAAGTGCCTTGAAGCTTTTATGTTTTATTACCTTGCTTAGGGCAGAGAAAAGACGAGGCATAATTCCATACAACCTGCACTCCGGACAGACTGGCTGACGGCTGGCTGGCTGGACACCAGTCCATAGCAGTGATCAAATACTTCATGAAGTCATTTTGGATCAAGAATGAAGGGAGGAAGGACTCTCTTACTGTCTGGCGAACTTAATGTCCACTGAGACAGAATGTAAAGCAATCATGTGGCTAGTTGAGGGTCTCAAAATTAGAAGGTGATGATGTTGAACCATTTTAATACTGCAAATGTATTGACCTGAAAAAGACCAGAACTTTCCATGCATCTAACAAGCATTGATTTAATTTGTAATGATTCCTAGGAGTGATGGGACAAAGATGAATGAGAAAGGCACAGCTCATGGGAGAGGCAAAGACATAAACAGATTGGAAGGCTCTCACTCAGTGTCAGGGAAAGGTCAGGGAAGGATGGAAGGAAGTATAGGAAGCTGAGAGAGTTGAAAGACTCCCAGAGGAGCACTTAGGACACCTCTGGCATTGCGCAGTGGTCGGCAAAAGACCCTTGTCTTAGTGTAGTAACTTAAGAATCTGCACAGAGTATATGAGAGGGGCTTTCTACTCGTAAAAATGCCTAGAGAGACTGTGAATATAATCCGGGGAGTGGACAACTCTAATAAAGGAGACCAAAAGACATTGGGCTTTAAGTTGAAGCCTGGCTGCCTCGATGCAAGGACCCATGAAATGAAAGGGCGTGCAAACCTATGCCCCATCTCTTAACCAGGCAGAGAAAGCCACAAACTCTTATGTGAGCTGTCCCTGCCTGTGATCTGATCCATCACTGGTGTTTTTCCTGTACAAAGAATGAGAACACCTGGCTCAAACATGCTCTAATCCCATCAAGCACTGCACTTGCTCAGACTTCACTTCACCAAGTGGTCCAAGATCATTCTTCCTATGGGTTTTCATAAGGAAAGAGAATGTTCTGATTCACAAGTATGAGACTGACAACCACTTGGGATCAGTGAGATTTGACTGTAAATTACAAAATTACTTAGAAGTGACTGGAGGCAACTGTACAGTACAACCAAGCACACCTTTCAGATCCATTTGAGCCTCTACAGCTGGGATGGTTGCAACCAGATTTTGAACTTCAGTAAGCTTGAGGCACACTGAATAGAGTAGCAATGGCCAGCAAAGGCCTTCTGAGGAGTGACTCAGCAGCCAGATGCACTTGGGTAAGGAGCATAAGGGATGTATTGATTCAGAGGAGGAGGTGGGTAAAAGTGGGCAGTTGGGTTAGTAATCCACAGGGTACCACCTGCATCAGAGAAGATGACAACAGTGTCCTACTGCCCTGGATGCCAGGAGGAGCAGGGATGCTCTTCTTTTTCTTTCTACCTTCCAATTACCAGACTTTGAAGAAATGCAAACTTTTTATTAGAGCATACAATTCATGTCTGAAAAAAATTAACTCAAGACACATGCCGGTGGCCCACGCTATGGCCATCGAGAAAAACGAAATGCTGGTTTAGGAATTGCTTCTATCAGATTGCCTAAAGACATCTGTGGGAGCATTTTTCTTGATTAATGGTTGATGTGGGAGGACCCAGCCCACCGTGAGTAGTGCTGGTCCTGAATTAGGTAAGAAAACAAACTTACCAAGCCAAAGGAGCAGTATTCCTCCTTTGAACCCATGGATGGATTATCCCATGGTGGGCATTATTGGGAGGTGGTGGAAATTTTAGGAGAAGAGGTCTCCTTGGAGGAAGTGGGTTTCTGGACCCTTCCTCTCCTCCCCTTTGCCTCCTGTCCACCATGGGATGAGCTATTTTGCTTTACCACACATTTCCTTCTAGTTTGTTCTGCTACACCACAGGGGCCAATGCAAAGAAGTCAAGAGACCCTGGACAGAGACCTCTGAAAACAGGCGTCAAAATAAACCTTGTCTCCTTGAGGTTGATTTATCTATGTATTTTGTCACACGGAAAGCAGACTAATATTAATATAGTTGTTCTCAAGAAGTTGCTGGCAATCTTATGTAGTTTGAACTTTGATCTGATGAGAGTTTCTCCTCTGTTAATTTGCCCATTTCAAAGGCAACCTATCCTAGAGAAGTTAAGAAAGTGGGAAGGTGAAGAGGTCCAGGCCTTGACATGCAAAAGATCTGATGTAGCTGTGTCCCAGGTGTGTGGTCTTGGGCCAATTTCCAATCTAAAATAAGAAAGGTCCTGCCCTTATTTCTCAGGCATTTGTGAAGCAAGCCATTGTATATTCCATGTACACTCATGTGGAAACTCATGTGTGTGTGTACCTATATGTCTATTCTGCTCTCTATTGTATTATTATGTAAATGTTTATTATTAATTCTTGACTTGAATGGATAAATGGTGGAACTGTATCCACCAAGTCTGTGATTCCCAAGCTTTAGCGAACATTAGGATCATCTGAATTGCTAGTGGAGACGCAGCAGCCAGGATCATCCAACTTCAGCTTCTGGCTCATAAAGTCTGGAATGGAGCCAGAGCACCAGCATCTTGAGCAAGTTCCTAGGTGATGTTGAGGCAGCGGCCTAGGGCTGAAGCTCGAGAACCAGCCAGCAGATGGCGCCATCACTGAGCCTAGGCCTCCCCTGGGAGCCTAGGGAAATGGGTCAGCTTGGGGGTTCTGCCAACAGAAACACTGGTTTTCCCAAGCAGAACCCGACTTGAGCATCCGAGGAAAGGAGCAGAGCGAGGTAGCAGCTGGTACCGGGCTTTAATCAGAGTTCTTCACCATGCTTGTCTTTGCACTGCAGGTGTCCTCAGAGGAGACCGCACCCCCTTTCCCTGGAGGGAGCGCTGTACCCTGCCAGCAGAAGCAAAAATACATTGGTCACAGCAGAGCATCAGTCTTACCCTTTGGAAAACATTCCTGAAGGTTCCTTTTCAGTGGATTCCATTTAGGGACATAACCCAAGTAAAAGAATCGTTCTTTTTTTTAAAAAAATTTATCTATTTATTTATATGAGTACACTTTAGCTGGCTTCAGTCGGCATCAGATCCCATTACAGATGGTTGTGAACCACCATGTGGTTGCTGGGATTTGAACTCAGGACCTCTGGAAGAGCAGCCAGTGCTCTTAACCACTGAACCATCTCTACAGCCCCCAAAGAATCGTTCTTAAAATTTAATAAAGATGTGATAGGTGGCTACAAAGCCACCTTCTTCAGTCTTAGCATGCTGCCTCTACATACCTTCTCTACATACTCTCCAACCCCATCACTAACCAGCATTTTCCTGAGTGGGAAGGATCAGAACACCTGCCCTGAGATCTGAACTTGAGGCTTGCCGAAGGTCCTGCCCTCTGGAAAGAGCTGACAGAATTAAATATAAAAGCCCCAGTGGAAAGAGCCTTTCACAGCAGGGGTACCCAGGAGGTGCTAAGAAAGAAAGAGGAGAAAGTGTCACTTAGGTTCAGCTCTGTGCTGTCCTGCAGAACCTTCTGTTGTCTACACTGTCCTAGACACTGGTCACCAGCCACAGGTGATTGCTGGGCATTAAAATGAGATAGGAATTTTGAAGAAGTGAACTTTAAAAATTTTACTCACTCATTGATATACTAGGCTGCCTAGGTGATCAGTGAACTCCAGGGATCTTCCTGCCTCTGCCTCCCCAGCCGTGGGACTTTAAGCCACACCCAGCTTTTTAAAAATCTGGGTTCTGGGCCCATAATCTGGTCCTCATGCTCATAGTCAAACCCTTTTCATAGAGAGCTATCTCCCCAGTCTGGTCCTCTTTTGACGGTGCATTAGAGAATTTGTGAATACATTCAAAAGCTCCACCGAATCCACTTTCATTTATTGAGCTTGGAACCCTAATGTCATTACAAAAATAAATTAAAATTAAAACGAAAAAGCAACCCTTAGACACTTTATGACCAAACTATCTCCCCAGATCTCTAAAACTTTGATTTAAATTAGTTCATTGAGATATTCTCCAGCACCGTGTGTTAGCAGAGTACTCCGCGAAAGGCCTGGTTCTTAGGATGTGTTTCAGAGGGAGCACTGAGCACTTAGGTTGTTCTTCATATAATGTATGAAGCTTTAGGGGACGGGTATTCTAACTACGAAAGAGAGAGGAGAGGTTGAGGAAGAGAGAGTCTAGAGATACTGCAAAGGGAAAATGTCTTAGGGTTTTATTGATATAAAGAGACACCACACCACAGCAACTGTGGTAAAAGGAAGCATTTAATTGGGTCTGGGAAACATGGCAGCATGCAGGCTGACATGGTGCTGGAGAGGTATCTGAGAGTTCTACATCTGGATCCATAGGCAGTAGGAAGAGATAGTGAGCTACCGGAGGCTACATCTGAAATCTCCAAGCCCAGCCCCAATGAGACACTTCCTCTAACAAGACCACACCCACGCCAACAAGGCCACACCCCTTAATAGCGCCACTTCCTGGGAGCTCTTGGGGGCCATTTTCATTCAAACCACCACAGGAGGTGACTAAGAAAGACAAAGAACTCTCAGTGAAACCCTTCTGGTGTCAGAAAGGGCTCAAGGGGATTTAAAACTGTTTAAATGGAGGGGTTGGAGAGCAGAAGCCCTGGAAGGGTACAGTGATCTGATCAAGGAAGTGGGAAAAGGGGCCGGCTCAAATTAGGAAGGGGAGGGAGATAAATGCGGAAGAAGAGAGTAAATAAGAGTAAGGATGTTTGGTAAAATCGTAAGGAGTCATAATATTAACTGTTCACCTAAAATCCCACCTTACAATATACACAAGCCTGTGTATAAATATAAATAATTTATATTATAAATATATAGAGATAATTATAGATTAATAAATTATAAATAAGTATAGATAATTTAAAGAAAATGTTCTCCTTTGGGCAGGGAAGAACACATCAATTGGTTATCCAATGACATCAAATGGTTAGCTCTGAAAATATACATAAAATAACATTGTACAGACCAAGCGGGTCATATTTAGGAGTATATATGCACATATATACATACATGCATGCATTTAATAACGATCAATGAAAAAAGAGGCCATGAATTTAAAAGAGAGTAAGGTGGAGTATATGAGAGTGTTTGGAGGGAGCCAAGGAAAGGGAAGAATGATGTAATTATATTATAATCATAATATATCATATTAATAGAATATGTTAATTATACTTTCAATAATAATTTTAAAATTACATTTATTTATTTAATGTGTTTGTATAGCATAGTGCATATGTGGAGGTCAGAGGACAACTTGCGGGGTCAGTTCTCTCCTACCACATGGGTCCTGAGTACAGAACTCTGGTTGTTAGGCTTGGCAGCAGGCACCTACTGAGCAGTACTTCTGGCCCTTAAGGGGGTCTTTTGAACTGGAATGCCTAATATTCAATCTGATTGTTTCCTAAGCAGTGTGTCAGTGTCTCTTCTTTCTGTTACTTCATCTCGTCAGAAATGTCTGCTCAACACAGAACCTGGGGTTGTCAACCATTGGAGAAAAAAGACCAGATGGGATCTGGGGCCGTCCAGTAGGCAGGTGCACATGTGTACGTGCATGTGTGTATGTGTGTGCATGCATGCGTGTGTGTGTGTGTGTATGTATGTATGTGTATGTGTGTATGTGTCATATGTGTATGTGTGCATGCATGTATGTGTGTGTGCATGGATGGTACATATGTATGTGTGTGCATGTATGTGTGTGTATGTGTGTACATGCATGTTTGTGTGTATGTATGTGTATGTATGTGTATGTATGTATGTGTGGTATGTGCGTGTGCATGCATGCATGTGTGTGTGTACATGGGTGTTACATGTGTGTGTGTGTGCATGCATGTGTATGCATGTGTATGTGTGTGTCTGTTAGATAAGGTGGCAGTATACTCTGGAGCAGTGGTTCTCAGCCTTCTTCCTGCTGCAGCCCTTTAATACAATTCCTCGAGCTGTAGTGATCCCCAACCATAAAGTTATTCTGTTGCAACTTCATGACTGTAATTTTGCTACTGTTATGAATCATAATGTAAATATCTGATATGCAGGATATCTGATATAGGCCCCTGTGAAAGGGTGGTTCAACCCCCAAAGAGGTCTCAACCCATGAGTTGAGAACTGCTGCTTTGGAAGGAAGTGGAAACAGGAATCAAAATCAGGACAAGCAGGTACCCCAGCTGAGGGGCTCTGCGGTGGAGCCGGCAGGATGCTGGCCTTACAATGCAAGGAGCTTGGGGACTCAGAATCAATTTTAAGTAAGTCTTGAAAGCAAATCAACTCTAGTCACCAGACGCCTTGAGCATCCAGGCTACTTGTTCAGAGTATTTTTCAAACCTCGGCTTCCTGAACCCTAAATAGTGTTACAGACAGGCCACACGGAAAGATTGAACAGCAGATATCAGGTATCGGTGAGGAAGGAGCTAGAGGGCTCCAGTCATGACTCCCAGGCAGATAGGAAGGGGGATGTTGGTGTCTTGTGAAATTGTACAGTGTTATGCTATTTCTTTCTGGGTCTTTACTCTCTCTGTGGTGTCTGGAAACAAGGACCCTCTGTCCACCTGCTCCCAATTTCTCTCTCTCTCTCTCTCTCTCTCCCCACACACTGTGTGTGTGTGTGTGTGTGTGTAAGCAAAAGGAGGTATAGCTCACGTGACAGACATGATTCATGTGCTAAAAACAGAGCCTCACAGTCATTATCTATCATGCAGTCTTGGAAGACGGCTCCCAACTGTCATAAATGTGGAATAAACATCTTTCTGCAATTGATTCCACAGCAAACGCTCAAATGAGGTAGTGTCAGCTACCCCTTTCCTGCCTGGAAACTGGCAGTAAATCAAAAATTACTGCTCAGCAGCCACCTGTGACTCGGCCACCTGAGCTGCCTGTGTGACCTGGAACGCTGTGGTTGAAAAAAAAGAAAAAGGAACAGAGACTGTAGGTTTGTGACAACAGAAACCTGTGTCTACCTGGTCCTCTTGTCCTCTCCAAACAAGGCTAGCTCTCCAACTGCAACATGATAATGTACTTGATCTTGCCTATGCCCACATCCAATGGCGTCTTCCTGCTTCCCACACCTTTTAACCCTGTTCTATATTAATCTCCCCACCTCCTGGCCCTCCCCCATGTGATCATCCAAGCTTCTATCAGAGCGGTTGCTGGGGCAACTCCCAGTTGAGGTGGAGCAAGCAGGTTATCGCTGGTGTGATCTGAAAGTAACTTATCCTTTCCAGAAAGCTCCTATTAAAATAATTATATTACCTTGGGGGAACTGGAGATGAGGGAGAAAAGAGAATGGGAAATTCAGCCTGAAAATTGGCGAGAAATATTCCACTGGTTAGCTAAAGCAAATGCTGCTAGCCTAGGAAGGAGAAGCTGCTGGTCCTGGGTGGAGGACAGCAGGTGTTAAAAGCGGTGGGGAGCTGAAGGAGATGAGCAGAGAGAGGGAGAGCTGAGAGGGAACCAGAAAAGCAAAAAGGTTGATAAGGTGTTGGGGAGTCAACCTTGGCCAGACAAGCCATGCAGTATCTCTGTGTGTGAGAGAGAAAAGAGTGCATCCCAAATTTGGATCATTTGGATTTATTAGTTTAATTAATGTATTTACTCTTTGTTTTATTTGTTTATTTTTGAGACAGGGCCTCACATGCTATGTAGCTCAGATTGACCGCAAACTACTGATCTTCCCTACTGGCCAGTTGGAATGCTGGGACTACAGGCATGTGACATTAGGCTCAGTTCCTCTCCCTCTCCCACTCCCTCTCCCTCTCCCTCTCCCTCTCCCTCTCCCTCTCCCTCTCCTTCTCCCTCTCCCTCTCCTTCTCCCTCTCCCTCTCCTTCTCCCTCTCCCTCTCCTTCTCCCTCTCCGTCTTCCTCCCTCTCTTCCTCCCTCTCTCTGTCTCTGTCTCTGTCTCTGTCTCTCTCTCTATCTCTCTCTCTCTCTCTCTCTCTCTCTCTCTCTCTCTCTCTCCTCCCCTCTCTGTATGTACATGGGCATGTATGTATGAGGGTGTACTTGCACATGTGTATGTGTGGTTGCCTGTTCATGTGGGGCAGAGGTTGATGCTGGGAACAACTCCAAACATTACTTCTACCTTATTCATTTAGGCAGGGTCTCTTTATTAAATTTAGAGCTCCCCAATATGGCTGGTTTCCCTAGCCAACTTGCTTGGGAGATCCCATCTCTGTCTTTCCAGACCAGGATTATAGTAGGCTACCATGTCACTTGTCATTTATGTGACTTCTGGAGATCTGATCTCTAGTTCTCATGATCTTGGGGTAAATGCTTTAAGCACTGAGTCATGTTCAAAGTCCCTCAAGGTGATTCTCCTTCCAGTTTTTAAAATGTGGATTTTGGGGGGTAGTGGTTGAGACAGGGTTTCTCTGTATAGCCTTGGCTGTTCTGGAACTCACTCTGTAGACCAGGCTGGCCTTGAACTCAGAGATCCACCTGCCTCTGCCTCCCAAGTGCTGGGATTAAAGGGGTGTGCCACCACTGCCCAGTTCTAAAATGTGGACTTTTAAATGTGGCTCTGCCACTATGACTGTGACCCACTCTCAGAGGGTTATTTTCCCCACAGTAGATAGTATGGGTCACAAAGTATTAAATGTCCAAAGCCCATGATTTAGAAGGCATGTGTGCCCACCCATTGTGAACATGCTTGTACACCTACCCACCCACTCACCCCCCACCCACTGACTCCTGAACACTCATACACCATTTTTGCCAAAGGGAAAAAGTAGTTATAGTGTGCCTTTCTATAATTTTTCTTCTATTTAGATCATCTTCCTACAGGCTCCTCATGACTGCCCCAGTTAGATTAATCCTAAGAGTTAGAAAGTCTCTAGAAATGTCTCTGTGAATAGAGAGACGCATATGGGCAAGAGTTCACTCAACATAATAGATTCTTGGGAGCCCTTAACCTCAAAGGCTCTGTGATCACCCCAGCTCCACTTTCAACCTGGAGTGTTCAGAACAGCTAATTAGTTGTTCACAGGGTAGCACACATCTGAAAGACAGTTATTGTTTGACATTAATTAGGAACCCATCTGAGCGTATGGTGTCTGAGTTCTATCATGAAAGTCAGAGCTTGCAAGCATTTGAGGAAGGAAGCAGTTGACACGTCAGCTTTCTCCCTGTGCCAGGCCGGTGAGGCAGGACTCTTCCAGGATGTGGAGGACAATGGGGACCCAGCTTTTCTGATGAAGATACAGTCACTGAAAATACACTGATTGAGAGTCATACAGGTTAGATGGGCAGTGGTGGCTCAGGCTTTAATTCCAGCAAGATAGATCTCGGGGTTTGAGGCCAGCCTGATCTACGGAGTGAGTTTCAGGGTTACACAGAGAAACCCTGTCTCAAAAACAACCAAACAAATAAAATAATAAATAAATAATTAACAGACAAATAAGATGCATACAGGTTAATTTTCGTTGGCATCTGTGTTGGCATGAATTGTGCTTTGAGTGGTGGGTGTGAAGATGAGAACCAGACACTTGTAAAGGTATCCTGGAGAGGGAGCAACACTGCCCTTGAATCTCTTCACTTACAGGTACCACCATGATTAGCTGCACAGTTACTATGTGCCCGGCCCTGTACTAAGTATTTTTGAAACTTGATCTCTTTGGATTATCACAGCTCCTCTACCAGAAATGACCTTCTTATCCTATTTTCAGAAGAGGAATTCAAAACTCTACAAGCAAGAGCAAATAACTGGCACATAATGGATGCCTAGCAATCACAGAGTGCTGGGTTTCTTCTACAGTCAAGTCATTTACTCTCTATACCTGTATAGCATAAGCTGTAAATGATCTGATCACCATCATGGCTGACAGGAAGGAACACGTGGTCTGTGGAGTGCACTTTGTTGAATAGGATTGGACTGAGCCGACAGAAAAGTCCAGGTCAATTCTCATTGCCCCTAACAGCACTGGGAAGGCTAAGATCATCCTGTGTGTCCTTCTCAGGCCATCTCCTATTCCACTGAACAGAAACAAATACACAAATTCAGTTAGTAGCTGGATTCTTTTGTCCTGGGTCCTGAAAGTAGACATTTTGATGGGGTCATGGTAAGGAAGAATTGGTCCATCTGGGATGATAATACTGTGAGTCAAAGATCATGAGTACTATTATCTCAGAACCATGTATGCCTCACATGGTCCTCACAGGAAGCCCAGGAGATAAGTCTGACTGCTTCCACTTATCTATGGCCAAGTTGACACTCAGAGAACATGGTGCACATAAAGTGCTGTAGCTGTGACTCAGACCCCCGTGAACATGAAGCAGAGTTCAGCCTCTTATCATTGATTCTCTGCAACCATTTTTCTAGGCAAGTGAGAGTTGATTTGAAAACTAACTACCAGTACTTTTCCCTTTTCCCCAACTTGTGAATTTGTCCCCAGTCCCCACACCTGGTCAGTGAGAGCATGAGAGACATGCAAGGGAAGGCTGGATCAAGTCACACCATGTCACCAGATCGATCAGCTCTGTGACCCAGTTTTGTTTCCCCTACCTTTAACTGTTTATTGAGCTAATGAAACTGAAAGCACAGACACTGATTCAAAGCAAAAGCTTTCAGAGTTGGAGATTGAGCTCAGTGGAAAAGTGCTTGCCTAGCAAGCACAAGGCTCTGGGTTCAGCCCTCAGCTCTGGGGAAAAAAAAAAAAAAGCAAAGCCTTCATTCACTCAAGTAGGACCTGCAAGTATTTAGTAAGTTTGGTGGAGAGATAAATACAAATCCCAAGGTGGCTGATCGGAATAACTTTTCTTGCCAGAAAGAAACTCAGTGGTGTTGATGATAGGTGAACTACGGTTGGTCTTCTGGAGAGATGGAGAATGGAGAGGTGTTTGGATGAGAACAAGCCAGACACCAACAAAGGAGTGAGTGGGAGACGCTGCAAGTGAGGAGGGGGATTTCAGGGAAAGAAGCAGAGACAACATGACAGGGAGAGCCATATTCCAGGGCAGCCTTGAAAATAATTACAGTTCGTAGAAAAATCAATCAGCAAGGCTCTGCTAACTGCTGGGAGCACAGAGTGATGTGAAAGCAAAGGACCAGGCTGCTCTGCAGTACAGTGCACTGGGCAAGATAAAAATAGCATGCTTGAAACAATTAGAGAGCAATTAATGTCAACCCGTCTGGTTCTGACTCAAGTACAAGAGGATTCAGAGTGGAAGAGGCCCGGGGACCTGGAATAGTCCATCAGGCCCTTGTAGGGAAAGGTCCCTAGAGGCCAGACGTCTTAGACATCTGATGTTTGAGAGAGAAGGTTTCATTCTTATAAATACCCTGCTTATGCAATACAGTACAACCCACACTGACCACATTCCTATCCTTCCAGAAGTTTCTGATTACAAAAGAGAACACAGTGCTTGACTTGCGACAGTTTGACCTGTGAGTGAATGAATGATCTGGGTACTGGAACTTCTCAGGGTCACAGAAAGAATGGAAGGAAGGAAAGGCACAGTTGTAGAAATAATACCCAGGCTGCACATACTGTTTGCAGTCAGGGACTAAGTCTCTACTCCATCTCCATAGTCGGGGCTGGAGAGAAGGCTCAGCAGTTAAGAGAACTGGTTGCATTTCTAGAAGACCCAGGTTCTATTCTTCGCACCTGCATGGTGGCTCATAACCCCCTCCAGCTCCAGTCCCTGGGATCTTCCTCAAGCACCTGGTACATACACAGTACACAGACATATATGCAGGCAATACAGCAAAGTACCCATGTGCAAAAGTAAATACAATTTCTTAAACAAACAAACCACCATGAACCTGTAGTGACTATGGCAACACACACACCAGACCTGCACAGGTTCAAGCTAGACAAGATCCCAGCACTGCCAGGGGGAGTGGACTTGGGTTTCATCCCTAACCTGGAAGCTAGTTGCAGTTGATACCTATGGGCAAAGATAAACTGGAAAATTGGATTTTTCCAATGGAGTGCCCCTGGGTATATCAACCACACTCTAGGTCAAGCACCATGCCCAGGAATAGCTGGCCAGTATAAAAGAACATGATTGTGTGTGTGTGTGTGTGTGTGTGTGTGTGTTTGTTTTGTTTCACTTTCTTTTCTTTCTTTTATTTTTTTCTTTCTCCCTTTCCTTTTCTTTTTGGTCTCACTGGTCTTTTGTGTGTTTTGAAATTTGGTTTTGCGAATGTTTTAGGTTTCTTTTAAAATTTTTAGTAGTTTTGGAAAGAGAAATAGCAAGAGCATAAAATTGGGTGGGTAGGGAGGTGGGGAGGATCTAGGAGGAGCTGATGGAGGGTGAAACATGATCAAAAAGGTACTAAAAAAAAGGGAGGTTCCATGTTGGGATAGATGGTCTGGCCAGATGCCAGTGTATTCTACTGGTTTCAAAACAAATCACAGGGAGGCTTTTCCTGGAACTTAGAACCTGGCTCATTTGCATCATGCCTTGAGTGACTGGATAATCTTTTCCTAAGCACACATCCTTTAAGTCTGCAAATAGATTACACAGACTATATTTTATTTAGTCTGCAATTTTTAATTTTTAAAAATACTTTTTAAAAAAGTACTTTTTAAAATACTTTTAAGTCTGCAAATAGATTACACCGACTGGAAATATATTGCACAGACTAATTCTATAGCCACTGGATGTTAACATTGGAAGTGGGTTTTTTTTTTTTTGTCTTTTTCTCTAAAAATAGTTACTTTCAGATGGGGAGATTAACTATATGCATTTAGTGTGTTGTGTAATTGCTGTCAGAGGATGCTGTACAGAATAGGAGTGAGCAGAAGAGAAAAGGCCTCTAAAACAGAGTTCAGGAAAGGGGAAGCTGACCTCAGAGAAGAGTGGGCACTGGATTCAGGAATGGGCTCCGTCCGGCTGCAGTGCTGGGAAGTGGGAAATCTGTAGGCAGGTGAAAAGGGATCCTCAAAAGCTGGAAGCATGAGGATATAGTAGCATGTTCTGAGAGCTGTAAATCAGGGGTGTTACTCCAGGAGAGAGCCCTAAAGGAGGAGAGCAAATGACGACTCTGAACAGAGAGCAGCCGCAGGATCCTGCTTATGAATGACTCTGGAAGCCTGATCCATGGGTCAGACTGTGTCTCTGAAATGGTTGAGGCATTATCAAGGGATGTTGGGTGGCAGAGCAACAGGGTCAAATATGTGGATCATAAAAAGAATGGAGTGGGTACTGGAGGGTGGAGAAGGGCAGCCAAGGCAAGAGACACAGAGGCTAGATAGGCGGCCATTGCAGGATGCACACTGGAAACCAACAAGCTGTCTTCAGGGGAAGCATGGATGAGAGATGCTAGAGTGCCGCTTACAGATCAGAGGCATTAGGCCTTGTCTGCCTGTTGGGAGTGAGGATGGAGATGGTGAGACCTCCAAAGGTGGACCACTAAGGTAGATGACAGGGATGGAGATTTCATGTGTGAGAAATGTTCTTGTCTTCACACCGCCTGAGCTCTCCCGGGTTCAGTCCCCTTGTAGTCTGGCATCCTGGAACAGTGCACTCCAAAGTAAACAACCCCTTAAGTCCTCAGCTCTTCTTGGAATCCTGCCCACCTGATTTGAATGGAACTCTGTCCTTACCCAGGGAAATTTCACCCACCTTGTGTCCTCCGGAACAAGCTGTCCTCTCATATCCCAGGTACCAGCCAGGCAGGCACCTCAACTCCAAATTATGATTGTGGGCACTAATGGAACACTGTTCCTTTTAGAACCATGCCCTCCTGTGATGTTATCACTATCAACATTATTATTATTATCATTATCATTACTATTACTATTATAGATTTCATCTGTCATTTAGGAGGAGTCTCTCTGAGGTTCTCTCTGCCCCAAGTCCAGACTTCTCTCCATATCAGACATGGATAGAAGAATGAACTTCAGTGTGCTGGTCACTTCTAGCCCACTTCAGTCATTCACATCCATGACCACACTCCAGGTTTTGCTATTTCTTGAAGATGTTCCATCTCTGAAACCTTTAGCACAGTGTCTGGCTTCTGACCAGTGTCAGACCCTTCCACTTCTCTAACCCCCTTAGCTGTAGTCACCTCCGAGAGTAACAAAGTCTCTGGCTGTCATTGGGGCTGTCCCCACTGAACCCATTGAAAGGCTTGATTTCCAATATGTGGACTTTAGGGAAGTGATTTGATTGTGGGAACTGGGATACAAGAAGGGGGCCTAGTTAATTTTTTGATGGATTAGTAGCTTTATAGCATTATTGGGAAGTCTTGAAAACTTTTGGGAATAGGACTTTTGGAAGTAGGACCTTATTAGAGGAATTTGGTCACAAGGAACATTTTCTTGGGGACTGTATATTTTGCCAGCCCCCATCTCTGTTTTTTTTCTGCTTCATGGCTACAGGAATTGAGAAGCCTTGCTCAGCCACGCTCCCTGCCATGATAGTTCTGCCTCAAAGACCCCAGAACAATGAGACTAGTTGACCACCAACTACAATCTAAACCACAAACCAAACAAATCTCCCTTCTTTATGATGTTTTTAATCCCTCAGGTAATTTCTGACACAATGAAAAGTCTGTCTAAGATGGATCCCCTCCTCCTGGTACACCCATCTTTAGTTCACGGTCTCTATATTTTTTCAAGTACATTAATTCCACTTTGTTAATCTAGCTGTCTGGAGTTCAGGAACTAACACTCAAAGCCATCTGAGCTATGCTCAGCATATCTTCAAAGCCAGAATAATGTCTGTAACTTTTATATTTACAATATTTTACCAGCTCTCTGAACTCTTTTGCATAACATATAAACTCCTCTGTGATGGATCCTGCCTACCTCTCCAGGTCCTGCTTTCTTTATTCTGTCCTGAATTTTATTGTAACAGGACTCCAGACTTTAGTACAACTGAGGCCATGATGGAACTACCTGGGAACCCAGCATATAGGCAGCAATACCTGCCAAAACAAGAACAAAGATCCTAATCCATCAAAGTCCATAGTTCCCTGAAAGCCTCTAAATGGACTAACCTTGCCTTTGGCTTCTGTAGTTGTTTCTGAGTAACTGTTCTTGTTAACTGAAGTGTGTCAATCCAGGCTGTGGCTTCTATCCTTAAAAGCTCAGCATGAGAGAGCTTTGGGACTGCTCTGAGGATCTGAACACCCAGTGTAGTTATCAGCTGGCTAACAAAGATTTTCTATTGCCTTGAACCCGTGTCTGAGTAGTCTACTGTGGTGAACACCGCAGAGCATTATCTCCTCCATTTCATCATAACGTAAATGAAACAACCTGTGGTGTCCACAGCATCTTGTGATCTTACTCTTTGCCGCACTCACACTTCCTCCTGCCTGAAACCATTGCTTCTTCCTGATTTACCAACCTTCATCCTTGAAGATACATCCTGTGTTGAGCCCAGAACATACTTTTTTAGTACATGCCTAATACATGACGTAGATGTACTGATGTAGATGACATTCATTCATTCCACTTTTGTCTAAATGACCCTTGGAGTCTCCACTAGTATGACTTTCTTTTTTTTTTTTTCAATTTACTTTTCCATCCTTCACAGTAGCCTGAGACCTCTTGGGGAGTAGAGATGTTTCTTTGCTCTCCACCCCTGCATTCCTGGCACCCAACATTAAGCATCCAGTGAGCGGTTATAAATACTTACATAATTGGCCAGGTAGAGATCAGACCCTTGTCCTCTACATCAGACCATCTTGTTCTCAGCCTTCCACTATGGCTGTCTGATGACGACTTCTCAAGTACTGGAGACAATGACCTCCTTCTGCCCTTCAAGCTCTGGCTCTAAAGTACTTGCACAACTGATAAAATGCCCATGCCTTCTAGTGCTGAGGAAAGGAAGGTCCTGCTGTTCCCCAGCAGGCTTTCCCATCAGGAACTTGAGAGAATGTCAGGAGGGATGGGTACACACTGTGAGTTCTCTGAAGGACCAAACCCAGCAGCTTCCTTGAAATGTCCCTTTCACTGCCTGGAATTCTGCAAAGACAGTTACAACTTCATGGCCATGCATTCATCTCTCTCTCCCCCTCTCCCCCTTTCTCTTTCTCTCGCTGTCATCCACGCAACCATCAGATCTAATAACCATTTCCTCCTCTCTTTTTGTCTTTGTTTATTTTGAGACAGGGTCTCATAGAACCAAGGCTGGCATTCAACTCGTGATCCTCCTGATCCTCCTGCCTCCATGTTCCAAATTAATGATCTTTTTTATTTTCCTTTCAGGCCTAGGGGTTGCACCTAGGACTCCATGCATAGCAGGCAAGTATTCTACCTCTGTGTTGGCATGCCCGGTCCCAGGCAGCGGACAGGATACATTAAAACATACACATCATCAGGATGCTCACCTGCCACAAAGCCCTTAGCGCCTCTCCCTGCTGATCCTTCCCCCCCCTCAATCTGTTTTCTGATTACTACATCTGACATGATATTGTATCTATATGCAGGATACCTGAGATTGGACAATTTATAAAGGGAAGAAGTTTATTTAGCTCAGAGTTCTAGCAGTTGAAAGTCCAGACAAGGCAGCTTCGTCTGGTAAAGGGTTCAGGATACTTCATAACAAGATAGCAAACATGCAGTGACCCGTAAAGGAGATAAGGCACACCAGTAGCTGCCTTGGTTTCTAACGTCTTGTTCTCATGGCAACTAGTCCAATCCTGAGGTAACTGCACAAATTCCCCTTAAAGACCTAACAACTTTGTCAAGTTCCTTCTCAGTACTGCTACAATGTCAGATTTCAAAACTAGCTTTGGTGTGGTCAAACCACATCTAAGCCATGTCACAAGAGACATGGCAGCCTGCTCTTCCAGGCTGGATGCCCTTTGCACCCTGTTGTAGGCCCCCATGTGTAGCTTAAGTATTCTGAACCACACTGATGCTTCCTCATCTTCATACCTCGGCTTCCTCTGCTCTAGCTGACACACATTCTATTCTTATGCCTTTCCTCTAGGCAGCCCCTTGGCACCTCACCTGGCATGCTCTGCTCTGTAAAGAGAGCCTTTCTGTTGTTTTGTGCGACGACTTCTCAGCATGAATGGAAAGATTTGCTCCTCTGTGTTTTCCCTCAGCATTCCTCATGCTACACTAAGAGATCTCATCATTCAGCAATGATACTGACACACTCCTATGTCAGCCACAAAGGACCAGATAGTTACCCTGTGAGAACTGACGTATGTAGTTAGCTATAAGGTAGGGGATACACATAGGCCTGTAGAGCCCATTATATCTATAATTATAAGACAGTTTCCTTTGGGGTTTTATTGATAGGTTATGGAGAAAAGACCATTGATATTGGAGTCAAATAAACACCAGCTCATCTTCCCTGTTTCCATTTGGTTCCTCAGTCTCACTTTACTTATTTGTGAAATGGGAACTACAGATCCTGGAGACTTGTAACAGAGATTAAGAGCAATGCTAACACTTGAGTGAGCTTGAATTGGCATTTAGTAGAGAATGCTGGGAATCATGTTAGTTCTGATGCTGTTTCCGTCTTGTAGCCCTTCACTCTCTATCCCTGAAAATATATTAGTAATAACCTTTTATATAAACTTTAGCTTTCAAGTCTTTATGTTCTTAATATTGTTCCTAACCCTATTCACTCCAGTGTCTTTGACCTTTCTTTTCAAAGCATCATGATCCTTCATGGGTGGAGGGTCTTAAATCATGTGATACTGGCAGTCACTCTGTAATAGTGAATGAGGAGTAACACTAAGTACTTATTCAGAGCCCAGCTCCCTGCTTAGCTCTGAATGTACAGTATACTTTTAGAACCTGGAGTGTGGCCATTGTCTCCATACCACAGATGGGGTGACTGAGTTTAGAGTCTTAAATGGACCAGACAGCTAGCAAATGTTGAAGCCCAACTTAAAACCCTTGCCCTCAACTAGTACGTTGTCCTTATTCTTCTTGGGGATTCTCCCTAGCTGATGAATTGCTATATTCATGTCAGCTCTAGACTGTATGGAGGGGTGCCTGCAAAGACTTCCTAACGTCTATTTTGCCATTAGGTAGGAACTGTAGGACAAGTGTTAACACACCCATTAGCCCTATCTAGAAGATTTCTCAGAGACTAGGGGAGTTCTGGCTTCTTCCTCCCTCCCTTTGAAACACACACATACTTCCAACAGAGAGCTCCCACATGCTCCCCGAGTCTGTGCTGGAACAGGTCTCAGAAATAATAGAATCTGAGGGAGGGCAGGACTTTGTGAGGGGGATGCTGCTCACGGAATGAGCAACTCCACACTGGAGCTCTGACATGAGACTTCCTTCAACTCCCGCCAGCTACAGAGAACAGTTAGTACCTGGTATCCTTGCCAAAGACCACACTTGGGGGTTGTCCCAGTTTCGCAGTCATCCTTCTCCAGGGCCCCACTGTCAGCTCTCCCTCCTCATAGCTGTCTCCAGCACCTTCCCCAGTGCTTCGCTGAGCTCCCAGGGCGTCTGTGCTTTCTCTCCCATGGCCCTGACAGGCTGGGAGTTCCCACCACGTGTTTCTTATCTCCCTTTCTTTTCTCTTTCAGCTTTTTGAGCTGATTGTGTGCCAGGAACTCCATGGCTAAGGTTCATTCTGGGTGGAACATTTATTTTTTTTCTCTGACTTTTGCATTGATGTTCCTCCATGTCCAGTTTACCTTCGGAGTATATTTCATTGACCACATTGGCTGCTCACCTCCTTGTCCTGCTGACTTCTAGGTTACCTAGTTTTATTTTGTTAAGAGAGTTCCAGGTCCTAGAACCCCTGTTTTCTTTCTTAATTGACCTGTCATCACGGCACTAGCCTTGCTTGAATGCTAAATTCTGAATGATATAGTTTCTCCCTGACTGATGCTATATCTCTAGTTCCAAAAACAGTTCCAAGGACATGCTGGGTTCTGGGCGTACTTTAGACTAACCAAATGTGATTCCCATGCAATTCTCCATAGTGATGGAGTGCATGGACTATGTAACAAGATCATCCCAGTTCAAATCCTAGCAAGTGCCTTAGCCTCTTTGTGTTTCAGCATCCACTCTAGAAAACGCAGAGAACACACTCTGCCTGCCTCCTAGTGAAGGTCAAGTGAGTCAGTGCATATGAAGTATGCAGAACGTCACAAGAGTATACTACTCTTACTAGTGTGTTCTAATGTAGCCAGAGGCTGAACATTCCCACACAGAGGTGGTTCATTCCAGATATGCCTACTGCTACCACTTCCCATTGTGTCCCGGGAAGACCTGACCTTGTTTGTGTCCCTCAAGGGGTCAAATTCAGTTGGTAGTGATAGAGACAGTGCCAGGTGTTGGATACTTACTCCCTAAGAATAGAAGTACAAACCAGGCCACCAGTTCCTTCTAAACATGATACAATGCATCCCTAGACAATCCTGTCTGTTGCTGGCATAATTTCTCTCATTAACTGATTGTTTTGGTCAATCAAGATCTCTTTGGGGTAGGTAATGAAGAGGAAAAGGATAGGCATATTTAGCTCACAGGAGTAGTACCATGGGACAGCCAGGCACAGTTGCTGATGTTGAAAACATTGCAGTTATCTGCTGCTGAAAGACAAGATCGGATGCTCAGGGGCTTTTGTACAGTCCTCAGAGGACTTCCTGCTGACCTAGATGTTATGCTCTTTCTTGAAAAAGGTCCATGTGGCCACCCCCTACACTCCCTGTTCAGTTTTACAACTCCCCAAAAGCCTTTCCCTTCCTGCCTGAGTTGGAATGAAATCATTCCCTGGGTTCTGCATGCACGCTTTGGCTCCCTTGTTAAAGCAGATGTAGCTCGGAGCCTTTGTGATGTTTGTGGCATGTAGTTGCTTGGTGCCATGAGTTATCTTTTTCATGTTGTGTGTGCCCAGTCACTCACGACCCTTCACACACACAGTGCTCAACATGTTGGTCATAGGCTTTTTTGCACTCTGAGTACGAACCTTCCATGAGATTCAGATGCGTCTCTTTTCAGTGAGCTTTCCTTCTATTCTTAAAACAGGATCCACACTGAGTACGGATCCTAAAATGTTAAAACAAGTTGAAGAAACTCCAAGTTAGAAGCCTTTAGCACCTTGACCAAGTCTTTAACATGGACCCCAGAAATCTGCCTACTGAATTTCAGTTATTACGTCAGCTACCACGAGTGGAGCACCCCCTGAGAACCTGCGAAGGTCCAGACCTCAGCAGGGCCATGTGTGCAGGTGCACTATGGACTTGGCACTTGCCTCATTCAGGAATAGTTTGGTCCACTGATTTTTTTTCATTAGCCACTGATAGGTTACAAATTATGTCCCTAAGTTGTGCTGTCAGCTTATACACTAATTTAGGTTGCAGTTAGCTTTAAAGGACTCAGATGTAGAGGTAGCCTCAGGCTAAATTTAGTTTACCTGAACCATCCAAGAGTGGAAGGAGGAATAAGAATTAAACAGACAATAGGAGAGACAGAGGGGAGGTGTGCCAGCATGAACCATCACTCCATTCCAGAGAGTGAATCCCATAGCATCTGGCTAGATGCAGAGAAAATGAAAAGGGAGTTTCATCGAAGACTTAAATGTTTGTGCAGGAGCCAGACTGGGCAAGGATCTAGTAGGCCAATGGTCTTTATCTTTCCACACTGAGAGGTCACTTAAAATTCGGAGTCAGGATATAATATAATCAGACACATAGTCTGGGAGGGATAGCCTGGCTGCTGCATGAGGAATGGAGTAAGATGCAGGGAAAACTGGAGGAAGGAAGGACAGTCCAGTTAGCAGGCTAGACTACAGTCAGGTCCTAAGCAGTGATAGGCTTGGTTGTGGGTACAATGAGGATGGAGATGGTTAAAGAACACTCGAATGTAAAAATCAAGCAGACATGGTAAGAGAATGATTTAAAACTTATACACATCGTGTCAAAATTATTTCTGCTTCTGTCCGCTATGGGCGTCTGGAACAGCATCTAGGCATATGCTACCACTGAGCTAGTTACTGTTAAGGATATGGACCTGTCTCCATTCCTAAGATACACTTGAAATATGCCTACACAAGGCGAGGCCAAGCTCTCATGTGCCGACACAGACAGTATGTGAGTTAAGCCTGAATGGGGTCCACAGAATCGCTAGGATTCCTGAAGCTGAACTTTCATGTGTTCTCCAGATGGTTAAGCATGGCCAATTAATAATATGCTTGCTGTTTGCTTGGTAATGAGAAGCCCTTGTCTTAATTGAAAATAAATATTAATGTGTTCACTTTTCACTAGTGTATTCATTTACCTATTCAACCAGCTTTTTTATTGAGCACAAATAATATTCAGAGTGTCTGTACTGGACAAAGTAAGCAACAGAATTAGGCATTGAAGCCACATTTGAAGTCTAAAAAGGGTGTATTTGTGATCCAGTGTATTATATAGATTCCTTTTTTAAAAAATATAGTAAACTGTAGGTTGGGGATGTAGCTCAGTTGATGGAGTGCTTACCTAGCATTCCCAAAGCCCTGGGTTTTATTTCTATACCCCAGAAGCTTGACAGAATTTCTGTGATCCTACCACTTAAGGGGCAAGAGGCAAGAGGATCTGCAATTCACGGTCAGTCTCCACCATATATCAAGGATGAGGATAACTTAGGCTACATGAGACCCTGTCTCAAAAATGTATGGCAAAAAATACATACAACACACATACCAGTATACATTACACAAAAATGTTATTTTAAGCTGATAAAGGAGTGCCATTCTGCAATATTAAGTGCAGCCACATTGTAGTGTGACCCTCATCACGATCCATCACCACACCAGTTTCATTTTCCTGACTTTCCTCTTCCTCCAGCTCTTGGAAACCACCAGTTCCTCTCATCGATTGTATGAATATGGCTATCCTAGGAACCTCATGTAAGAGGAATCCTATAATATTTGTGGTTTTGTGACAGATTCATTTCACTTTGGGGATGTCATCAAGGTTTGTCTCTGCTGTAGCATGTGTCAGAATTTCCTTCCTTATTAAGGCTAATAGAATTTCATTGTGTGTGTGTGTGTGTGTGTGTGTGTGTGTGTGTGTATGGTATATGTGTCTACTGTATACTAAATTTTATTTGTCCACTTGTCTGAGAACAGGCAGGTAGCTTGAGTCCAGCTTTTGGCTATCATGAATATTGTTGGTATGAATACGAGTGAACATATAACTCTTTAAATTTCTGTTTTCATTTCTGTGGCCATCCTGGTTTTTTGTTTTTGTTTTTTGTTTTTTTTTTTAAGACTTGATACAAGCTAGAGTCATCTAGGAAGAGGAACTTCAATTGAGAAAAATGCCTCCATCAGATTAGCTGGTAGGCTAATCTTGATTAGTGATTGATATGGAAGGACCCAGAAACTGTGGGTGTTGCTATCTCTGAGCTGGTGGCCCTGGGTGGGATAAGAAAGCAGGCTGTGTAAGCTGTGAGGAACAAGCCAGTAACAACCTCTCTTCCATGCTATCTGCTTCAGTTCCTACCTCCAGATTCCGCCTTGAGCTCCTGCCCTGACTTCCCTCAGTGGTAGACTGTGACATGGAGGTGTAAGCCAAATCAACCCTTTTCTCTCCAAGTTACATTTGATCATGGTGTTTATGACAGCAATGAACAGCCAACCAGGACCCTGGTACATAGCTAGAAGTAGAACTGCAGGACCATTTGCTAACATCCTGAGGCATGACCATATTGTTTGCTGCAGTGGCTATAACATTTCACATTCCTGCTCTCAGCACACAAGTTTTCAGTTTTTCCATACCCTTGCTAACACATGTAACTTTACAGGTCCTTTTAGGGGTGAGTTCTGTGGTTGATATGGGGTCTCATGGAACCCAGGGTGGTTTCAAACACGATGATTCTGAGGATGGCTTTATACTTCTGATAGTCCTGCTTTTGTTTTTTGTTTATGGTGTTTTTTTTTAACCTCTCAAGTGTGTGATGTGTTGATAACAGCCATGCCAGCATGTGTATAGCTGTACCTCGTTGTGGTTCTGATTTTTATTTTCCTAAAGACTAGAGAAAACATCTTTTCCTGGACATATTTGCTGTTTGTAGGTTTTCCTTGAATCTAGCTCTTGTTGAGTGGGTTGTATTCTTTTTAAATTCAACCACACAAAGTATCCTAGTCTGTTCAGGCTGCGATAACAATATGTTACAAACTGGGTCACTTTCAAACAGTGGAAATTTCTTTCTCACAGTGTCAGAGGTTGGGGCATCTAGTCAGATTTGTTGTCTAGTGAGAGCCTAGTGTCTAGCTCATCGGCAACTTGTAGCATCTGCACATGGTCCTGATGGGAAGGGAGCTCTCTAGGTTTCTTTTATAAGGGTGACAATCCCATCAGAAGCCTTTTGCCTCCCAGTTTTATTGCTTCGTCTCTGATTTGGATCTGACTTGGATGCATTTTCCAAGAGTTCCTATGTCGAAAGCTTGGTCTGCAGTGTGGGGACATTGTGAGGTGGTGGACCCTTTTAAGAGGTGGGTCTTGGTGAAATGCTGGTGTTGGAAGAGATGAATGTAGTTCCCATGAGACCCAGTACTAACTAGTTCTCTTGAGGGAGTTCTTGTATCAATCGGCATTCTCTAGAGGAATAGGAAGAACAGGATGCATATAACTGTAAGAAGGGATTTATTACACTGGCTCGCATGATCAGAGCCTGGCAAGTTCCAGAATGGCCACTTTCAGGCTGGAGAGTGCAGAAAACCAGTAGCTGCTTAGTGCAAGAAGCCGGGAGCCCTGGAATGAAACGGGGTGGAGGATGCAGCTCATCCTGGAGCTCTCTGCAGGAAGGTTGCTAGGGATCATAAGAAGGAGAAGACGCTGGCCTCTGACACCATCCACTATGTGTTCTTAGCAGAGCTGGCATGACACTGGTGCAGGTTGTACTTGAGCCTCCATGATTGTGAGCTAAATAGACTGTCTGAGAATATGAGACTTAACATTAGCATTTTATTAAAACTATGGAGAGCAAACCAAATGTCCCCTGTCCTCACCAAGGCGTCATGTTAGAGGTTAGGTTTTACTCTGTGGATTCTGGGGAGACCCATGCATTCATGATGTAGCAGAAGTCAAACTGGTTTGCACTGCAGTGATTCTGTTTATGTGCCTGCATTGGCTGCATTTTGCAGTTTCAGCATCCTGCAATGCTTCACTTCATAAAACCAGAGTGTTCTGATGGGGTGGGCAGGAGAGCTCAGCCTCAGACACAGAAAAGAACCCAAAAGAGCAGAGAAGAACAAAAACCAGATTAGTCATTTCAAAGTCACTTTCCACGTAAAGCAGGACTGAGGGAAGACAACACAATAAGAAATTAGCTTTTGTAAGGATTAAAGCTAATGAGGTCTCATTTCCTGCCAATGGATGCTGACTGCCTGGGAAATTTTGGCTGATATCTCTTTCCTGATTTCTCAGGAGCTCAGATAAGAACTTAGATTAAGTTCAATGACAGAGAGCGATTGAATGGCTGACTTCCTTTTGGTTTATGGCCATCTCTTTTAGGACTTCATAAAAAGCTTACTCTGAAACAATGGCCTGAAGATTTCATTTAACATAGGTAGCTGTACATTGCTCAGAACAAAAGTTTTATGGAGAGCGAAGACACTCACTCGGGCCTGTGAGTGTGAGGTGTGTGCAGGAATTCCCCTTATTGCCTATAGGGTGGCAGGTACCAAAACCTTAGCATAACTGATGCCATGTTAGGGAGATCATTTCTACCTTAAAGCCTACCATGTAGGTCCAAATACTTTTCAAAATGGGAGCAAGACCTAATCCATTAAAGACCTGGCCTATCATTTCAGGATCCAGGAAAGTCCCTAAATGTATTAGCCTTGCTTTTTGCCTTTTGTAGTTCTGCTTCTTACTAACTGAAGTGTGACAACCAGGATGTGGTTTTTTGGGCATAAGAGACAAAGAACTGAAAGGTTTGGGTTGCCTGATTTGGGCAAGTTTGCTGTGCAGCCATCAGCCAGCAATAAAGACTTTTCTGCTTTAAGCCCGTCTCTGGGTGTTCTCCTATGGAGTTAACACTGTAACAATAGAGCAGTGTTTAGATTAGCATTTGGAGAATGTGAGGTCACTTGGAAGTCCTGTACTTTCTGAGAGACAGATGTAAACAGGATAATAGATATATAATGAGGTAGCATTGTGGTCTTTAACCATATGGTCTGTGAGTGTTGGAAGGAGGAGAGGGTCTTTCTAGAAGAGGGCAGAATTTTGAGGGATACCAGGGCAAAATGGTGTATATAAACCTAAGTAGTTCTCCTCATTCTTTTTCTCCTTTCCTTCCTTCCTTCCTTCCTTCCTTCCTTCCTTCCTTCCTTCCTTCCTTCCTTCCTTC
>NW_022196906.1:34431717-34470471 GCF_008632895.1 Mastomys coucha | reverse complement strand
CCCTCTCTCCTTTCTTTCTTTCTTTCTTTCTTTCTTTCTTTCTTTCTTTCTTTCTTTCTTTCTTTCTAAATCAAGAGAAGTCTGAAGAAAACTGCAGAGGCTGGCCTTATCCAGGGTCAACTTAACCCAGGAAGAACGTTCCAGCAGATCGCATCTTAAGCCAATCACCAAGGTTCAGATAATAAGAACTCTCAGAACTGGTCTGAGTCACATTCCCACAGGATCAGCCTCACCCAAACTACACGGACAGAAAGGAAATGGTTTCCAGGAAGAAAATGAAATCTCTGTATTCAGAAGAAAAAAAATATGTATGCTGGGAAGCTTAGAAGAGCAGAAAACCCCCAATACCCAGCTCCACACACTGTAGCTGTTCCATCTTTTGGAAGTTACACCACACCTTCTCTGATTCTTGTTCTTCCCCTAATTTAAAAAAATCTAAAGGACCAGACATTGTTTGGGGTGGCACACACCTTTAATCCCAGCACTCGGGAGGCAGAGGCAGATAGATTTCAGAGTTCAAGGCCAGCCTGGTCTACAAAGTGAGTTCCAGGACAGCCAGGGCTACACAGAGAAACCCTGTCTTGAAAAAATAAAACAAACCAAACAAAACAACAACAACAACAACAAATATCCAAAGGAAGGCAAGTGAACAGGTGGGAAGGCACTAAGCAGTACTGCCTTCAGAGGGTGCTGACTATGTATGCAGTTAGCTTCAGAGTATGCTAACTGCTCTGAAGGAGCTCACAGAGTTTTAGGGAAGTAGAAAACAGAGACCCACACCTAAGACACAGCAGCTGCAAGTGTGGCTTCTCAATGTCTTCACACAGTGCAGGAGTGGTGAACTCCCAGGCCTGACTTGCTGAGGAGGCTCTCTCAGGTGAGGAAGCAGGCAGAGTCACTCATATCCAAGGACTGAAGCTCACAGCCTCACTCAGTGCTGCAGCCACACACTCTGCAGCAAATTGCTGGCCTCCAGGGAAGATGGTCCAGATGTTCTCAACAGAGACTGGTAGTCTGAAGTTTTATACCAATCTCTTTCCCACTTCTTAAAAAATACTTTGGGAACTACTTATTAATCGATTTATTCATTTATTATTTTGTGTGTGTGTGTGTGTGTGTGTGTGTGTGTGTACCCACATGAAAGTCAAAAGACAGCTTGCATGAATCAGTTCCCTCTTTCATGTGGATCTTAGGGATCGGACTCAAGTTGTCAGGCTTGGTGGCAGGCTCCTTAACCTACTAACAAAACTTACCAGCCAGTGAATTTTGTCAAACCAAACACAAAACTACTGTGTGAACCAAGCAAAGCACATATACTATCCATTTTCTCTCTGTGAGCTCATCCACCAGTTGGAGGCCTTGGATTCTGGACTTCTTCTTCTAAGAGTTTGAGCCCGGAGGTCTTATTGGCCACATCTATTAGATCTTATTTACTTCTCTATTATCCCTTCTTCATACTGAAGCAAGGCTGTGGTTACTATAGGATGAGGGAGCTCAGGTGCCACCCAGCTTAGTGGACTTGGCCAACTTGCTTCAATCATTAGGACATTTCTTCACCTCTGTAAATAAGGGGTGAGGAACTAGATGATTTATTAATTCCCCACCAGCACTATTATTTTATGACCTAGAATTTTAAAACTTCAAGCACTGGGCACAGACATATTTGCCTGTAATCCTGGCTCTACGGAGACTGAAGCAGAGGATAGCAAGTTCAGGGTTAGCCTGGTCTATGTAGTTACACTTTAGCTCAAAACCAAACTTCAAGAGACAAAGTAAATTCATTTCCAGCTGGGTGATCATAGACTGTTTCAACTAAGAAATGGCCTTGGGGAAAGTCTAATGCTTGTATTAGTAGAGATTTTGTAGAGAGCAGGAAAAACAGAAATGGAAAAATTTTAATATAATTATCATATTTTGAAAAATTACCATATTCTTGGCACCATGCTAATTTTCATATACATATTCCTCCCCCTAGTTCTCACAATTCTGAAATATAAAATCTTACCCTGATTTCACAGTACAGAAATATTTATAGAAAGACTAAATTTCTTCTTGAACTCCACCCAATTTGTTTGTGACAGAATCTCGATGCCAACCTAGACATCCCACTTCTAAAGCCCAGGCTCTCACCACACTGTGGAGGAAACACTATGAGGAAGAGAGTGAGCGGGGGCAGCAGCCAGCTCCTTTGTAGGTGTTAGATTTGTCAGTGCATTTTCCACTCCTTGGGTGTTGTGCTAGGCAATATGAAAAAAAAAAATGAAAACAAACAAAGGGGCTTGACCTTGGGGAGATAATCTACTGGAAAAACCAGACATATTTAAAAATCATGATAGCCAATTGCTTCTCAAGAGATATACAACAGCCAATGTGCCCTTTGAGATGTGGTTGTAACATCTCAGTAAGAGGTGGAGCTTTCCTCTTCCCTGGACTCTAGGTTTGTCTTGTGACTTGTTTTGGTCAACAGATTGTAGTAGAAGTGACATTATGTGACTTTTGGGTCTGACCCTTTAGGAGGTTTTGGGTCATTTTGTTTCCTTTTTGTGGCAGGGGTTTGTGTAGCCAGGTTGCCCATGAACTCCCTATGTGTTAAAGCTGAGAATAGCCTTGAAATCCTGTTGTTGTTTTTTTTTTTTTTTCTGCCTCCATCTCCCAAGTAAGATATCTTCTAGTTATTATTTTTTTCCTCTCTCTTAGAAGCCAGACACATCAACACAGTCTGTTACAGAGACTTAGCTAGACTCAAGCTAGTCTCACCATTTCAGATAGGGGATAAGATATAAACAGATAATTTTGGGTCCTCTTGCCCCAGATAATTTGCCCCTATCAACATCATGAGCACAGGAAACAAAGTGTCCCTGCAGATGCCTGCCTGAATTGCAGACGCTTGAACCTCTAAAACTGTATGCTTTTGTTTTAAATCACCACATCTTGTGTCAGTTGTGATTACTAGGCCTTGTAAGTAAGCATCTATATATAGTCTTTCAGAAGACAAGAGTTGGGCACCTAGGAGAGGATGAGTGAGAGGAGTAGATGTGGAAACCAGGGGTCGAGCCAAGCTTCAAAGACTTCCCTTCATTAACTATCCTGGAAGGAATTCCATTTGCTGGAAGCACGGCCACACCCTCACACATCGTGAAGAAGCCTCACTTGCTCTTATCTTGGTTTCTTTTCTAGTTCCTGTCCCTGTACCTACTTGCTACTCTGGTTCTTATTATTCCCTTCACTTCTCTGTGGGTCTGAGAACACAGGGATAAGGAACACTGAGCTTTGAGCCAGTCAGGCATTGAGTGCGTCTGACTCATTTATTGACACTGAACCTCTGGGACTGCTAAGCATGAATATCTCCAGCTAGTAAAATGATGGCAGTTTCCTACAGGGTTTCTGATGCTCATTGGCTCTAAACAGAAATTACACCTTATTGGCCTCAGTAAATGCTAGGTCCCATGTTTTAGATCTTCTAACTAGGAGTGATGAGTTTTCCTCTTCTTTGTATCCCTAGATCTGAGTTAAATATTGACCACAAGCATATAATAATTGAGTGTAGTTGTATTCTCCAAGCCTGTTTTTGCCTGTGGAGTTAGTTGAATGAGTAATTTCTGATGCCTCTACCATTTTTTGTTCACTAAAACAAAAATATTTCCAGGGAAGGTGAATTCTGAGTTAGTTTTTGAAAGCCAAAATAGATGAGAAAGTCTAAGTTGTAGAAAGTTCAGAATCAGGCAGAATCGCTATGCTATGTAGATTGGCAGGAAAACATAAGCAGTGATTTTGTACAGAAGGCTATGAATGCTTAATCAAGATTCTCAGGCTCTTGATCCTACTGTCTGCTCTAGGAAGCTGCTGATATTTCACATGGAAGAATGAAATCATAAACTCTGAACTTTTGTGATTTTACTGGTGACAGTGGAAGTGTGTAAAGAAGGGGAAAGTTTTGAAGCAGAAGAAATAATAGGAGACATTTGTCATAATTTGGGTGGGAGAGGGGGAAGAGCTGGATGAGGACAAGGTAACTCAGACCACAAAGAAACCAAATCTGGGAGACAATAGTAGAGTAGAAGAGGCAAGACTCAGTGGCTTCCTGATGCTGGGAATGACAAAGAGGAAAGACCCAAAGATAGCCTCTTGGGCTGAGAAGATGTGCCACGGATTAGAGCATAAGGGTAAGACTTAGGTTCTTTGGGATAAGGGGCCTTTGTGCTCGCCATTGAGTGCATCTCTGAAAGTCTACCTTTTCTGCATTCAACAGTTTCCCAAGTGCAGAAGAAAGATGATTACATCTGAAGAATGTACTCCAAAAGGATCTGAATCCAGAGAAACCACAGCCTTGAGGGTGTTGAACAGTCATTGCAAAATGAGCTCCCTCGCCTCAGAGCAGGAGGATAAAGAGAGAACCCAAAACTGCCCCAAAGCTTAAGAGGGGGTGGCTGCTTTCAGGGGGTGATGAAGGATTGCTGTTGACTTCCCAAAATGACTCAGAGCTCTCTGCATAATCAAATTCCCCTGAGGACTTGGACACATTCTCTGCTGACAACCCACTTCTTCCTCCACCTCCTCTCTCTAATTCCACAAATCTAGATCAGACCCAGGGATCTAGGACACTGTTTGATTTTTAAGAATGACATCTTCACTTCCTTCTTTTAATTTCTGCTCTGCTTTATCACCTGTCTAACCCCACCCTAGGCCACTTGATCAACCAACCAACTTTTCATAGGCATTTCCATGATTCATTCAACAACTATTTTTAAAGTGTCTACTATGTGCCAGATACACTAGCAGTGTACAAGTAAATGAAGTGATTTTTCAATTATGACATGTGTTTTCCTAGGAGCTGACTATCCAAGTTTACATATATTATAATGAATAACACAGGACAAATGATAAATATGTTTGAGGTTAGGAAATAAAATGATGCTCTACCAGCTTCTGAGGACTAAAAATGTACAAGAAAATAGATAATTTCAGGCTCCAATAACATAGGCAGCAATGAAGCCAAGCCATATAGTTGGGGGAGAAAAGCATCTTCAACAAATGGTGCTGGTGGTCTACGAGTAGAAGAATGCAAATTGATCCCTAACACACATATCACCTTGCACAAAGCTCAAGTCCAAGTGGATCAAGAACCTCAATATAAAACCAGATACACTGAATCTAATAGAAGAGAAAGTGGGAAACAACCTCAAACACATTAGCACAGGGGAAATTTTCTTGAATAGAACACCAGTGACTCAGGCTCTCAGATCAATGATTGACAAATGAAACCTCATGAAACTGAAAAGCTTCTGTAAGGCAAAGGACACTGTCAATAGGACAAAAAGGCAACTCACAGATTGGGAAAAGATCTTTATCTACCCTACATTCAACAGGGGGCTAATATCTAAAATATATAAAGAACTCAAGAAGTTAGACTCCAAAAACAAAACAAAACAAAACAAAACAAAAAAACCCAAAAAACAAAACAAAAAAACCAAATAACCCAATTAAAAGTAGGGGTACAGAGCTAACCAGAGAATCAACAGAGGAATCTCAAATGGCCAAGAAGCACTTCAAGAAATGTTCACCATCCTTAGTCATTAAGGAAATGCAAATCAAAACTACCCTGAGATTCCACCTAATACCAATCAGAATGTCTAAGATCAAAACCAACATATACTGGTGAGGATGTGGAGAAAGGAGAACACTCCGCCATTGCTGGTGGGATTACACAGAGATTATGGTGAATGGACATGGCATGTCTGAGAAATACAGCTAAAACCAGGCAATTCAAGAGATGGATGTGTGTTTGAGTGGAACACAGAATAAAGTTGAATGAATTTATTAGGAAAAGATGAGGAAAAGTCTTAACAAGCAAATCAGACTAACCTAGATGTGGGTCTGTAAGGCAGAGGAAGATAGTGAGCCCACGTGTTGGGAAGGGCCCCAAGAGCATAGACAGTGACAGACCCTCTTGAGAACAGTACAGAGTTGGATCTCAAATGTGGGACATGGTTGTGCCCTTCTCCCTAACCCTTCTCAGGGTAGCTCTGGAGCATGGCTTGCCCACTGTGACAGACTTTCAGAAGACAAAAATCTAGTGTGTTCAGCAGAGCAGCGGAGGCAATAAGGAGTTAAATCAAACTAATGGGTAGAAGATGAGAGACTTAAAAATTGATGAACAAAACCTAACAGCTGTAGTATTTGGGAGGCCCAAGTTGGTAGAACTGGCTCCAACCATTTCAGGAGATCCATTTTGACTTCCTTATGAGTGAGAACCATCTTTAGGCTACAATGAACTATCATCTAGCATAAGACTTGTGAAAATGACACACGTACCAGCCTGGCCACTGGAATTTCTCGATTCTAGGTTCCTAAGCCATGGATAGAGGGAGAACCATATGGGTGTTTATTTCACTGTTTCACAAAACAAACATTGGTCTGGGACGAACAGTGTTGATCTGAGACTTAATTTAAATCTGAAAGACAACCTCTTCTTCTCTCTCACCATGTGCCACCAAAATGCAGGGTGCTGGCTCAATTCAGAGGGTGGATGCGATAAGCAGACATCGTAATGAAAAAGAGAGACTGGTTAGCAAAGTGTGTTTTGTTCATTTTGTTCTGTTTTTGGAAAGACAGCACTTTTTTTTTTTTTTTATCACCAAGGGGGAGTACATAAGAGAAGGCAGGAAGAAAGGAAATTTATAATGTGGCTCTAAGTGGCTTTATCACATATTTGATTAGCTCTCTGGGGGAAAGATAAAAGCTTAATCGGATCATTTAAAAAGGCGTACACACAGAAAGAAGCCTTGCTTAACTAATAATTACAAAGTGTATCTGAGATGGAAAGTCTCTCTTTGCCTCGAGTGGGGTGATAAGTACTATTATTACGGGGAAACTCAGGTTATTACTGTGTCCATAATGACAATGTGACTATGATTCTCAAATCACTGCTTGTTTTCAGCCATTACGTTCTTGGGAGCTCAATTCCCTAAGCGTGTACTCTCCGCACACAGCCATTCTTTTCGCACACCAGCCTTTACATAAGCGCAGCAAGGGACTCACAGCTGGCGAGCAGCACGTACACTCTCATTATCCCTTGTTTCATAATTCCCCATAGCTGAACTTAAATTTCATCCCCCAAGGTCACCATGTATGTTTTAATCACTAAATCCAGCGGGGTTTTTTTTTTCTGCACTAATTTTTTTCTCTCTGTCTGGAACATTCCACACCACTATTTTGTTGAAATTTTATGGTTTTTAATTTGGCTTTTTGGATTTCTATATCCTCCATCCTCTTCCTCCTCCTTTTTTTTTTTTTTTGCACAACCATCTTTTATATATTCTTTGGCAATTTCATCCATGTAAACAATGCGTCTTTATGGGGGTCTCTGCGAAGATTATGGCCAGCAGAGTAATGGCACTTGGGAAGCAAGGAAGCAGTTTGGTGTTCAACATGACTAAGTAACCTGTGTTGGTTCAAACTTCAGGAGTCTGACCCTCAGTAATTTATTTTAGGAATATTTAAGCACAGCACAACTTGATGAAAACTTTCCTGGTGATAATTAACTCAATTACATGTGCACAATAAAAAACATCCATAAGTCTCCTTGAGGAACAAAGTAAGTTAATGTAAATAAATAAAGCTCAGATGTGACTACATCTGACCTCTTTGTAAGGTACATGCGTCACCTTCCATAAAGATGGGTTCCATGGATTGACTGAGACAAACAAGCTTATGTAAGGGTCTGGGGTAGAACCCAGAATGACCTCTGGCTACACAGATAGCACAAAAGTCACCAAAGCTAGAATGCATATTCATCCCCACCCTTCTGGGTAGATAATAGGTTATGCGTTCCTTCCCTTGAAGGAACAACCCAGTGTGCTAACATTCTCTTGTGCTTATTTGTGAGTATAAGGACCTCTGTGCTACCTACATGCCTTGATCATATGCACCCTATCCCCTTGCAGAAGCCCCAATTCCTCCATCCTACTTCCCCAGGTACCCCAATATACCCTTCTCCCTACTTCATATCCTCTTGTTTTTGTTGCTGTTAATAACCCACTGAATTCAATTAGTGGTTCCTTTTAGAGTGCTGATTGATCTTGTTGGGTTGATCTTGTACAGGTAAACATAGCTCAGCAATTTCATGGGGGTAGTCATGCCACGTGTGGTGGTTTGAATGAGGATGGTCTCATAGGCTTCTTAGGTTTGAATGCCTGTTACCTAGTTGGTAGAACTATTTGGGAAGGATTAGAGGTGTGACCTTGTTGGAGGGGTTATCACTGGACTGGGCTTAGATTTCAAGAGCTTATGCCATTCCCAGTTAATTCTCTGCCTCATGTTTGTGGATCAAGATGTAAGGTCTCAGGTCAAATCTTCAGAACCAGGCCTACCCACATGCTACCGTGCTTCTTGACATGATGGTCATGGATACACCCTTTGAAACTGTCAGCCCCAGATAAATTCTTTCTTCTATAAGTTGCCTTGGTCATGGTGTCCCTTCACAGCAATAGAAAAGTAACAAAGACACCGTAACTGAAAGACAGCATTTCCTAGCCATATTCCTCACCCTCTCTGACTCTTCCATGTTGTTCCCTGAGTCTTTGGGGTGGATATGGATGAACCACTTAGACTTGAGTACTCAATAGACAGTTAATCTCAGCACTTTGACCAGTGATGATTCTGCATCAACTGCTGAGTACTGCAGAGAGCAGTTTCTCTGGTCAGGTTGTGGGCAGCACAAATCTATGGCTGTAAATATTTAGGCGGCCACTTTGACAACATATCAGTTAGCAAAACAATCACATGTTCCTTCCTAGGGCCCAGTCTTGGGTTTTTAACCAGGATTACAGTGCCAGGCCTGAATCCCTTCCCACAGAACAGGCCTTAAACCCAATCCAAATGCCATTGGTTATCCCTATATCTGTCTTGCCACTATTGCCCAGTGGCCACACCTTACTTGGCATATCAGTATTGCAGCATTCTGAGTTGGCTGTAGCACTACCACTGATGTTTTTTTTTCTCCTAGCAGCCTATGTAGCAACTTCTAGAGCTAGGAAAGCACTCTTCTGATTCTTCTTTGAATTCCCTAATGACTTCCCTTCTCTGCACATGATAGAGATGAGTTTCCACTACCATTCTCTGTTCTTTGTCCTTTTTTTTTTTTTAAATCTCCCTCATCCCATACAACATTAACTAACACCTCTGTGTAGATGATGCCCTGGAGAAAAGAACATCCACTTTATTTATTTCTGGAACCTTTACACCCAAACACATGTAGTACATACAGCTGGAGCCAACAGATTGGATGACCTCTCAGGTCCATGTGCACAGCTCTAATTGATGTTCTTTCAGATCTCCAGTTCTCATTGCTCATTTCGACCGGAATCTTTGCAACCTCCAGATCTCTAACATCGATTTAATCATCTTTAATAAGTTCACTTGTCAGAGAGCTGCGCTCTTGTAATTACCTTCCAGCCGGGAGAGAAATCACTTTTCTCCCTTCTCTGACTTCCTTATTTCTCTTTTACCCAAAGATTTAAATCTACTCTGGACTCGCTTGGCCCTCCAGCTAGTGTCCTAGTTCTACAGATTTTTCTCCAATGCTTTTTCCTTCCTTTAAAATCCTTTCCACTGTTTATTGACCTCCTTTAGCACTCATTCCCACTAGCTGGAATTACAATTATTCTTCTAAAAGATATTCTCTCTAGAAAGAGAATTAAATGAAGACAAACTCCTTCTCTGTTTCAATGTACTTGCTTGTTATGGTCAGTTTAATCACCCTGAAACAATACCTTTTCCATATATTGTCTTAGTTTCTTTTCTGTCTTTTGATAAAAGACTATGACCTCACAACTTAAAGAAGGAAGAGTTTATTTGGTGCTTCCAATTTCTAAGGGTAGAGTTCATCATCATTGTGTTGGGAAGCAGGCAGGCATGGTGCTGGAAGAGCGGCTGAGAGTTACATCTTGATCCGTAAACAGGAAACAGAAAGAGCCAACCTAAAATGGCATCAGTCTTTTGAAACTTCAAGCCATCCTCCAACAAGGCTGCAGGTCCTAGTCCTTCCCGAAGAGTTACACCAACTGGGGACCAGTGTTCAAACATATGAACGTATGGAGGCCATTCTCATTCATACCACCACTTACATCAATCCAAGTTCTCAGGCTTTTAAATATTTTATGTCAATAAGAATATAACATAACAATAACAATATTACAAAATATAATCCAAATACCTTGACTAGTCTTCTGAGCTGCAATGTCAAGCTTGTCCAAGTGTGCTTTCATTGTCTGTTTGAGTGTTTCATATATATGTATATATACATATATATGTATATATATAACCACATATATGTATATATATATATGGTATACATATATATATATATATGCATATACAGTGTGCTGTGATTATATTCACCTCTGTTACTCTATGGTATCCCTCTTCTTTTCCCTCTGAACCCCCTTTCCCACCTAGTCCCCCAATGTCTACACCATTAGAGAAAATGATACCCTCCTCTTCAACCATTAACAGCCATTAGCTTATCAGGAAGGGCTGGGGTCTTGTGGGTGTCCCTATGGCTTCCACAATGCTATAGCTACCTACATAAGCATCCTATATTGTAATTATGTATGCACTTACTACAAATCCTGATGGACTGCCTTTTATCTCATTCATCTTTGAAGCTCTGTTAGTTACATATGATGGCCCTGATAGCCAAGAGATGCCTGAGGATTAGGAGTACAGCTCATTGGGAAGACAGTTGTCCAGCATAGGCAAGTCCCTGGGTTCCATTCTTAGAAACACAGACACACAGACATAGACACACACAGATGCAAACACAGATACACACACACACACACATACACAGAGAGAGAGAGAGAGAGAGAGAGAGAGACGAGAGAGACAGAGAGACAGAGACAGAGACAGAGACAGAGAGACAGAGAGACAGAGAGAGACAGAAAGACAAGGAGAGAGCTCTGATAAATGTTGATATATATTGAATGAATAAGGAAAAGCATAGTTTATAGAATGTAGACTTTATCCACTAGAAATTGCTTTGTTTGGAGTAGGGTGGGTGGGAAGGAAAGGGTTTATTCAGCTTATACTTCCACATTACTGTTCATCATGGGAGGGAGTTAGGACAGGAATTCAAACAGGGCAGGAGCTAATGCAGATGCCATACAGGAGTGCTACTTACTGACTTGTTCTATGAGGAAAAAAAAAGACTAACAACATAAAACCCCCTGAAGTTTCTGTGCCATTTTCTCAGTTTGTAAGGATTTTGCATATTTTATTTCACATAATCCTTAGAAGATCCCTGCAAAGCTGGTTTGTGATGATCTGTATTGTGTAGATGATTAGATTGATGTTTGCAAAGAATTCAACAATGAGGATGCATCAGAATAAAGGTTGAACAATTAAAAAAAAATAAGTGTCAGATCAGAACACAATATTTTGATACAACAAACATTGCAGAGACAATGGAGCCCGCAGTGGATTCTCTAGAGACCATCTCCAGGCCTTTGTGTCAGGAGCACACTGAGTAAATCATTGAAGAGTACTCATACTAAAACATCAAATAGCTGGGTTGTAGACTCTTATCTGCTACCAAAAATGTTGAGTCTTTGGGACATTTCTTTAACTTTCCTGGGGCCTGAAGGATATTTCAAGGTGACCTGCAAGGTTCCTTCCTGCTTTAAAACCCCTTAACGAGAGGCGGCTCTGGGATCAGTGGTTTAGAGGAACAAAATGTACTTCAGGCGTTTCTGTTACAGACAGAAGATCACAAGTGTAGTTCTGGGAAAGCAAGACACACCAGGAAAGGGGGACAGCAAATAACTCTCACCCTACGGACAACACTGTCTGTTGCTTTTTGTCCAAACCTGGCTCCAGACCTTTGTGGGGAATGCAATGAAGTTCTGTCCCCTTAATTATGAAGCAAACATTGGTGACTCCTCTCTTCCACTACTTCCTTCAGGAAAATGGAAGAAATTGATTTGGAAGAATTGATTTGGATCAAAGCAGATGTATGCTTCCCCACCCTGAGTTCAAAGAGGAAACCAGAGGAAAGTGGGCTTTGAAATCTGCTCTCCAGACTACCCTACATTGCATTTTAATTTCATTTGTAAGGATTTCACCTTTTGCCTTTGCTGGGCTGATTGGGTAAAATTAAATTACCTCTGGAGGCTCTGTGTTACAGAGCCATCTTAATCCCTCTTCTGTAGAACTCTCAAGGCCATGGGCTGTCTGCCCTCGGTAACTTCCCAGATTGCCTCCTACTGTGACAGAATCAGAGTTTGTGTGTCTCTGATGTATAAATAGACTGCTTTCTAAATAGCAGGTTTCTAGTCCGCCTGCCAGACTGTTTCTGAACTGTATACATTTGTACTGTGGGGACCAGTGTAATCACTCTAGGGTTTTCACCTGTCCATTCAAATCAGAAAGTTGTTCAAGTCATGTGACTTCTTGAAGAACTTGGAGCATCACAGGTCCCAGCTTTGCTGACCCAGCTGACCTAGTTGAGCCTGCTTCTTGATGCAAACGTCCCTCCCACAGGCCCTTGAATGAGCATGGAGCTTGATCAAGTACTGACAGTGGACATTGTGAGGTTCCTACCTGCTTGTCTTCCATGGGCCCATAGTTGCTGCCCCTCTCCCATTGCCTTCAGGTTTGGAACCAGCAGCAGCTAGAGCAGCTCCTGTCAGCAGACCTATGGCTCTAACTGACAGCTGCTGTTTATAGCTCGTCTGGACTCCCTTCTGCCTTCTGTCTGTAACCATGGGTTGGAATTCTTTGCAGGCCTGAGTACTTTTTCTTATCATTTGCAAGACCGAGAGTCAAAACAGAGGCTCCCATACTATCTACCTCCATGTTAAAAAGTGGTAGATTGAGGGAAAAAACTATGTAAAACACAGCACTACTTTCTGCATGTCAAAAATTGAAAAGATCTACAAAGTCATGGTCTCGTGTCATCAAAAGTTGGCCAAGTATCCAATACACTAGAATTTACATACCTATGTTAAAGAATCTACAATGGCCAGTTAAATGTGCATCTGTCTAAATCACTATTTATTCTATCAAAATGCATTTATTTTTCATTCTAGCATGATCAAAATTATGTTATAGTGAATATTTTCATATAACTTGTGTTTGATTGGTAATTACCTAAAGTAAAGATCAGCAGGGGCTGGAGAGATGGCTCAGTGGTTAAGAGCATTGACTGCTCTTCCAGAGGACCCAAGTTCAATTCCCAGCAACCACATGGTGGCTCACAACTATCTGTAATGGGATCCAATGTCCTTTTCTGGTGTCTCTGAAGAGAGTGACAGGGCATCCACATACATGAAATAAATAAATCTTTACAAAGCAAAGATCAGCAGATTTTGTTCTGAAATGACAAGCTAGAAGTACTGCATCCTCTCAAGTGGTCTCTTTCCCAAGCACTCCACTCTGCATTTGCCCTAAAGCAACTGTATAGAATATATAAGTCCACGAGTAAGGTTATGTGCCTGCTTTCGCACTTCATTATGAACACAGGCAGACAGCCATAGGCTGCGGCTTGCGTAGCTCGCTAACTCTTACCCAAAGGGATAGAATAAAAGTGATTGTAATAGAAGAATATATGAAGCTTGAATGTATATTCATAAAATATAAATAGTACATATGAAACGTAAGATTCTTTTATGCAGTTTTTCAAAAGATGTTAATTTTTTTCCCTCTAAAATGCCCATAATGGTGTTAGAATCAACATGATTAACATAAATTCCGATTTCGGACTGAAGCTATTTCAGCATGTTTGGAAATATACAAAAAGCTCATTGGCATTTTTAACAAAAAATAGAAATATTTACAACTCGAGTGTTCAGTGATCATCTGGCTGCATAGGTAAAGAGTCCGTTCTGGGGATGCAGTCCGTATGAGCTTGGTTGACAGAGTATTCTTCTGGCACACACAACACTCTGAGTTTGGTCCTCATTACCATATAGCCTGGGAGTAATGGTACATGCCTGTAATCCCAGCCTTTGGGAAGTGGAAGGAGGAAGATCATGAGTTCAAAGTCATCCTCAGCTACATAGTAATTTTGAGGCTAGCTCAGGATACATTTGGTCCTCTCAAAGAAAGAAAACCACACACATACACACACACAGACACACAAACAGAGGAGAAATGGAGGGAGCAGTTGGAAGCGGGGAGTGAATTGCAATTGATGCTGGGTGTGGTGGCTCAAGCCTATAACCTAGCCCTCAGGAGGATTTCAAGGCTAGTCTAGTCTACATACCGATTACCAGGTATAATGGTTTGCTTTTGTTGTCAACTTAACACATCTGGAAACAGAGAACCACAGTTGAAGACCTGTCTCCATCAAATGATCTGTGGCATGTCTGTGGGGATGTTTTCTTAGTTGCTAATTAATAGGGGCTAACCTGAACCACTGTTTCTGCCTCCATTTCTGTTTTGGCATCTTTTGATTGCATCTTAAGCATGGTACATTTATATCTATACTTGTCTATACAAATATGTGAGAGTGATATAAATTACTTAACATTGTAAAATATTTCCCAGCTGTAGTCTTGAATTTGTAATTATGGAGCTAACTTATGGGTATCTGTGGGATCATAAAGTGAAATACCACGAGAAATAAAATGGGTAATTAGGGCTGGAGAGATGCCTGCGTCGTAAAGTGTCTCCTGCGCAAACATGAATATGTGAGTACCTGAGTTCAGACTGCAGCACCCTCCCAGAAGCCAGACGGCCTGCTCCTACAGACTGAAGCATCCTTGTTGAAGCCAGATGGCTGGCACCTGTAACGCTGGTGCTGGAAAGGTAGAGCCACTAAAGGACCATAGGGCTTGCTGGCCCACCACTCTAGTCTCATGGATGGACTCCAGGTTCAGTGAGAAACCCTGTCTCAGAAAATAATATGGAGGATAATGAAAGTCTGTTCTCTATGCCTTCCATACCTCTCTACCCAGGTGCATGTGCACGCATGCCCATAAGCATATATAGGCACAAGTGCATACACCATACACATAAGAAAGATGAACAATTAACCCTACTGGAAATATTTCACTAGGGCAAAATCTAGAGGAATTGTTAGCTTTCTATTACTCTTAACAAAATACCATCAAGAATCAAATTAAACTGAGGAGAGGTTTATTTTGAGTTACAGCCAGGTAGGTTCCAGTGAAAGATTCATTGGCCCTGTGGCTTTGGACTTCTGCTAAGGCAGCATAACACCTGGCAGAACAAGCTCGTTGTTTCACCATAGCCTGGAAGCAAAGAATGAGAAAGAAGAGGGTTGGAGGTGACTGGCTCTACTCTTGCGACATAGGGCTTTCGAGGGAGGGTGGGTTTTAAGACCCATAGTGTAGGATCATTCTATCTGAGGAAGGTTAGTATGCGCTAATAAAGCTGTTAAAGTATAATTAGCCAGTGCCGCTTCTCTTACTTTAGTGTTTTTGCTCCTAAAATCTGCTTACTCCAAAGTATTATCTATCTCCAGTATCAGGACCCAGGGCACCCAGAAGACATAGAGCTGAGATAGAACTTGTCTTTTGTGTAAAGGGGCCCTCTGGCATTGTTAATAGGCATGGGCATGGAGGTACAAAGCATACACTCAATGCAGTTTGGAGCACAGACTCCCAAGTGTCAGAAGTTTTCCGTTTTTCTCTTTCCCTGAGACGGGGGTTTCTCTGTATATCCCTGGCTGTCCTGGAACTCATGCTGTAGACCAGGATGATCTTGGACTCAGAGATCGGCCTGCCTATGCCTCCTTAGTGTCTGGGATTAAAAGTGTGAGCCACCACCACCCAGCCCACAGCATGGAAGAATTAAGCCTAACTCAGATAAGAATGACTCAGTCAACTGCTCATTTCTGATAGCTAAGGTCAGGCAAGGTCAACCCCACAGGCCCGTGGTCTGTAGACAGACATATTCAATGCTATTTGCTATTGAGGTCTCTAGACTGTCACACACTATAAAAGACCCTCTGTGACTGACAGTAGCATAGGTCTGATGTATCTGACACTTACATATCACTTGCTAAAATAATATTTTAATTGGAAATATATCCTTTTAACCTTTTTTAAAAAATAGAACTATGAATAGTTTCTCTTTTCCTAAAAAGTTAAATACACATGAAAATGTCTTCAATTCGAGAAATTCTGCCAGCTTTGGTCTTCCAGATCCTGAACAGAGGAGACTTGGAACATGATGTCTCTGAACTTCCAAAGGAATCTACAAAAGTATGATTTATGCTAAACTGGATGAAAAAGTACTTGTGTTTTTGAGACAGGGCTGAACTACATAGCCCACCTGATTTGTGATCTTTCTGCCCCCTGAGTGCAGGGATTATAGACTTGCACCCACACGTCCAGTTCCTAAAAGTGTTTTGGAAGAGATAAGACTTTTTTCTTAGTCAATATCATTAAATACAGAAAACCTGATGGAATTTACGAGAAATAAAAACCCTAAGGCGCAAAACAAACCCATTATCACTTGTTAGAACTAGCAAGGCAAGAAAGATTGGCAGAATGCAAATGTACAGCCAGTTGTTGGATTTGTATTTATTAATAATCAACTTTGGAAAGTTGAATATAAATTGTTTCATTTAGAACCACACTTGGAAATGAAACATGGAGAAACATGACTCCAAAATGTGCAAGACCCTGAACTTTGAAAACTATAAAACATTTGTGAGAAAGCTTAGTGGCTCCTTAGAGTCAGACATGTTCTGTGTCCAAGGATCAGAGGGCCAAGCACTGGAGACATGACACCTCCCTTTGATGCAGATGTCAGTGTGACCCCAATAAGATCCAGAGCAGAATTTCTTACAGAAACTCATAAGGGGATTCTAAATTTTATTTAGAAATACAAAGGAACCAGAACAAAGCTTTGGAGGAGAAAGAAACAAACGTGGAAGACTACCATCACAAAGCTTCAAGGCTTATTCACAGCTACGTTAATTAAAACAGCAATTAGATATCCATATGCAAAAATGTACGTCAATCTACATTTCATCTCACATTCACATTAAAAAAACCCTCAAAGTGAAAAACAAGCCTAAGTCTAAAACATAAAACTATTAAATGTCTAAAAAATATGAGAAAATATATGTGATCTTGGATTAGTCAAACTTCATATTTATGACATTAAAGGCATAATCTGCAGTGTGATGCGTTGGTGAATTGAACTTCAACAAAAGTGGAAAAATGTGGTCTTCCAAAGACATAGTTAAGAAAACGGGATGCTGGGGTGGTGGCACATCTTTAATCCCAGCACTCGGCAGGCAGAGGCAGGAGGATCTCTGTGAGTTGGAAGCTAGCATGGTCTATACACTGAGTTCTATGATATTTATGGCTAGGTAGAAAGACCCTGTTGCACAATATCCAAAACAAGAAACAAACAAGAAAGAAAATGGAATGCCAATTGGTAGACTGGGAGAAAATATTTACAAAGCATAAATCTAGTAAAGGACTTGTACTTAATAAAGGTCTATCATTTATCATCTATCTATCGTCTATCTATCTGTCTGTCTGTCTGCCTGCCTGCCTGCCTGCCTGCCTGCCTATCTATCTATCTATCTATCTATCTATCTATCTATCTATCTATCTATCTATCTATCTATCTATCTATCTATAATTCCATCTATCTACCATCTCTCCGTCAGCCTAGTCTCCTCAGGCTGCTATAACAAAGTACAAGATACTGTAAGAATAGCTTACAGAACAGAAATATACTTATTGTAGTTCCAGAGGCTGGTCTCTTTTTATAGGCACAGATAGTGGTCTGGAGGTCCCCACTCGGATTCCTAGGTTTTTGTGTCCTAGAGCAAATAATTGGAACAGGGACACATGATTAATTGTAGGAATAGAGACAATTTACTAAGAGAACATTTCTGAGCACGGAAATGGGTCAGAGAAGGTTGGGCCTCAAGACAGCAGGGCCTCTATAGGTCATTAACATGGGCCCTGCCTCTTCTTGCTTCTCCCTCCCAGGGCTTGGGATAGATAGGTTTGTGCCATCACATTCAGCTTTTTCTTATCTCTTGTGAGCCTGCTGGTCTCTGAAGTGATGTTTCCCACCAGGCTTTGCTGCTCTTAGCAGGAATGTGTTGGTGCACACATTCCCCTTGGCTACTAGTTTGCTTGGTCCCTTTCCAGGCCTCTAGGTTAACACACACAGGCCACTCACTGTCCACAGGGATCCAGGCCCCAGTGCAGACAGCATGCCTCATGGCAGGAAAAATACTACTAGCTCAGTCTTCCCATCGGGCAAGACTTGGGTTAAAGGCTATTTCTAAGCAGAGGCCAGTGTCTGGTGGTTGACTGAGTTCTGACAGAATGCTACCTCTGATACACCTCTGAGCCTTTTGGACTCTTCATGTTGCTCTCATAATGGGATTCTTGCATTGGGTACTGGCCTGGGACCATATGTGCTGTTCTGCAGCCTGCCTGGGACTTTGCAAAACACCCAGGGTGACTTTCAGAGTTACTATGCTGTCCTCAAAGCCTGCCTCTTGAGAAGGATTCTCACCATACCTAGCTTTTGCTAACTTCCTCCCCTTGAAGATGTGAATCTACCTCCTTGCTGCTGTTAATTATTCTTAGAAATTAACACATCTCTTAGAAGTATAATGAAGGGTTTTTTTTTTTTTCCTCAACATTCGTACCTGACCAGAATTTTCCACTTATTTGCTGACTCAACTGGGAGAATTTTCTTGGTTTTGATACTTTTCTGAATTATATCAATTTCCTTCTTTCTTTCTTTCTTTCCTTCCTTCCTTCCTTCCTTGCTTGCTTCCTTCCTCACTCCCTCCTTCCCTCATTCCTCCTTCGCTTTTTCCTTCCCTCCCTGTCATACATAGATGCTTCATGTCATGGGTCCAAGAACTCCCAGGTATTTTAATTGTGCAGTGTCTGTTGATTAAGTGATTTCTGCCAGACTTTTGTTATGGCTACCTGACTCACCCTCAACTCTCAAGACTCACATCTGAGTATCTTAGCACAGATATTTGAGTACTGAGGGTTTTTTTTTCCTTTTTTCTTTTTTTTTTTTTTTAGGGGAGAGCGCGAACACAGTCCCCCACTACTACAAATTATGCAGTCGAGTTTCCCGCATTTGGGGAAATCGCAGGGGTCAACACACCCCAAGTGCAATGCGTGAGCCTTGCCCTGGGAAAACCACCTTCCTGATCATGGTGTCTTCCCTGCCAGGGAAGTACTGAGTTTCTAGCGCATGATGACAGGGAACACACTCAAGTCAACAACATCATCCTGGTCTCTTTCCTCCTCATCTGGATGAGTTTGTCCCTATGTAGAACCCGTGTCATACCCTCTGTGCCTCCTAATGCTTTTCATTAAAATGTATGGGATTCTTTCTTCAGGTAGGCATCTATTGTAAGCTATTTTACTTTTCCATAGCGTAGCTGAATTCTAAACAGACTAAGTAATTTATATGAAGAAAAAAAGGTCCATTCTTTGTTCATGGTTTCTGGATGCTGCAAGTCTAATATGGAGGGGCTGGCAGTTCACAAGAGCTTCTTCCTGTGTCATAACAAGGTGAATGGTGACACAATGTGGTGACAGAGCAGGAAGGCCAGCTTGGAGTCCTCCCTTCTCCTCTTATAAAGCTTCCAATGACATCGTGGGGGTTTGTCCCCATTGTAGCCTCATCTAATCATACTCATCCCCCAAAGGCCCACCTCTAAACACAATTAACATATATGTGTGCACATTGAATTTTCAACATGTGAATGTTGAGGGGAACACATTGAACCCCAACAATATCCCTGCTTTATTTCCTCTCCTCCATTGGATGGTTTGCCAACCCTTAAGGTCCTTTCTTATTCCATTACTTTCACCCTTCTATAATCCTGTACTCTCAGCACCACCCAACTGAAGGTTCCTTCAGGAGTCCCAGTCTTCCAGAAAATTCTCAAGGTGTGTTGTCAACAAGTACAACTGAATGAAAAAGAAAATAGTTCCCTTTCTTTATCATTGTTTCTATAACCACAGCCTTTGTACAGAACAGGGCAGGCCCCAGTGAACACAAATACAGTTATTTAGACCTTCCTAGAAAGCAGGATTGCTTTCCCTCTAGAGCACAGGGAACAGGCAGTGTTGGGTTAAGAGAAAATTGAGAAGGAAATAGGCTTTGGGACAGCGAATGTTGGGGAATGCAAAGAGAGAAGGCATTGTGTCTGCACTGCAAACAGAAGAACAGACGTCTGCAGCATACTAAATGGTGGCCATAAAGAAGGGCCAGACACCCAGGCCTTGACACCTGTAACTAGAGGATGCTTTTGCAGCCTGGCCAAGGAGCTCCATTATCATCACCTTTATTACAAAGCAGCTGGTGTTCCAGAGGTGGCCCAAGCTTTTACTTCCTTTTGGCTCTTTTAGTAGGGATATTTATTATTGCTGCTCCCTCCCATTTGTCTGCTAGAATTATTATCTTCTATGACTATGTCTCCAGAGTAAAATGGTCCTTTGGGGAGCATAAAATATGCCAGATCCTCGACAAGGAAAATAGGCCATTGGTGCAGAGCCAGTCATCAATGCTTTAATGAAATTAGAAGTTAATCTCTTAGTGTAACCCTGGACGTTTCTATACTCTTAGGATTTTAAAAGCTATTTTTTTTTACCCAGGTTAAAAGTCTTTTTTGAAGGCATATTAACAGGAAAAGACACACTCCAGAATTCTCTAAGAGACTCCCCTCTTTTTTCCTCATTGCAGTGAATGGCTTTACTCTGTATGGGACTAATGGCAGCCAAACTTTCTGTGCCCAGTTAATGAAAGACCCACACGCATCACTGCTGCTTTTGTGAGTAGTAAGAAAGAAAATACTGTGCACAAATAGATCAGTCTTGGAAGATGTAGACTGGACAAAGCTGTGGAGCATAGGCAATGGGAATGACCAAGAAACCCAGGAAGACTGTAAGCATTATGATGTAGCCAGAGTCTCACAAGGCCCTCCTCCACACTGCAGTCTCTCTGTTATACACTAGGTGATGGCTGATGGGCTGTTTCTAAGATCCGCCACCACTCTGGCCAGACCTGCTTAGAAATCACTGCTTTGTTTTCTATCAGAGCTGCTTGAATAGGCAATTCACAGTCATGGGAGCCAGATTCAATCTGTTCTTAGGATAGCTACAGGAGAGACTTCATGCTGGGAGAGTCTAAGTGCTTATGTCTGTTTTGCCAAGATTCACATGTTGAGAGACTAACCCAAAGATAATTGTTGTTAGGTAGTAATTAGACCTCGGGTGTGGAGACCTTATGAATAAGATCAGTGCCTCGTGGAAGAAACCCTAGAGAACTGTCTCGCTGCCTCCACCCTGCGAGGCTGCATCTAGAAGCCTCCATCTGCGAACTGGCAACCTTCTCCAGGCACTGAGTCTGCTGGTGCTTTACCTGGGTTAAATTATGAGATATAAACCTCCATTACTCATAAAGCTATGCATGCATCCTTTTATGACAGCCTGCATGAACCAAGGCTGCCATAACCCCTGAACGAGATGTAAGGAAACTGGCTGAAGACAAAACTCTAGCAGTATGCTTTGAGAATACAGTGCCAGACAACTCTTGGCTCACTAAAAACATTTAAATGTGAAATACCTGTCTCCATCGCCTGAGAGCTGGGATTACAAGCAGGTTCAACCATGCCTGGCTTTTTTTATTTGTTTGTTTGTTTGTTTGAAATGTAGTTTCTGAGGAGCAAGTACATGAACTGAGCCATCTTTCCAGCCCCAACCTGATGTCTTTTAGATCTTATTTCTTTTAGGCTAAAGGAAATAAGAGCAAAGGAGGGTCTTTTATAAACAAGCTGCAAGGGAAATAGCTTTTAAAGCAGCTGCTACTCTCAGTAGCTGCGGCCCAGTAGAGGGGGAGCCAGACATGGGTTGGGGTCTTATCCATTTGTGTTGGGACATGCTTCATAGGGCAAAACTTATTTGAGCTAAACTACCTGACCCCCTATATGATTTCATTACTTTCTTGCTTTGTGTTGTTCAAAAGATTAAAGTCAAGGAAGACCCACCCCAGGCTTGAGGTGTATGCAGCTCAGAGGCACAGCCTTGCCCATGAAGGCCTAACCCTAACTAAGGTTTGAAGCAAATATAGCTCAGCTGACAGACTGTGATGCTGGAACAGGATGCTTCTTGGAGTCCTGAATCTTAGCACTGCCCATGCTGAGTGAAAAGGGAGCCATGGAGTTATGAGGAACAGAGAATTTGACACAGAACCCCATGGATGTGGTCCCAATGTCATGTCAGTGGTAGAGAGGCTTCAGAAATGAGAGTTCAGAGTGTTAAATAGAAACTTATGATTCCCTCCCAATTCTCTCCCTGGGGAAATGCCCAGCTGAGCAGTCTTTCTGCTTTAAGCAATATGGAAGGGACCCCACAGGCCCTACTCAACGTAACTCTCCCAGGCTAGAGGTGAGATGATGGGGCCTAAAGGAGAGAATTAGCTTCAAACCAAATAACGCTCTCTGGACAGAACAGTGAGCCTGCAGAACTCCAGGCTTATATTTATCCACTGCCTTGGGCAGTATCTTTTCCCATCACCTACTTTGTCTCAACAGTGGGCCAGACACACAGTGGGGAAAGAGAAGAGAACAGAAGCTATCCCCATCCTCCTGACCCTGCCTCTGACAGGGGATGGATTTTTGTGGAAGGAAGCACACAGTATTTTCCGCTCACAGTCAGAGAAACTGCTCCCAATTGGATTAACAGGCATGGTTCATGGGACTGACTCCTGTCTCCCTCACGTGAAAGAAGGCTTTGCAAAGCACAAAAAGCTGGTGATACAAGCTAAATGGGAGCTCCCAGGAGGAGGGAGAAGGGAAGAGAAGTTCCCTAACTTGGCAAGAGAGATAGAGCAGCCCTGCTGCCCCTCCCCCAGCCAATCTGGCCTTCTTTTGTGCTGGGCTGACAAGGGGCAGCTGGTGATGCTGGCAGAGAGGTGGGCAGAGGGAAAGAGCCAAGTGCCTGGGCAAGGTCCAGTTTCAGAGTGTGGATGGTCCTGGAGCATCCTTCCCTCAGATATGGGCACTGACTCAAAGAGCCTCTATGGTCCATTCTGGAAGGTGCTTCAAGGACCTTCTTTATTATTTATTTGGTAGAGGCAGGTGTGTGTGTGTGTGTGTGTGTGTGTGTGTGTGTGTGTGTGTGTGTGTTCGAGTGTGTGTTGGTGTACTGATAGGCTGGCAAGCCTTGAGTAGTGCTCCTGGCAGGAGACTCCCTAAGTTTAAATCCCAGCTCTGTCCTCATTAACTCTGTCACATGGGACAAATGACTTCACCTCTCTGAGCCTCATTGCCTCACATACAAAAGGGAGGTGATAACTTCCCAGTGTGACTCATGCTCAAGTAAGTACATCAGACACAAAGCACTTCCAGTGGTGCCTGAGTTCCCGAGTGTGTTGGATTAAGTGCACACTCTTGTTTCTGTCATTCTTTTAACCTTACTGTGTTTTTCTGCACAGGCTAAACAGTGAGCAAATCTTTGAGAGAGTCAGTGCAGGGAAAACGTAGTTTTTGGAAACCCCCCCCCCCCATGGCTGGAAACCCCATGAGTTCTTGGGATCCTTCTGGGGCTCTGACCTTTCAGGTGATGGGTTTGCTATGGTAATTTCCCAGGGGCATCTCCTACACAGTGATGTGTCTTTTGACTCTTGAGAGTACCATGAGTATACAACCCAAAAAGTGCCTACTTGCTACTGATGGAGTGATACAATGAACACAGGATCCAAGGCACAACTGTTATTTTCTAGCCATCTCATCAAGGAGGCTTGTGCCTCAGTTTCTTCACGTAAAAGACAGAAGTGTTCACTCTGTTTCCAAGATTGTTTGCTACTGAGCATGTGTTTGATGTGCTGCGTTTTAACGTCAGGGTCACTGGGAGCATTATTGTCACGTAGTACAGATTCTGTTCCCATATCTTGTACTTACCGTGTAGCTCTGAGCAACCTACTTAACCTTTGTTAAGAGTCCAAATTCTCTTCTATAATGTGGGGATAAGTAAGCTTATCTCACAGGATTAATGTAAAGATTACAGAAAATCTTGTGTTAGTAACACTTTGTACAACATATTATATATTATGATCATTAATAAGGTTGGGGTAGACAAGATGGCTCATCAGGTAAAGGTGCTCGCTTGCTGCCAAGCTTGCTGCCCTGAGTTGAATGTCAGAGACTTAGGCAAGTTGTCCTCTTACCTTTACTTGTATGCTATGCTTGTTCAGCATGAGGGTGGGCACATACACACACACACACACACACACACACACACACACACACACACACACACACAAACACACCTGCCTCTACCAAATAAATATAATTTAAAAAAATCAAATTAAAATTTGGGGTTTTATTCACCTCCATGTCAGCTTCCTAAGATAAGCATGTGCAACTGGATCCACAAATGGTTGTTTCTGAGTAAGGGCCCCAGAAACTTCTCCAGTCGCAGAAGGTACACAGTTGAGTAGTTTTGTCCAGTCTTCAGTTCAGCTATGTAGACGTCACAAGTTCCTTGTTCTATCTTTCCTGGCGACATAAAAAAGCGTTAATCTCTCTCTCTCTCTCTCTCTCTCTCTCTCTCTCTGTGTGTGTGTGTGTGTGTGTGTGTGTGTGTGTGTGTGTGTCTGTCTGTCTGTCTCTCTCGCTCATTCTTCTACCTTTTGCCCTTATTAACTTGGTCTCTCTCCAAGTCCCATAGGAAAACGAAATAGCCTGGTTGGAGTTGTCTGTGGCCACCTTTAGGGTTCTGGCCTCCTGCAGCCCACCCTATCCTTATCCACTGGATAGCAGAGGCCACAGGGAAAGGGCACAGGATGGATAGACTGCCACTGATCACAGAGAAGCCGCCTCCTTCCTGAAGTACCATCTTTACCACAAGTGTGCCTTCTTCTCTGGAGATGGTAGGCAAGGAAGTGAGGAGAGATCTAGAAGGATGTTTAGAGGTGAAAGTGCTCCTGTGAGTTCACTGTTCACATTCCACACACCTGACGGCAGGCAGGAAGAAAATTATTCTTTCATTTCTCTACGTAAACAAGTAATCTTTTGTACTGGATGTATAGCTCCGTGCTAGGGTGCTTGCCTAGAGTATGTGAGACCCCGAGGTTAACTCGAATTCTACAAACCAAAATAACCCTTTCTATCCTTTGATAGATACTGTGTTTCTTGTTCATGGGCCAACAGGAGTGCTAAGCAGGCAGACTGGATCTAGCCAGTGGGACCTTGGCGGGAGACAATTGAGAAAATAATTTTCTCCTTTCCACTTCTTACTTAATTGGGCATCAATTAACGTCTCATCCAATGACCCCAGTAAGATGGCACTTTTTCCAGTTGCCTACCATGTCCCATAGAATAGGTTTTAGTGTGTGACCTGCCAACTCTTCCCTCACACTGAAATGACCCCAGCAAGACTGGCAATCGCTAATTGTGTCCCTGGATCGATTTGGCCTCTCAGTTCAGAAACTATCTGAACTTTAGTTTTTAAAACTTTGATAATGAGGATGTGGATAGCTTCTTCTGTAAGTCCTGCTGAGGAGAAAAAGGGGCTGGGGAGATGGTTCAGCAAGTAACAGCCCCTGCTCAGCAGGCTTGAAGCCCTCCATTAAAATCTCCTGGGGCCACACAAAAAGCTAGGCATGGCTGCCCCTGCCTCAAACCTCAGAGTTAGCAGGCAGAGACAGACAGATCTTGGGTGCTTGCTGCCTAGCCAGCTTAGCCAGCCTAGCCTGCCTAGTCTAAACAAGAAGGTTTGGTTTCAGTGAGAGACCCTGTCTCAAGAGAACAAAGCAGAGAAGCATAGAAAGAAGACGCCTGATATCCTCCCCAGTGTTGGTTTATGTGTCCACAGACCTGTGCACCCACATGTACATGTGTCTGTCACACACCACACCATACACACACAGGTGTTCAAGTGCACACATACACACATCCCACATATACATATGCTCCCCAAATTAACAAAAAAAAATGTCTCTAAGATAATGTAGAAAGATCCAGGTGTAAATGGATAATGAATACCAATCACTGAGAACAGTGCCTGGTATCTTGTAGCTGCTCAATTAAAGGAAGCTTTTCATATATCAATGAGTAATGTTCTTCTTGCTCATTTTTTTTTGAGTGTGTGCAGAAATATGCACTACAGAGATACTCTGAGCTTACTCAGACTGTTACTCATTTCCTTCAAGCACTGGGGAGCACAGCAGTCCTACGGTGTCCAAGGCAGGCATCCTACAGCAGTTTTGTGATCATAAAACTCTGCAGCAGCACCTCTGAGCTTTAGCTGTGTGCTACAGCTATTCCATAGCACTATTATCCATCTTCCCAAGACTACTAGAGATTTTAAATTTTACTTATTTGTGTGTATATGATGGTTTGGCTTGTAAGTATGTATGTGCATCATTTGTACACAGTGCTTGTGGAGGCCAGAAGATGGTGTTAGGTCTCCTGGGACTGAAGTAACAGTTATGAACAGGCATCTGGGTGCTGGGAACCCAACCTGGGTCCCTTGCATGAGCAGTGAGTGCTCTCGACTGCTGAGCCCTCTTTCCAGCCCTGTGACTACTAGAATTTTGAAGTGTTTGCTCAGTGTAAGGGATTTGAGACAAATCATGTTTCTATCCAGTGTAATCATGTTGATTTTACAAATGAAAGGACTGAAGCGTAAGAGGGTAAGCAGCTTGTCCAATATCCTACAGCTACTGAAATGGAGATGAGATAATGTTCAGTGAGACACAGCCACTTCTATCCATGCTTCTATCCACAATCCTATACAGCAAAAGCCCTCTGAGGGCTTTGACACAGGCCCTGTGTCAAAGCAGGGAAGGCTGAAGTGTGCTTAACTCATGATTTCTCAAACTTGATCAGTTGTAGTACCATTTGCTTGAGTGCTATCTATTAATACTGAAAAAAAAAAAACCTCCATAGAACAGATGTCAAGAAATATTTTACACTCTGCAAAGACAAAGAAACAAGGGACAACTGCTGCTCCAGCTTTATCAGTGCATGCAAGTCTGCTCTGGGCTGTAAAATGAGAAAGCTAAGCTGACTTCCATACCCTCTAGACCTCCTAGATCAACAAATCTAGGGTGATGGCTGTGTCTGTGGGGTATGATGGGAGCTTAAAACATGGAAAACACATACACTTCAGCTTAGGGAATTCAAGTTTTGATAAAATAAACACAAGTGTTCTGCCTCCCTAGTATGTGTGGAGTAAGGGCTGGAGACAGAGCTCGGTGCTCAAGTACTCATCAAGCATGTATGAGGCTCTAAGTCAGATCCCCAGGAGCATAAGACAACAACAAGAACAGCAACAAGAGCAAGAGCAAGAACAACAGCAAGAACAACAACAACGTGACTAGTTTATTTTTGATGAAGGAGAAGCAATGTATAAAATATCCATTTAAATTAACCAAATTAGTATTAACAAGATCTTAAGGAGAAGATGATCAAGACCGTGAGTGATTGGGTTGAGGTGGGGATACCTCTGTAGTAGAGAGCTTTTGAACAGCTTAGAAAGAGAAGGAAGGGAATGAAAATGTACTCTCCATTTACCATGTACCAGATGACCTACAGTTGCTATGTTAACCTTATGAGTCCTAGGAGACTTGGTCAAGTTAAGGAGCTTGCTCGGGGTGGCACATCTGGTAACCTGTGAGAACGAGGTTAAAAGTAATATATTATTCACAAGGATTTCAATTTAAATTGTCAGACGTGACATGTGTGTTCTCCTTTGTCTTGATCTCCTCTTGGCTCCTATATCCACAGCCACAGTCATAAACTAAATGAGCCAGGAGTCCAGGGATCCTGTAGATCAACTCTTCCATTTGAAGCTCAGAGTTCAAATGCCCCGTGCCCTGCATCTCAAAGGCATGGCTCTTGGTGTAGAGTGTAATTCCAGGGGAGGTTTCCTTATTCTGTGAGTTATCACAGTGTCCATAATGGTGGAACAATTATCAAGCCTTCTCTAAAGAAATTAACTTGGCTAGTGTTTCCATAGGATCGGAACCTACACTCAAGGGCTCCAATACCACAGACCTGAGGGATTCCACGTTACTGCCCAAGAGGAGTGTTTGTGAGCAAGAGGTTTCTGCTGAAGATAGCATCTTCCAAGAAAGAGAAATTAATGCTGCAGACAGAGAGGTTTGCTGATGAGCTAGCTCATGCTGCCAGGGAGCACTTCAGAAGCAAATGGGGTGCACTCTCTTTTGTGGATAACATAACAATATTTGTGTTAGAGGATGGTCAGGATGACTTGAACAGGTAGAGGGAAGGGTGGAAAATAACAACTGGACAATGAAGGTTTTCTAAAAGTCATCTTGCTGGCTGGGTGTCCGAAGGCTTGGAACCTAAAGGGGCTTGGCATTTCACTCTCGCAAGTTGCTTCACCTTTGGTGTCTGTCATCCTTCTCTGTCTTCTTGGAAGAAGGGATGGAGGTAATTAGAAATGGTTTTGGCGAAAGACCATGCTAACCCATCCACCACATTGGTTCAGACAGCTCCCAGAGGACAGACTTTGCACGGGGACCACCAGGGTCCCATTCACTTTCAGATAAGCACATTTCTTTTTCAGGCGTGGGAATGTGGAGTCCTTCACAATGGTAGAGCTCAGGTTGGATTTTTCTAGCTAGTTGTGTCTTCCTGGCAGTAAATGACCCTCTCTGAACTTCTGCTTTCTTGTTGTGTTGATGGAGAGCTTTGAACTTTAACAACGCCTTAGCTTTAATACCTTGATTTTAATACTAGTCAGTCTAGATGTCACACTGTCCTGAAAATCCCGCAGGTCACCTGTGGACTTCTGCCATGCTTCTCTGCAGCACCCTTTCTTACAGCTTCCTATGAAGCACTGTTTTCAAGAGAGGCTGCCCTCTCCTAACCACTGGGCAGTGGCATTTCTGGCTTTGGTTTCTGCACTAAGTTGATGCTCTGATCTGAACCAAGCAGTTGGTTTTAAAGGAACCGCCTTGTCGTGTGCCGAGTCCCACTGCAGTGCTAAGTATCAGGAGCAAGGCAATACTGGGAGAACCCAGACTTCTTCTCCCGGAGAGGGGAAGCAAGGGGAGGAGAGAGAAGAGAGCGGGAGAAGAGCGGAGAGGACAGAGGTGGGAGAGCGGTGCAGTCGGTGCAGTCGGGACGACACCGAGCCAACACGCTGCGCGCGGGGAGGGGGCTGTGGATATATATAGAAAGAAGGATCGCGCTGCGGTAACACCTAGCCACCCAGACGGCGGGAGCCGAGAGCGCGCCGGCAGGGGAGTTCCACTAGCTCGCGCTGCGAGTCCCCGCCCTCATCGCTCCCAAAGCTGTTCCAGGGCGCAGGGGGACCCTGAGCCCGCCACCACGCTCACCTGCCGGAGGTACCTCCGACTGGACGCAACACACTGGTCGGCGAGTCCAAAGGCTGAGCGCCACTGCTCCCCTGCTCCAGATGGGACTGGCTCTCCTGTTTGCAAAGCCAGGCCCACGGGGAGATGTGCTGAGCAGTAGCCAGCAGCTGGTGTGTCCCGGACGCCGCTGACCCTTACACGCCCAGTCCTGGGGTCCACATGAACAGCTTTCCCAGCAGACCTAGGTAAGAACTTCCTGACCTACCGGAGTCCCAGGATGCATGAACCTGGGAACCAGACTGATGATGAGGGAGCCCTCTGGAACTGGAGGGAATTTGGAGTGGGGGTGGGGGACAATTGTTCGATTCCCAGCTTTCTTAGTCCAGCTTCAAAGTTGCCAGAGGGCATGGTAAAGCTATTAACATGGATTGTGGCCCGGCTGTGATGTCCAAACACCCAGAGTTGGTGTCTCCAGGAAACCATTGAGATAGGTCGCCTCCATCAATTTCCGGAGGTAGCCAGCTGGCTTCTTTCTTCATTCAGTGTTGGAGATGTATACAGAGCAAGTGGAGAGAGGAAGACTCGGGTGTGGAGATTGTGTTTGTGTCTCCCTACGTTTTTGGCAAAAGTTTTGAACTTGGGGACACTGGCTTTCCTTGTTCCCGGCAGAGCCTGTTCCCCCAGGCTGCCTCATCCAGCTCACACTCACTGCTCCAGCACGACTCAAGTTCAAAACTTGGTAGAAGGACAAAGTACCTACCAAAGGGTAGCTACTGACTGTGGCGAGACTTCAGCTTTTCTAATTCCTTCATGAGATGGAGGTGGACGTCTTAACAATGGAAGGGTCCCTTGACTTAGACCCAGGAATTCATGGAGTTCCTACTCCTTCCAAGAAAAGTACGACTTTGGTTTATGAAGATGGAGAGGTGAGAAGGTGCTGTCAGTAGAATAAAGTTGTTAGGGTCCAGACTTACTTGAACCCATCAGCCAACCACAAACCTGGAGAAACCTCTTTCTCCACACAGCTCCTCAAGAGGGTGCCTGTGCCTTCAAGGTAGCATAGGACTAAAAAGTTAATTGCATGCACTCAGGTTGTGTTTATAATAGACAGCTCAACCCCAGGTCCAGCACTGTACATATCACATATGCTTGGAAGATTCCCTAGATATTTTTCCCCCAAAAAATATTTTTCCAAAGGCTTGTAAAAATGAAAAGCAAGTGTTTTCATGACAGCAGCAGATGCAAACCTCCCACCACTCCAGGCAAAAACAAAGAAATTGGTGCAGGGGGCTGAGCTCGCTCTTGTCAACACTGGTCGTGGCCACACTCCTGCATTGGGATTTTTCAGGTGGGGCAGATCTTAGCTGGAGCCCCTCCATGTAAATTCTAGACATTCAATATTGGATGCAAATTGAAAATGCTGCATTTCTGTCTCCTCCTCCAGGGCCTTCTTTGGCTCTAATCTAATATAGAAGCTCATTGGAAAGCATCATAATACAAAAATACCTCTTACCCAGCATTTATAAGACTGGATGGCAAAGCCTAGGCCTCTTACTGAGCAATCTAGTCTTGTTCTCTGGTTGAGGGGAACACTTATTCCCTCTTTTCCAACTGTGCCTTCCACCAGTGTTCCTCACTTGAAGATTGTGTCTCTTACATGTACCTAGTAGCCTATCCAGGCCAGCTTCATGGCTTCAGCTTCACAGATCTTTTTGTAAGTTGCCTTTGCTCATTTGGAGGAGGTCATCAGAGAGAGTCTTCTCTTGACTCAATTAGTGACCTTCTCTGAAGCTCTTCATCAACCTGCAACTTGGGTGGGTGATTCTGCCAGAATCAAAGTGATTCAGGGTCTCATAAAAGCATATGAAAGTTCTGGTATCCCTACCATTTATACTCAAAAGTTGCTATGAGTCTGTAGATTTGAGGCTGGGCTCTGGAATTACTGTCAAAATTCAAGTATTATGAGCAACTGATCAAAATGTGACCCAAACTAGATGCCATTGTAGAATCTCAGTTTGACATTGGTGCCCCACGTGCTTGCCAAATGACAAATGCTTGCTCACCTGTCTTCGGGGATCACAGATCATGAATGAAATCACATCTTCATAAGGAATTGCTGTTGGTTCCTGCTGCCATCACCGGACCTTTGCTCTTAAACTGTAGCCAGCATGGAATGTCCTCAAAGATCAGCTTGGTGTATATAGAAGACTCCCGTCCCACACATCTGCAGTCTGTAGACAAAGCTGATATCATCAGCCTTGCCTCCCCTTCCCCCTCCCCCAGGCAGCAGTTGGGCTCCAGCTGCCAGTCGGGCTCTGTTCCCACTAGCTTTGCTTCTGCACAGGTGGCATGCACTTTACAGCTGTGCGTGGCTTTGTGTGGCTTTGGGCTGCTGTCTACAAATGCTGCTACAAATGATCATCTCCTGCGCATGCCCTGATACTTACTTTTGGGGTTTGCTGCAGTTAATGCTCTTCTTGTTTTAGTCTCCAAGCATCTTTCTGCTTGATTAGAATCTTCTCTCTCTTCTTCCCCTTTATCCTTTTTGCACCAGTGGATAGGTACACCAGGGACTACATTCACCACAATTGTAGTCATTCTTGAAATGATAATAAAATTAATAGATCTCCTATTTGATATAACACCCCATTATACCCAAAGCTGAGATAATGCATTTATCTTTTGACTGTTACACTCGACGTGCCCTTTATTTTGGTATGTAAAGCTCTGGAATCCAAAGTGCACCCCAGAAGCCCATCTTCTTTGTAGCTGTTGAGTGATCCTGTACAGCCACAATGAGTAGATGTTGCTAAAGAGGTGAGAGATAGGAAGGCAGTGTTATAGCCAACAGAGGAAGGGGCACATCTTGGGAAACGAGTCCCCGGAAAAACAAATGGGAGGGTCGTCTTAATGTGCCAACAGCTCAGTGTCTATGTGTGAAAATAGAATTTACTAGATGGAGGAAACATGGCAGGAGATTGGTTTCTAGATCTGTAAGATAGCCCTAAACCCCAAGGAATTTGTGTTCTAGTGGGTTGGTTTTGTTGAACCAATGAATTAGTGATCTGCTAGTCACCTTTTCCCTCAGACTTTCCTCAAATCCACAGTGAGGTTTTGTCTTTAGGGAGGCCTCCAGAGACCTACATAAGGAGGAAAGAATAGCGCCTGACACTGGTAGACACCACTACTGAAGACATTATTATAGGCATGCTGAAGGAGCCACAAGATGAATTTACCTCACCAGCTATATATAATAGTGGACAGGAACAACTTGATTCTGTTAGTTTGAAGCCTGGTCAGACAGCAGGACCTGCCTGAGACCCCAGAGCCACAAAGCAGGAAACATCTCTCCTCTCAGCACCCTTGTGGGGCTTCGATAGAGCTCTGGTTGAGGAGTTGACTCTCCTCTCTGAGCCAGGATAAGAGCGGGATTAATTGGGAGATGGTGGTAGACTTCAGGGCTCAGAATCAGTGAGTGCCAGTTGAGCCTTTAGCTTGTTAAAAGCCTTCAGAAAAATCGATTTGTTCAGACCAATGATGTACCACCTGCCTGCTCCCCTCCCACCATGCACCGATACACTCATTGAATACTGAACATATTTAGCTAGAGGGAGAGAGTATGAAAAGACAGCTCCTTCAGCTTATCTGCCATTCAGTCTAATTGATCTCAGAAGTGTCCTCTTTCTAGGCATCCTGAGAGTCTGGGTTCTTGAGAGCCAAGAGGAAGGGATAAGGAATGAGTTAAGGGTAGATGTTGGGGCGGAGGTGGGGCGTAATTCTTAGACAAGTGTGTGAGACCCAGCACATCTGGAGAACGCTGCTTTGCAAGAACAGGGAGCAGCTCAGATGAAGGTGCTGGAGGCATGGGAGGAGAAGGGGAAGAAGAATGGCACATAAGAAATGATGAAAGAAGGGAGGGAGGAAAGGTGTTGGAGAAATGAGCAGAAAAGATGTGCATAGAAGAGCTAAAGAGGTGAAAAGAGCAGAGATAGAGGAAGCAGCACCTAGCTGCCAGGTCTTCTCTCTCCACTTTTCCCTCTGGTGGAGGGAGGGAGCCAAGGAGCCAGCAGAACAGCATGGCTTTTGTGATTGGAAGGCTGGGCGCTGAAGCCGAGGAGCCTCAACCCCTCACAGCACTCGTTCTATTTTTACATTTTGCAGAATTGAAATTAAACAAATGACCCCGTTGAAGGCGTGTTCATAAAGATTTTATCCTGCACACCCACACAGCCAGTACTGGGTGGCTGAATATTTAGCATAATAGCCTATCTAATCAGATAAGAAGGCATCCTCCAGAGGGTGGTAGGCTCAAAGCCCAAGCTTTGATGAGAAAGACCTGCTTTGATGACAGTGAGCGAAGTTAGAAAAGGAACCTTGTTCTCTAGGTTGGCAGGGATAACTCCAGAGTTCAGCATTTCCCCCCACCCCGGATTGGATCCCTGCCTTTGTGGGTTGCTTGGTCCAGTTCTCCTTGGAGAGCTCATTGGCAGTTGGTTGGAGGGAAGAAGCAAGGCTGGCTCCCTTTGGCTGAAGCTTCCCTGAGTAGAGGAAGCCCTGCTTAGAATCCAGTCACTCACTCACTCACTCACCTGCCCTATTTGTTGGCCAGGAAACTCTTGTCTGCTGGGGCACCAATGTTTAAGCAGCAAGCATGATGAGGCTGCTTGCCATACATTTTATACTTGGCATGAACCACAACAGATACTACTTTTCTGGTTTGGACATGGATTTATGCCTTAAGGCACAGAAGATCTAGTGGCAGTTAAACACACACTCCTTTCACATGGCCAGAAATACAGGTTAATATGCCAATTGACAAAGCCAGTTTGGTTGGGCTGATGCACCATTAGAAGACTGTTCAAAGACTTGTCATTGACAACTGTGCACTTAGGTTTAATAGAGTATTTATGCATTGTTTTTCCTTATTCATTGAAGACTTATACAATTCTTCCTCTAGCACCTTTAAAATATTGTTTTGACAAGTCTAGTGTCTAGTGATAAAGACTGCTATTGAATCCATCCTGACTTCAAAAGGGAGCCATGGGTAGGATAGTTTGACTCAGAAAGGAATGCTTCTTCCTGCTCTTTCTTGTCAGGATCCCATTGGCTTACTAGCCTGAGAATATTCTCTGAGGTGACTATAAAAAGGTATCTCCAATGCGTGACTCATTGAGACACTCAGAGCACTGACAGGAGTCGTATGGATATGTGGTCAAAGACCCTATGAAGGATTGATAGTCCATTAAGGGAAAAGCAGAAGCCAACCTCCCTGGCCCTGCATACACTTTAATCAGGCATCAGTGTGCTTTTTCTGTTCTTGGCCTTCTTTCTTCTTGGCTATCTGCTTCTCACAGTGTGTCTGGCATAGCTTTAAGACCATGAAACCTTTCTATAAATGTCGTGGGGAAAGTCAGCATTTCCTTTATTAATAACAGCGTCAAAGTCTGACTTTCCAGGCACCATGGAACCTTACATCACAGGTCTCCCAGTTCAGTGGCACTCAGAGTCAGGACAGGATCCTAAGGGTCAGGCTTAGAAGCGACTGGAGCAGAACGTGGCTGTCCCCTGGTTGGTTGGTTGCTCTCTCTCTCTCTCTCTCTCTCTCTCTCTCTCTCTCTCTCTCTCTCTCTCTCTCTTTCAGGGGGTGGTTTCGAGACAGGATTTCTCTGTGTAGCCCTGGCTGTCCTGGAACTCACTCTGTAGACCTGGCTGGCCTTGAACTCAGAAATCCTCCTACCTCTGCCTCCCAAGTGCTGGGATTAAAGGTGTGTGCCACCACCGCCCAGCTGTTTTCTTGTCAACCCATTTCCTTGGACTTACACTTGGGTCTGAGCCTCCTCATGCTCAAACCAAAGGCTCTGCAAAAAGGATGTTTGGAAGTAGAGAGAGCATGGAAAGTCTTTACCCACAAGCTTCCATTTTGCCGATGAGTCTGGTTTTGTTAGCTCTCTCCAGGATATGAGCAGTAAAGCACCTCTGAGCTCTTCATTTTTGTTATTGCTTTATAACTTCAGTGTTTGTATAAAATTACATTGAGTTGTTCTTACTGTTGCTTGTTTTGTTTGAGTTTGATCTTGGGCTATTTGCAGATATATAAGAAGATATATTGGGGGTGGGACTCAAATCAAAATAGGAAATTCATTTTATACATATCCTTTGTACACACTATTGATGATGCAATACTTTGAGTGCATCTGTGTCTGGGCTGTGACCCTCACTTGATGTCAGATATGGATTTTTGCACCTGGGGCATAACTTTGATATTCAAAAAGTTTTAGATAGTGACCACTTCAAGTTGTGAATTTTTAAGTTAGAGATGCTCCTCTTGTAATGAGATGTCATTTACATCCTGGTTTATCCCTTCCAGAGCTTTTGTGAGGAGTAAATGATTAGTAAGAACAGTTTATAGTTGCAGAAATAAGACATAAAGACTAGATGGATATCTAAACATGATGATACATGCCTATAACTCCAGCATTTGGCTAAGGCAGGAGGGTTGTTGTGAGTTTGAAGTCAGCCTGGGCTGTATAATAAGTTCAAGGCTATTATAGGACACACAGCAAAAACTTATGTAAAAATGAGAGAAAGAAGAAAGAAAGAGAAAGAAAAAGGAAAGAATCTAAGATGTGTAGATAGTAATTACAGATGGGATTTAAAGCAGTCCTGTGATTTTCTGCATGGCTACTTTCTCAGTAGATCTTGCTTTAAATTTCCAGCTCATCCCTTTCTTGTCATATACCATTAATTAGCACCCACCATCAGCAGATAGAGATGCACCTGCTTGTAGCTGTACCAATCACAACATCCTTTAAAATACTAACGCTTATGCCAACATGGTTACAGAAATTTGGAACCCTAGAGGGGAGGTAAACAAACAACGTCAATGTTCTTGAGACTGACTTTTTCTTCTCCCAGTTTTGGCATACTCATACTGCCAAGTTGCCTTGACATTTAAATCATAGAAAATACTGGGTAAAAGTTGGCTCTATACTGTATAACTGTTTTGATTCCCTTTCTTGTAAGCTAGCCTTACAGAGAGCTCCTGCCCCATGGCTTACTCCTGCTGAAGCTTGAGTTACATAAACTGATGTAAGACAAAGGGATTAATAGTAGATTTCGGGTAACTATGACTTCCATGAGAGAGCTGAAGCAAGTCCCTCTGGACTCAAGGGCTTCTATACATGGATTCTTAAAGACTCACTTCATCTTGTGGGAGTCCAGTGCTTCCATTTGAACTTGGTTGGCAACAGGCAATAGAAAATGTCAGAGTCTGGTCTTTGCTGGTCTTTTGCTTGCATGAGCTTCCTGCTATTTGTCTAAGAAGAGTACAAACCCAGGTGAATAAGGGTATGCTAGTGGCTTTATTTAGCAGATAGGCTAACACAAGCTGAATAATATATTTTGACTTGTCAAAGAGCAGAAGCAACTTAACAGAATCATCAGGGCTGGTCTCCTAGAATGTATGCCTTGCCGTGCTAAGACTAGAAGGTTTATAAAGTGGGGTTAAAATAATTTTATCTATTCCCATCCCTTCTTCCCAAATATGATACTTCTCAAGACACCTATATGCCAAAGATGTGAGCATGGCACACCAAGGCTAGCTTTGACTCTTGTTTGTGAAGCCTGATATTGCTTAGCAACACCCAAATTTAATTTAGGCACCAAGCTTTAGGCTACTTTGAATATCTGTAGTAAAATGGTGACAGTGTGATCAAACTTGGTCCCCTGGTCCTGGCAGAGGATTAAAATGTGGCACCAGAGCAGTGTGAAGTAAGAGACAGAAGAATATAGATCTTTGCACTTTCTAAGGCTTTTCTTCCTCTTCTAGCAATGACAAGCAATGCGTTAAAGGATTAGAATGGAGCTTTTATGAGTGCCTAGGACGTGGCCTTATTTCCTCCTCTTATCTACTTGAGTACCTATCTCTAGGAATTGTGGCTAGGACAGAATGTGTCCTTTCCCTAGTTCCATTCTGTTCTTGCTTATTTCTGTCATATTTTTAAAACCACATCTTCTATTTACATACCTCTGGCAGGAATTTATTAGTTGAGAAGCAATGTGAGTAATGAAGATACAGAGCTGAAGAAGGTTGGATGTTTTTCTTGAGAGAGCTTGTGGTCTAGTAAGGAAGGCAGTGCATGAGAGGGAAAGCTGCCAAGTAATGACTCCAGGGGAGGGAGGTCATGGGGACACTGAAGTAAACAAAATAGCCTGTGAGAAGCTAGGGAGGCCTTTTCAGAGTAATATTTGAGCTGGCTTTTAACAGGTGAGTAGGTGAGCTACAGATGGAATGAAGTCATCCTTCAGGCAGAGGGGACAGTGTGCAAGAATACAGGGAATGACAAAGTATGCTATGTATTTGTGGGCTGTGAGTCAGGTGTGCTGGGATGGGGATGGGGCAGCTAGTCTGCAATGGAGCTTTGAAGGCCCAAGAGTACAACCTGCATTACAGAGAGACTAAAACAAGATTTCTTTTCTGAAAGAAACATAACGTGTATGGCATTGTGGGTGTGAAGTCCAAACAGGCGAAGGCTCAAAGTTAGGGTCAGGAGCCATAGATAGGAATGCTGGGGTGTCCAGCTAAGACTTCCTGTGATAAAGAGAGGTGGAATGTGCCATCCAGGTATGAGAGGAAGTTTAAAAGAAAGTCGTCAAAGTTTGTTATTGGATGAATGGTGGAAGCTGAGGGAGCCTAGTGGGGAATCTTAGCATGCGCAAATGGCTCATCGCATGGTTTGTGCTAGACCAGTGGCCATGACTCGGGACAGAATGCTCAGGAATGATGTGGGGTTGGAAAGTAAGCTGATGACATAAGAGTTTGGGCAGGCTAAGGATAAAGTGGGTCATTTGTAAACTCGGTAAAAGAATTCCAATAAAGTTTGTACAGAAAGGTGGGAGGAAAAGATGAGCAGGGTTGCTCAGGGCTTAGGAACAGTTCAGGTAGAGACTTGGAGTTGGTTAGCATCTGAAAGAGGAAAAGATGTAATGACAGCTTATGAGACTAGAGAATTAAAAATGTTTCAACAGAGAGAACCATGGCCAGGCATGGGAGCACACACTTTGAATCCCAGCACTTGGGAGGCAGAGGTGGGTGGATCTCTGTAAGTATGAGGCTGGTCTAATGTAATGAAATGGGGGGGGGAGTTATTTGAATGTATTTTTAACACAGAAAAGCCACATTGAAAGGGGAATGGTTGAAGATACAGGAAAAAAAGAGAGATGAGAGAGAGCTCTAAGCAAACTCAACAGAGTTAATGAACAGAGTGACATCAAAAACATTAACTGTATAGAGGAAGGATGAAAGATGGCCAGAATTTATGGCCTGTGGTGATGTATAGTAAGCATTTTGTATTTTTGACTTAATTTTTATTGAAAACAGTTGTAAGAAACAATTACCATCTTTTTTTTTCTTTTCTTTTTTTTTTTTTT
>NW_022196906.1:34427709-34431707 GCF_008632895.1 Mastomys coucha | reverse complement strand
TTCCAAGAGGGAGTACTACTTTTAGGAGTGTGCGGAAGACTACGAAGAGAGGACTTCTCTTTCCTCTGTGAAAAAGGGTTGCAACCTTTCAGGATCAGAGTAGCAAGTGAGCAGAAGGTTCCAGAAGAGTGAGAAAGCTCCAAAGAGTCAAAACCATCGCTCAGTGTGGAGTAGGACAACCCAACATAGTATTCACACCTGTAGCAGCTGGAAGCCATCGAAGCTGTCTGTTATGACTCAGTCCCCGTAGAGTCCAATTAAGAGTTATTTTGAAGAGTTTCTAAAAATGTTGCAACCTTTCTTCCACCTTACACTTTGGAAGGCCTAGTCAACAGGGCCTTCTTCCATGGACTGCACTATTTTAATTTCATGTCAGGCTGCTTTAGAATACATTTGTCCAGAGATCACAATTCCAGGCTCTCATTTCACAAAATTTCAGGTCCACGAAGTAAATGTTCTAGGCCATTTCCCACACTTCCACTTTAGTCAAAGAATACAATGGCTTCCATTTTTGTCTTTCATATTCTGTGGCATTGATTCACCACCCCGTAGTCAAATGCTTTCCTCAAGTCTTCACATCCTGAAGCCAGGCATATGACTGACCTGCTGAGCCAGTCAAAACCTCTTCTTGTCATTTGGGAAACAGCAGCAGCAGATGGGAGAATTGCCTATCAGACCCACCTAGTATGGTTCTCTCTGGTTTGTCCATCTTTACTGGATTTCAAGCCACCCATGGTCTCTTGGTATTTATTATACCTTCTATAGCTTGGTGCTGATGCAGGTCTATCCCACAGGACAAGAGCAAAAGGAAACAGGTCTCCAGGTATCTGTGAACAATTGACAGCATTCAAAATGAACTTTATAAAAGCAGGAGGGGAGGGGAAAAAGTCAGCTGTGTTTTATCAGTCTGTTTATCTGTTCACAGAGCACTAAGCAAGATTTCAGGATGCCCCTTCTGTGTCAGTCTGCCACCTTTTTGTACAGGTGGGTCTGGATTCCTTCCCTGTTATTAAAGGAGAAGACTAAATGTAATTACCCAGGGCTTCAATTTTCACGTCAAACACAATTACACAGAAAACAATCAGGTCGAGTATGTCCTTCCTAAGAACCATGACCTGGTTTGATGGTAAAAGCTCCTCTCCCATCTCCTGATGTAGCATCTAGTGTTCCCAACTCTCTGCAGAAGCTCTTCCTCCTCCGGTTGCTGGAGAAGGGTAATTTGTGGTGGTTTGGAGTAGCACTGCCATTTAGGTGGCCAGGTGCGTGTCACCACAATATTCTTGTCCTCAGTTTGCCCAGTGTGCAGATTAGTCTATGATTTTCCATCCTGTACCCTTGGAATCCGAATCTTTCTTCTCCTCCGCTCATTATCTAGTGGCTGTGTGCTTGAGGGAGAGCAATTTGAGCAAATATATTTTGTTTTTACCATCATATATTTTAAATGCTTGCACATACTAATAATAGATTAAAAATTAGTGTTTTGAGGAGCTAGGAAAATGGTTCAATGAGTAGGTGCTTGGATCCCTAGCACCTTTGTACAAAGCTGGGCATGGCAGCAAACATCTGTCACCTCAGTGCCAGCAGGGCAGAACAGGTGGATCACCAGAGCTTGCTGTCCAGTCAGTCTAGCCATTTCACTGAGCTTCTGTTTCAGTGGGAGATTCTGCCTCAAAAGTAAGTTGGGGAGTAATAGAGAAAGACACTTTAGATCAACCTCGGTCATCACAGGCATCTATACACACATTCATGTGCACCTGTGTACATGTGCATACACACATACCCCACAGATAAGTTAATTACTTTAAAGTTAGTCTTTTGATTTGGGGTGAGGGGTAGGGAGTGGCAGTCAAGTCCAAGGCCTTGCACATGCTAAGTGCACATCACTGAGCTACATACCCACTTCATCTTGGGATTATTTATTTATTTATTTATTTTTAATTATGTTAATATATATTTTGTTGTTGTGTCTCTCTTTTCATTTTTGATTTTATTAATTTGGAAACTGTCTCTGTGCCCTCTGGTTGTCTATCTTGTTGATTTTCTCAAAGAACCAGCTCCTGGTTTTGTTGATTCTTTGTATAGTTCTTTTTGTTTCTATTTGGTTGATTTCAGCCCTGAGTTTGATTATTTCCTGCCATCTACTCCTCTTGGGTGTATTTGTTTCTTTTTGTTCTAGAGGTTTCAGGTGTGCTGTAAGCTGGTAGTGTAAGCTCTCTCCAGTTTCTTTTTGGAGGCACTTAGAGCTGTGAGTTTTCCTCTTAGTACTGCTTTCATTGTGTCCCATAAGTTTTGGTATGATGTGTCTTCATTTTCATTAAATTCTAAAAAGTTTTTAATTTTTTTCTTTATTTCTTCCTTGACCAGTTTGTCATTGAGTAGAGCATTGTTCAGCTTCTGTGTGTATGTGTGCTTTCTGTTGTTTTTGTTAGTATTTAAGGCCAGCCTTAGTCTGTGGTGATCTGATAGGGTGCATGGGATTATTTCAATCTTCTTGTATCTGTTGACACCTGTTTTGTGACCAATTATATGGTCAATTTTGCAGAAGGTACCATGAGGTGCTGAGAGGAAGGTATAGTTTTTGCTTTAGGATGAAATGTTCTATAGATATCTGTTAGATCCATTTGTTTCATAAATTCTGTTTTACTGTCTCGCTGTTTAGTTTCTGTTTCCATGATCTGTCCATTGCCGAGAGTAGGGTGTTGAAGTCTTCCACTATTTTTGTGTGAGGTGCAATGTGTTCTTTGAGCTTTAGTAAAGGTTCTTTTATGAATGTGGGTGCCCTTTCATTTGCAGCATAGAGGTTCAGTATTGAGAGTTCATCTTGGTAGATTTTTCCTTTGACTAGTATGAAGAATCCTTCCTTATCTTTTTTGATAACTTTTGAATGAAAGTTGATTTTATTCGACATTAGAATGGATACTCCACTTATTTCTTGGGACCATTTGCTTAAATGGTTTTCCAACCTTTTACTCTGAGGTAGTGCCTGTCTTTGTCACTGAGGTGTGTTTCCTGTATGCAGCAAAATGCTGGGTCCTGTTTATCTATCCAGTCTGTTAGTCTATGTCTTTTTATTGAGGAATTGAGTCCATTGATGTTAAGAGATATTAAGGAAAAGTGATTGTTATTTCCTGATATTTTGTTGTTAGAGGTGGAATTATGTTTGTGTGGCTACCTTCTTTTGGGTTTGTTGAAAGATTACTTTCTTGCTTTTTGTTTTTTTAGGGTGTAGTTTCCCTCCTTGTGTTGGTGTTTTCTATCTTATGGAAAGATACTGTGTAAATTTGGTTTTGTCATGGAATATCTTGTTTTCTCCATCTATGGTAATTGAGAGTTTTGCTGGGTATAGTAGCTTGGGCTGGCACTTGTATTCTCTTAGGGTCTGTATGACATCTGCCCAGGATCTTTTGGCTTTCATAATCTCTGGTGAGAAGTCTGGTGTAATTCTGATAGGACTGCCTTTATATGTTACTTGTCTTCTTTTCCCTTACTGCTTTTAAAATTCTGTATTTGTTTTGTGCATTTGGTGTTTTGATTTTTATGTGATGGGAGGAATTTTTTTCTGGTCCAGTCTATTTGGAGTTCTGTAGGCTTCTTGTATGTTCAGAGGCATCTATTTCTCTAGGTTAGGGAAGTTTTCTTTTATAATTCTGTTGAAGATATTTACTGGCCCTTTAATTTAGGAATCTTCACTGTCTTCTATACCTATCATCCTTAGGTTTTGTCTTCTCATTGTGTCCTGGATTGCCTGGATGTTTTGGGTTAGGAGCTTTTTGCTTTTTGCATTTTATTTGACTGTTGTGTTAATGTTTTCTTTTTCTTTTTCTTCTTCTTTTCTTTCTTTCTTTTTTTTTTTTTTAGGGAATGTTGTACATGTTTTATTGTATTCACCTCCTTCTCCAGCTCCTCTTCCCATTCCCATCCCCCATTCTCTGTCTTCCTAACTTTGTGTCTTTTTCTTTTTTCTTTTTTCTTTTTTCATTGTAATAAGGCTGTATTTC
>NW_022196906.1:34270908-34426141 GCF_008632895.1 Mastomys coucha | reverse complement strand
TTCTTTGACTGTTGTGTCAATGTTTTCTAAGATGTCTTCTGCCCCTGAGATTCTTTCTTCTATCTCTTATATTCTGTTGGTGATTCTTGCATCTACGTCTCCTGATTTCTTTCCTAGGTTTTGTATCTCCAGGGTTGTCTCTCTTTCTGATTTCTTTATTGTTTCTATTTCCACTTTTAGATTCTGGATAGTTTTGCTCATTTCCTTCACCTGTTTGATTGTGTTTTCCTGTAGCTCTTTAAGCAATTTTTGTGTTTCCTCTTTAAGAGCTTCTAGCTCTTTACCTGTGTTCTCCTGTATTTCTTTGAGGGTGCTATTTATGTCTTTCTTAAGGTCCTGTATCATCATCATGATAAGTGATTTTATATCTGAATCTTGTGTTTCCGGTGTGATGCTGTGTCCAGGACTTGCTATGGTGGTAGAATTGGGTTCTGATGATGGCAAGTGACTTTGGTTTGTGTTGTTTATTTTCTTACGCTTGCCCCCTGCCATCTGGTTAACTCTAGTGCTACCTGCTCTTGTAAATCTGACTGGAGCCTGTCCTTCCTGTGATCCTGGTTGTGTCAGAACTCCTCAGAGTCAAACTCTCTCTGTGATCCTGTGATTCTGGGATCCTGGTATCCTGGGTTTGTTAGATCACCTGGTAGTGTGGCTTTCTCTGTGAGTTGTGGGACTGGCTGCAGAGCTTGTGCCCAAGGTCTGCTCAGAACACTAACCCAGACAGACCGGAAGGAACCGGAGTCACTGGGCTGGTGGAGTTCCTGTGTGCCTGGTCCCACTGGTCCCAGTTGCTCCCAGTGTTGGGACAGATGTTGGTTCCTGCTCACCTCTGACCCTGGGTGTGTCATAGCGCCTGGCAGTGGAGCTTCCTCTGGGTGTTGTGGGAGTGGCTGCGGGGCTTGCACCCAAGGTCTACTCTTCTGTGTGTTAATGTTTTCTATGGTATCTTCTTCCCCTGAGATTCTCTCTTCTATCTCTTGTATTCTGTTGGTAATGCTTGCATCTATGACTTCTGATCTCTTTCCTTGGTTTTCTAACTCCAGTGTTGTCTCTCTTTGTGATTTCTTTATTGTTTCCTTTTCCATTTTTAGATCCTAGATGGTTTTGTTCATTTCCTTTGCCTGTTTGATTATGTTTTCCTGTAATTCTTTAGGGGATTTTTGTGTTCCCTCTTGAAGGGCTTCTAGCTGTTCTTTTGTACTTCTTTAAGGGTGTAATTTATGTCCATCTTAACATCCTCTGTCAGCATCATGAGATGTGATTTTAAATCTGAGTCTTGCTTTTCCAGTGTGATGGTGTGTCCAGGACTTGCTATGGTGGGAGAATTGGGTTTTGATGATGCCAAGTAACCTTGGTTTCTGTTGCTTATCTTCTTATACTTACCTCCCACCGTCTGATTATCTCTAGTGCTACCTGCCCTTGCAATATCTGACAGGAGCCTGTCCTTCCTGTAATCCTGGTTTTGTCAGAACTCCTAAGAGTTCAGCTGTCTCTGTGATCCCGTGATTATGGGATCTCGTGATCCTGAGATCCTGGGTGTGTCAGAGCTCCTGGGAGTCAAGTTGCCTCTGGAACCCTAAGATCCTGGTGTGACCAAGCTCTTGGGATCCCTGGATCCTGGGATCCTGGGAGTGTTAGAGTACCTGGGAGTAGAGCTTCTTCTGGGTATTGTGGACTGGCTGCGGAGTTTACACCCAAGTTCTGCTCAGAACACTGGCCCAGACTGGAAGGAACTCATGCCACTGGTCAGGTGGAGTTTCTGGGTGCCTGGTTCCTGCTGGTTCCAGTTACTCCCTGGTGTTGAGGCAGATGTTGTTTCCTCCTCACCTCTGATCCTATGATCCTGGGCCTGTTAGAGCATCTGTGAGTGGAGCTTCTTCTGGCTGTTGTGGGACTGGCTGCAGAGTTTGCACCCAAGGTCTACCTTGGGATCACTTGTAATAGGCAGAAATTTATATCAATAATTGGTACTAACCCTTTCTAAAGGTCAATGGCTTCTTCTAACAGTCATGACTGTAGAACCATGTAGAGCTGTTTATAGCATCTGACTAGCCGGGCGTTGGTGGCGCACACCTTTAATCCCAGCACTTGGGAGGCAGAGGCAGGTGGATCTCTGAGTTCAAGGCCAGCCTAGTGTACAGAGTGAGTTCCAGGACAGCCAGGGCTACACAGAGAAACCTTGTCTCAAAAAACCAAAAGTGCATCTGACTGGCTTTCTAGACAGACTGTTTGGGGATGGAGATGGTCCTTACATGGCACAGACATTGGTTGAAAGTCATTTATTTCTCAGATTTCTGACTTGCTAAGGGCTGGCTCAGAGTCTGTGACCTGCTCCAGCATGGGTGTCTGAGTAAATGTGGTTTGGCTTTGCCTTCCTCTTTCAGAAGAGGCAGATAGTCTCCAAAGTCATTGTTGGGATCTTGTTGGTCATGTTAGTGGTATACATGTCATTTGTTACAGAAACAGGCACTAAGCAAATGTCTCTAGTTCTGGGATTTTTTTTTTTTTTGTCACCCCACAGGAATACTAGGAACGCCTAAAGTACACGTAAGAAGAAATCCCCAAAATGCTTCTCTCACACATATAGGTAGGAGAAGATAATTTGATGACAATCAAGAACATGGTTGGGACCCAGGTAACCTGCTCATAAGAAAAATATATACAGGAGAGACAGTTTGCTGGTTGAGAGCACTTGCTGCTCTTGCAGAAGTCCTGGGTTCATTTTCCCTTCATGCACACAGGGACTCACAACCAAATCTATAACTCAAGCTCCAGGGGATCCAGCACCCTCTTCTGATCCCTGCAGGTACACATGTGATATACTTACATAATGCAGGTAACTCAGTCATACAAATAAAATAAATAGGAAAATAAATGAAAAGGAAAATAAAATTCCTGGAAGATTTTTATTTTTATTTTTCCTCCTTAAAACATGACAGAATATTATGGAATGCTTGAAGAACTCAGATCGTCTCCTTTTGCCAACACCTGTAGTCCTTGGAAGCTTAACTTAGAGATGGCTCAGTCATTCTGGGAATTTTGGTTCTGTAATGGAAGACTATTTTGCTCTCTGATATTTCCTTCCCCAGGGGGAATCCCATATGGACAAACTGAGTTAACAGCCATGTAGACATCCATGTTAATAGCTTTACTTCGTAGGTACTTCAGACACTCTAGTGATGATGAGAAGGTGACGTGCTCAGAGCATCAATGTAGCACTGGTATCGGCTTCCACTATTTTCCTGGTCTGTTCAAATCCTATGAACTGCTTCCAAAATGTTAAAGATGATTTTGTTCGTAGTCTGGACTGTTCCTCTGTTATCTGTGTTAGTGTTTCTGTCTGTTCTTAGATAACTCACTGAATCATGTGGTGCTTTGTCTGTCCACTCCTCCTCTCCCACAATCAAACCTAGTCTCACTCTCCAAGATAGGTGAGCCTTGGGGACAGAAAATGGTACTCATAATAGTCATTACTCTCCCATGAATAAATCCTTCCTCTCTTAGAATAAGCTTTGGTTTCTGTTCAGGCTTCAACTGAAATCACAGTCCAGAGTTTCAAGGTGTCTTCTCTCAGACATGAATGTCATTAAGGTCCAGAAATTTCCAACCACAGATTTACTATCTTTGGATTAAAAGCCCGAGAACAGATTACTGCATGCCTCTAATGCAGGAAGAGCAAGTTAAAAACAGCTTGACATCCTCGAGATCACTGACCTGTGAGCCTCACAGTCTTCCAGTTTTATTTTGATAAAAGTCTCCAAATGTGCTTGTTTGTGCTTGGTTAAATTATTGCAGAGCAATACACCGCAACTCTCTGCTTTTATTTCTAGATCATCCCAGTGTAGGGCTAATGGACTCGCACTCTGGCTGAGTGCTTGGGTGATGAGATGATGGATGGAGGGGAAGTCATCCTTGGAATGAGCTAAGTTAAAACATTGTTTAAAGCTCTGTTGCTGAGTTGCCATCGCTAGCATTTGTCTTTCCTAGTATCACATGGAACAAAGTGATCAAAGGGTTTCAGCAAAATATTCATTTGACTTTGGCATTGATGGTCTAATCTGTGTCTGAAGAATGATATTCATAATTATCACTGATGCCAATAATAGTGTTTATTGGAAGGTTTATCCTGGGCTAAGGACCTAGGTAACCATAGAATGTTCATGGCCTCACTTAATTGCCATCACTGAGATGAGTCAGTATCATCAGTTTCCAACTTCTCAAGATTTGGGAAGTGAAAAGATGTCTTCAGGCTTACAGAGGTAGCCCACACAATTGAGGTTCAAATTCGGGTCTCATTTCAGGTCTGAGTTTCCAACAGCGTTATGTCTCATGAAACAAAGTAATCAGAAATTACCAGACAGCTCTTCTTTCTAAGATATGATACTAAATTCATGGGTTGAAGGTGAAAAAGTAGCATAAATCGCCTGTTTTCAAACAACTTAAAAATTGCTATGCAAGAAGCATTTAAAAGCAACTAAAAGGACATAGAAAGATAGCTCAGTAAGTAAAGGTCCTTCCCACCAAAACAGATGACATGGGTTCTATTCTCAGAATATACATATCAGAAGGAGAGAACCAACTCCTGCAAATTGTCATCTGATTTACACAGGTAAACTGATACATACATGTCTTCACCCTCACGAACAAGCACACACACAGAGTGTATGCATATATGAAATTATATATATAATTTTAAAGAAAACATGACTAAGAAGCCAGCTATTGTGTACATGCCTGTTGTTAAAATATGTTCAAAGTGGTGACAGAATATGTAGTAAGACTCTTTCTCAGAAAACAAAACAAAACAAAAACACAGTACTTAATGATACAAATGCTCAATGTGTGAAATATATTACATTCATAAAGAGAAAGTCATGGAAGAGGTGAGATTAACAGTGGGCTTTGAAGAATGAGCAAGATTTACATGGATTGAAAACAAATTTGGAAAGCATTTTATACAGAAGAAGTGCTGAGAAGAACATGCCGAAGGTGAGAAAGCACAAGGCATTTGGTGTTGAATGTTTCAGTGTGGCTGGAGTGGGGGACACAATGAGCTATCCAGGAAGGAAGCTCCTGTGTCATGGCCTGTTTGACCAGCAGATTTCTGCCCAGTGCCTCTTTGTGGAGGTGTTCCCCAGAGAAAGACAGAAAGATGATGGTGAGCCCCATCCATGGCCAAGTTCATAATATGAAACTTAGTCTTGTAGACTGTAAAGTACCCTGAAACTTCTAAAGTGGATTGAAGACCTTCTCTGGAAACTCCCCAAGTCAGTTAATTATCATGTTCTCCATCCAGAAGTTTTTCCTGGACTTCATACTGGAACAGAGCATTTCCCCGACTAGCCAACCATGTACCCATAAAGAGAATGCCCATATTTGGGTATTACTAGTGGCAGGATGGGAAGAAAACCTATTAAAACATCAAAGAAAGAAACAGTGAGGAGGCAGGCTACTGTCGTGTCATAAGAACTGAAGTTAGAGTTTTCAAGAAGTGTAGAGGCAAGGATGCCAAGGTGGCAGAGCTTGGCAAATGTGACACGAAGACAAGGCAATTACAAATCACGAGGATACATGGGAGCTCGGACATTCTATCAGAGATCCTGAAGGACACATTTCTATTCTAGCATCTGTGTGTGTGTGGGTGGTGTGGGGTGTGTCATTGGTCCTACTGGAGAATAGTCAGTAGCAGATGACGGTGGATCATGTATACAGCCTGCTCATTTAACCAGCACAGCAGACAAAGAGGGTAAGTGTAACAAGCAGTAGAATGAATACAGAAACGAACAAATGTTTTATTCCTCAAAGTGGGTAAAACTAGTATCTATCCGACAATGGAGGATTCTCTCAAGAAATTGAAGCAATTAGAAGCAAAATATCCATGGGCTGGGGATGTAATTCAGTTAGCAGAGTGCTTGCTTAGTATGTACAGATTCAGTTCCAGCACTGCATAAAATTAGGTATGATGTGCATTTTTATAATCCTAGCAATTAGGAGGAAAGTATAGTGTCTCAGTAGCTCAGCCATCCACAACTAAATTCTAGGCCATCCTGGCCTAGAGAGATGAAACCACATGAGACCCTGTCTTAAAAATAAAGAATGAAGTTGGGCAGTGGTGGTGCATGTCTTTAATCCTAATGCTCAGGAGGCAGAGGCAGGAGGACCTCTGAGCTTGAGGCCAACCTGGTCTACAGAGCGAGTTCTAGGACAGCCAGAGCTATACTGAGAGACCCTGTCTCAAAACAAAACAAGCTAGCAAGGAAACAAATAAACAAATAAAAATTTAAAAAATAATGGAAAGTAGGAGGGAACTTGATCACTAGGATTCTATACTCTGACATTCTGCTGAGAACTGGATGCATTCAACTTCTCAATGCTAATGGCATGAGAGTTGTAGCAACATGGTACACAGTCTTCATGATGCCACTCAGTCCTTGCCTTCACATCATATGCTCGGAGCCTCCTCATGCCCATCAGTAATTGAATAGGATTGCAAAGATGAGTAAAGATACTGGCCCCATGGCTAGAGAAACTCACCTTTGAGGGCCTAGTTAGATTCCTAACAGATAAATTCCATCTTGATTAGTAAAAAGGTAGAAATACTTCTAGATGCTATGGTAACAGAGAAAAGAGGCCCACAGCTCCACCTCAAGGATGGGAAAGGTTGCCCAAAGGAGATGATCCCCAGTGGTTATATTTGCAGGACATGCAAAAGCAGGCAAGGAAAGTAGGGAAGAGAATTTCAAGCAAGAAAACAATACAGGAAAATCACAGGAACCAAAAGAGTATGATTTTTAGAGAAAACATTGTTGTTCTGGACTTTCCATCATGTGAAGAAAAAGGAGGCATCAAGGGTGAGGCTGGTGGGTACAGGACAGGAGGGCACCAGGAACCAAGATCCTTCAAAATGTGCACAATGAAATAAGGAGCTACTGAGGAATTTAAATGGCAATATGTCATATGTGTGCACAGATGCATGCTGCTTATAAATAAATGATCCTAAGAGGCTGAGAGTCAATTGGCAGTGTCTTTGGCTTTGATTTACTGAACAATCTACTAATTTTAGCTCACTCGAATGAAGGCTGACATTTTTCCCACACTATGTCCAGAAAATGGAGGTTTTTACCCCAGTTTAGAAACCCAAGAGTGGAACTGGTTTAGGGGCTGTTTGTTTTGTCTTTGTTTTCTTTTTCTTTTCATCCTCACAGTATTACTTAGTGGTTTCCTGAAGGCTATTATTACCCAGAAATCATTTGAGGTAAATGAAAAGGGGCCAGTGTTATCTTTTCTGAAGGAAGCCCATACTTTCCCAGAGTGATATGCTATGCTTTTCATATCTCATTATCCAGATTTTCAAAGAACCACCTCGTTTGCAAAGTGGCTCTAACAAAGCCCAGTTTTCATAATAAAGGAGAGCAAAGAAGAGGAGTGTTTGAAATGAATGTATCGATAGCTAACCAATAGCATATGCCACCGAGATTGCTCTGTGTCCAAAGCTTGGAGATTGGACCGTTTACTAATAAATAGCATCCTGTATTAGATAGCAGAGGTGGGACCTGGAACAAAGCAAAACAGCGAACACATATCTTAATTGAATGAAACAGGCTATAGGAGCAAGGGTAGTGGGGCTTGGGTACCATTACCACACAATGTAATCTGAAATTGTGAGAACATTTTTTGGGTAGACTTTTGATGCATTCAAGTTAATGGTTAAAAATAGACACTATCCAGTTTCCTGCCTAAGGACTAAGTTCCCTTTTACCTTTTACATGCCTTGCTGAGCTTTAGTGATAATTAATTCCAGAGCTAAAATTATGCTAGGCACTGGTGGAGAATAAATGGGATGGAGTTAAGGAGGGAAAATAAGGAGGGAAAGAGCCATACACCTACATGTAGTATACAATTTATAGAATGCAGTTGAAAATAGTGTAAAAAAAGTAGACACATGTGTGTATATGCCAGATATCAAGAACCCAGCCATGAACCACAAATCCCGTATGAGATGGGTTTTATTTATCTGTGTGCTTATTATCTATCTATTTAACTTATTTTGAAGTGCTATGGATACAACCCAAGGCCTTGTTTTTCCTAGGCAGGCATCGACCACCAAGTTACACCTCTACTCCATGAGTTGAAGTTCAGTGGTTCAAAGTTAGATCTCATTACTATTCCTCTCTCTGTACTGCTTTTGCAGAGCTGTCTGGCTATTGCCTCATGTAGACCTGCTGGGGAATCCATGTTTGTTCAGCAACACCCTCTGTAATCTTCACACGTAGACACACATTCGCTAGAGTCATGTCTTTGTCCTCTCTCCTCTGGCTAACCTGTGAGAAGAAACAACATTCGCTCTGAAGAATTGACCCTACGTATTTCCAAAGTTGGAAAAAAATAAAACCCAAGATAACCAAGCAGAGTTCTAGAAATGTTTCAAGAATGTGGACAATTCCTGAGATCATAGCTCTCTGATAAAGTGTAAACTCTTTTAGATTTTAACATGAAAATGGTACTTTTCCCCCTAGTGAGCTTCTTGCCAGATGACATATACAACTTTGCATCTCCCTTTTATGTGCAGAGTTAGAACTCACAAAATGTGCTGAGTTGGTCTAGGAAATGCTTCGGTCTGTAAAATGCTTGCTGAGATATGAGGAGTTGAACTCATATCTCTAGCTCTGCTATAAATAGCTGAGTATGGTCGTAGATGCCTATGATCTCAGAACATGGGAGGCAGAGACAAGACAATCCAAGATTTGGGGGCCAGCTAGTCTTGTGAAATTGGCGAGCTTCAGATTTAGTGAGAGATCCCTTTTCAAAACTGAGGTGGGGAGTGATAGAGGAAGACCTCTAGTTTACACACACACACACACACACACATACACACACATACACACCACATCTCTCTCTTTTTCTCTCTGTTTTACACACATACACACATACACACACACACACGCAAGCACACTTGAACCCTCAAGCACGGGCATGCACAGAATGCTGAATAGATAAATATTAATACATAGTTATTGTACCAGGATCAAAGTACACTGCCATTTTCTTATTGTTAATATAAATTACTTCTAATATCCTCTAGACACAGAGGCTTTGAAGGTTTTGAGTTGAGATTCTGAAATTTCCTTATTTTCCTTTTGTCTGCCCCAGTCAAGAAACAGGGACTTGCTCTGTATGAAGGACTTGAGAGAACTTAGATCAAGCCCTTAGAGGTTTTTCTTCCATGAGACTGAATGCTGCTCACTCTGTAATCCAAGCAGCTACTATGTTTGAGAATTACCATGGGATTTTGAACACTCAGAAACTACTCTCTGACTAAAATAACATATATGGAAATAGCTTTATAGTTCAGTTTTATGAGTCTTAGATGCTAAGACATTCACAGACATCCACCTACATCAACTTGCTTTATCTCTCCTTCCCACTCATTTCTACCCTCTTGAATTATTCTAAGGAAGTATCTCAAAAGAACAAGAGTGTCATCTTTGACAAGCCATACCTCCCTTCATACATTCCAGTGCCCAATTTCTGAAGTCCCCTAACAGACTAATAAATAGTCCAAAACCACGGAAATACTGCATTTTCTTTAGGCTGTCTTATCCCTCTCTCTTGTTTGTACATCTTACCCTAGGATGATAACTTCTGCAGAAAACCAAATATGAATGTCTAGAAACATCAGCAATCAAGTTAATTCTGGGTTTTACCTCACTAATATGAACTAAACTGAATGATAAGCTTCCAGTTTGTGGAGATGTTCTGGGTCTGGTTGGATGCTCTGGGCAGACAAAGCATTAGAACAAGAGGGAGAGATGTGCTCTGGGTTCAGGGAGAAAGGAGTGTTCTTTGGAAGAATGAGGTCAAATAGTTTCTAGAGTATAACGGCAGGGAGGGAGTCCATCAAAAAAGAAGACAAGGATACCACATCACACAGGAAGCTAGGACCAGGTATAGGGCACGTCTGAAGCAGCAGTTGGGGAGACAAGTAACTCACCTCAAAACCTTCCCTGCCTCCATCTCTATAGAATATTGGAAGCAACTCATATTACCAATGAGAAAAGGGCAGTGTGCTTTGCTTCTACAAAGACAATTAATATTCCATAATATCGTGTGTGTGCACATCTGTGTAGAACACATGTATGTATCTGTGTGTGGAGGTTGACTATTTTCTCACCCCCGCCCACCATTTAAGCTCTGTTAGGTGGAGAGATGGCTGGTTTGGGGCATCCTCACCAGCCCTTGAGCTCTCTACAATGTCTAATCGTTACAACTTGTTTATTTGCTTTTGGTTTCTACTAAGCATCCACAAGGACCAGTCTCTGCCCTGGACATGCTCCCTGGCCTCTGCTTTCAAGAACCATCAAAAACTGGACTACGACATAGATTTAGATGTTCCAGTGGCTCTATGCTTGTTATTCTCTATGTAGAACTTGAGTGGTATGGGTAGCTTTCCAGGGCTACGTGCTCCTTCACTGTAGGCAAATAGGGAGTGTGAAAGGCAATGTTTCTGGCACATTTGTGGAACTCCACAGTGTTTTACTTTGAGGATAAAAAAAGTGCTCCCCTCCACACCAAAAAGAAATGCATTTCTTTTCTTATAGGGCACAACACCAAAGCCTTCTGTATTGTAGCAATTGGAGTACTGGGCTCTCAGGTGATAGCCATTAGGATTCTGTTGATGGACTATTTACTCTAGGCCAGGAACATGGTTGAAGATATTATCTTTCCTATTGAGTTCTGGAGATGCTGAAGCCTGAAGACCTTGGCTGACTTGATAGTGTCACACAGCGTTTGCAAGATAGACCTGCAGTGGAACCCAGAATCAACAGATTCTAAACCTGCATGTATCAGGCACAAGGTTGGACCCTCAGCGTTGCCATCTCCTTAGCTGAGCATTTGGTTACCTCAGCCCTCCATCTGTCAGATGGTGGGGGCTGGTTTTGGTCATCCTCATGAGCTCTCAGGTTCTCTGTATGGCCCAATCCTTAATCTTAAACAGGACATTTATGAGGACAATCTCAATCGCCCTAGGGGGTATATAAGGGAAGTTTAAGAGAAATTATTTCTTTACTTAGTTACTGTCCTTGAAGTAGATTCCTGAAGAGACCAAAGCTGTGTATCCTGTTGCAATTTACTAGTAAATGAAGAGAAATGCATGTAGAAAGGACATTTGGGGAGATAACTCATTTGAGCCCACTTCAGTTAACTTACTGAAATGTGTTGCAGAGCAATCAAGCAATCATGATAACAAAACATGGGAAACATGGGAAACATGGTGTGTCACCAGCTTCAGCCTTCTTTTTTGTAATACCACCACCACCACTACCACCACCACCATTTAAAGCCTTCTTGAACTCCTCAATTTCAGGAGGGGCTTGAGGCAAGGGTGTGAACATCTCTGTCCTGTGTTATTGTCAAGAAGAACAGAGGAAGTGTGGGCAGAGTTGAGAAGGAAGGAGAGGTCCAGAGCAGGGTTACAGGGATGGACTGAGGCAAAAGCACCAGGTGATAGCTTAAGAACTCCTCTCAGGGTGCTAGAGAGGTGGCTCAGTGGTTAAGAGCACTGACTGCTCTTCCAGAGGTCCTGAGTTCAATTCCCAGCAACCACATGATGGCTCACACCCATCTATAATGAAATCTGGTCCCCTTTTCTGGTGTGTCTGAAGAGAGCAACAGTGTACTCATATACATAAAGTATATAAATAAATCTTAAAGAAAGAACTCCTTCCAAACACATATCTACTGTCTCACACTGTGTGAAGGACCAGAAGAAGAAGAAGAAAACAGACGCATGCTCTTAGTATCTCTGATTTGGAAGGGATCCAGGGAGACAGGTGGTCCAGCTTCATCTAAGTGTCTAAATCCCATCTGTACCTAACCTTACAAGGCAGGCCATTGGATCCAGAACAGCTTGGGCAGTGGGGACACTTTGCTTGGTGAGCTGGTGTTATGTTTTCAAATAACCTCTTGTGTCTCGCTTTGGTTCTGCCTGTGTGGGCTGTATGTAACTGACTTAACACCCCCTCCCTTTCAGTTCTTTCACCTATTTAAACGTGACCACCACACTTCTCACATGGATTCACGACCATACATCGAAGAACCTGTCTATTTGTTGGGGAAGGCACCTATACTTGGATGTGGCTATGCTTATGGAGATCAGAGGTCAACATTGTTTTTTGTTTGTTTGTTTGTTTTTTTGAGACAAGGTCTTTCACAGAACTTGGAGCTTATTGATTGAGTTAAATTAGCTGGCTGGCAGGCCTCAGGGATCCTCCTGTCTCTGCCATTCTGGTGGTGGAAATTACAAGTGGACCTTGCCACAGTATGAGTGCCAGAGATCTAAACTTTGTTCCTTATGCTTGCACATCTAGAGCTTTACTGTCTGAATCATCTCCTCAGCCCCTCTGTTTCTCTTCTCCCGACCCAATCAGGAAAAGTGCTTTAAAAGGGTGTAGTGGCTCTTGTCTATAATCCTCGCCTTCCACTGAAACAGAGGTCAACACGAATCTGAGGTGAGTCTGGGCTACATAGTGAGTTTTAGGTCAGCTTGGGCTATATAATGGGAACTTGTCTCACAAAATAAGAGTTTCATGATCAATTAAGTCAGCAGTCTATCCTGACTGTCCTCTTGTTTATCTGGTGTCCCCTTAAAATAGAACTCTCAAGACCTGCTTGTGGTTCCAGTGCGACTATACAGCAGAGACATTTCAGACACTTAGAACTGAGAACTTGTTGAAACTATTCTGCACATCATATAGTGAGCTGTGTGTGTGTGTGTGTGTGTGTGTGTGTGTGCTCGCACGCACGTGTGCATGTGTGTCATCAATCAAATCACTATGGATTTTCCTTATATGTAAATCTTTTTGCTGACATTCATGTTTTTAATGATGCACAAAATATGCTAGATACAGTTCTGGAATACATTATGTCTGGCAATTCCCCAGCCTCTTATCATAGTCTAATAACTGTGTTTTAAACAGCAGCAATAGGATTCATTTGCCATTCCTTCAGTTCTTTATCACCTTACTGGCTGCTATTGGTAACAGCTTTGCTTTTGAAATGCTCCATAATGCCATGTTTTGAGATTATACAAATTTCCTAAGGATTCATTTCATACTCTAAAATTTGTAGAATATATTTTATTTTCTTCCTTTTTTTTCATTTTTTTGTACGTGCACACACTCACATACATACACATGCACACACATGTACATGCACATTCTAAAAGCTGTGGGGAAGTGTGCACGAAAGGGCAGGAGCATTGTGTCAGGAGAGTTTCTGGGAAGCCATGTGATTGACATCTGAGGTAAGGGAAGGCAGGGGCAGGTGTGAGGAGCGAAGGCAGGGGCAGGTGTGAGGAGCGAAGGAAGTTCTACCATCTTGCTTTATATCAGGGACTGTGCTTTAATTTGTCACAACTGTATTCATCTGCTTCTATTTTTGTAGCATACCTGAGATAATCAGCTTATCAAGAAGATATAGGGTTTACTTTGGCACATGATACTAAAACCTTCAGTCCATAGTCAATTCTTCATGTTGATTTTGGGCCTGTGGTGAGTTAGGACACCATGGGGGAGTGCACAGAATGGGAAAGTTGTATACTTCATAACTGGGAGGTCAAAAGGAGGAAGGGGAAGCGAGATAGGGTCCCACTCCCTTTCAAGGGCATTGTACCAAAGACTAGAAGACTTCTCACTAGGCTACGCCTGTGGAAGTCTCCATCGACTCCCAAAAGAACCCAGATAAAGAATAATCCTTTAACCCACTGCCCCTTGTAGGGGAGACAGTCCAGATGCAAACTATAGATAGCAATGTTACCATACTTCAGGGCCAGGACTAGGAAGACTAAAGGGAGGCACTTAGCCAAGATGAAAACTGTAAAGAGATGCCCCTCCCACTGCTAAAATGTGTGTGTGTGTGTGTGTGTGTGCGCGCGCGCACATACATATTTATGTACATGGATGCAGAAGCCATGATGCCAATATCAGAACACTTTATAGAGGTAGGAGCAGTGTGCTGCAGTTTTGTGTCATCTATTTCAGTTACAGCTCTCCTGAACTGTATATCACAAGCCATACAATTTGCTCATTTTCAAGTATACAACCCAGTGATTTTTATTTCTTAGCATATTCACAGAGTTGTACAATCATCATTACAATCATTTCCAGACTGTTTCACATCCCCAAATAAGTCCTGTGCGTGTTATCCACATGCCATCTTGCCAACCTTGGACAGTCATCAGTGTACATCATGCCTTGATGGATTTGCTTCATCCCCACTATCTCTTATGAATGAAATCATAGCACAGTGTTTCTTAAGGTCACCTATATTCAAGCATATATTCCTCTCAAGAATGAATGATACCCCCAGTGTATATGGACCACATTTGAATTATCAGTTGATGGACAGTTAGACTCTTTCTATCTTTTGTCCATGTTTTTGTTTGTGTGTGTGTGGATATAAGCTCTCAATTCTCTTGGTAAGTAACTGGATATGGAATTTCTGGTCATATGATAACAGTCTTAGATTTGTGTGTGGGGGGGGGTGCTCTTAGACTGTCTTCCAAAGTAACTATCCGATTTATATATGGAGATTCCAGATTCTCTCCATCCTCATCAACACTGTTTTTTATATTAGTTTCTTTCCTCTTTGCTTAAAAAGAAACTTAAGGAAAGAAAGGTTTATTCTGGTTTATGCTTTAAAAAGGGATAGAGTCTATGGTGGTGGGAAGGCAGCAGGAGCCTAAGGCAGCTGGTCAGATTGCTTCCTCTGCCAGGAAGCAGAGAGAGGGTTGGAGGCTAGTGCTGAGCCAGCTTTCTCCTTCCCTCTTTTTAGCCTGTCTGTGGTCCCAGTCTATGGTGTCAGGATGAGCCCCCCTTCCTTAGATAAAGCACTCTAGAAGCACCCTTGCAGAAATGCCCAGGGAGAAGGCTCCAAGGTAACTAAACCTGATTGAATTGACAATGAAGATTAATCCCCACTGCTGTCGCCTGCTTTCTGTATTATAATCATCGTAGAGGGTGCACAGTGCATCTCACGGTGGCTTTGGTTTCTATTTCCCAGTGGCTACTGATGTTCACTGTCTTTCTATGTGCTTATTGGCCACCCCTCTTCTTTAGAGAAATTCAGACCTTCTATTTCACTGTTTTCGACTTTTTATTGGGAGGTTCTAGGGGTTATTCTTTTTGTTGTCATTATTTTATTTTATTTATTTTATCAGCTATCTGTGTTTGGCTTATCGTGATATAGAATTTCAGTTGGGAGCCAAGCACCAGCTCAGCTTTTTGCTCACTCTTTGTGCTTCTTTCCCTGTTCTTTTGAGGAGGTCACTCTTGGTAGTCTCTTGCTCTCCTAGCTGCTTATGTGTGTTGCTGATTTCTGTTGCCTCTCACCTCCCTACCTGCCCCACTTCCCTCCTGGCTCAGTGCCTAAAGTCCAGTGTGGTTTCCATGTGGTCTTTTAAGGTGTCATGGTAATGATGGGCTCTTGTTCTCTTTATGTGAACCCCCATCTCTCTTGCCTGCTTTCCTTAGGCAAATTCACACATACTTCAGGATGCTTCTTATTTTTATTTTTTAATTTTTTTCTCTTCCTATAGATAGAACTTCTGAGGTTTCCATGGGAACCCCTGGTCCAAGAGGTAGGGGATTCTTGAGCAGAGGTGAGATGAGCAAGTGTTGCTCATTCTGTGGGACTCTAAGAGTGTCTCGTTCACTCTTCTTCCCACTCTCTCTTCTGCCCTTTCCAGGGTGTTTTTTAGATCAGTTTCTGGAGGTTCAGAGTCTCTTGAAACTGAACAGATGGTGATGACAATGGCCCCAAGAGCCAAAGCTTTACAAGGATGCTGCTGTTGCTGAGTAGATGCCTGGCAGCCTCACGAAACCTCAAATCTGGTGTGTCTCATAGGAAAAGGCCGTTCCCAGGGCCCAGCCATGTCTTTCCTTTTGTTATGAGGCATGCTCTGGTTAGAAAGAGTTGCACCCTCAAGCACCTCTATGACCTTCATCTTCCTGGACTGAGTCACAGGTGCACTTTGCCTATTGGTGGACCTGAATTTAAGCCAATGCTTTAGTGACTCCAGATGCCTTGCTCCTGTGCTGGGCTATTGTGCAAGACTAGTCTCGAAACCTTAACAGACATGTAGACCTTTGCAGATAAACCCGAATTCATCAGACCTTGAACTGTGATCAGAATTGAGTCCCTGTATAAGTTACTTTTCCCATAGCTGTGATCAAATACCTGGTAAGAGGCAACATAAAGAAGGAGGAAAAGAAGGAAGTGGGAAAGGAAAGAAAGGAGGAAGGGAGGGAGGTTGGGTGAGAGGGAGAAGGGAGGAAGGAAGGCAGGCAAGAAGGAAGAGCTTACTTGGGCTGGCAGTTTGAGAGGCACGGTTCATCACTGTTGGGGAAAGCATGGTTCCAGGGCCATGCGGCAGCTGCTCACATTGTGTCCACAGCAAGGAATCAAGAAGAGAAGAATGTCGGTGCTCAGCTCACTCTCTCTCTTTTGTTCAGTGTAGGACCTCAGCCCTGGTACGGTACCTCCCACGTGCTTCCTTTTCAGGTAAACACTTCTGGACACAACTGGTATCCAAGTCTACTTGAGATGAGAGCAAGGGTCGCCAACCAAAGTCCAGTATTATAGTTCTTTTTTTTCCCCCTTTTGGAAACGTGTTATGTGTTGAGTGAAGTCCTTTTGGGAAAATCGTTTTACCATCCACAGACCTTCAAAACCTAGGGTAAATCTAGAGATGGGTTTGTGAGTGGGGCTTGAGACAGAGGGTCCCCTCCACAGCCCTTACCTAGAAAAGAAATGCAGAGTTCCATCTAAGTTTTCTGACCCAGCCAGACATTCAGAATTAAACTTTGACTAGATCTAAGGTCCAGGGGGTAGTGTGGGCACCTCTGATTCTGGAGTAGGTTTGATCTAGCTCTAAATAAAGAATCACATTCCTGAAATGTCAGGCCATTCTTTGCCATGCTCTGGACCAATTCAAGGAGATGGGGACGAACCTGAGATTCTTGAATGCCAGCTCTTTGTATGATTGACAGGCTTCATGCATGCATACTAAAAAAAAAATAAATAAATAAAAAAATAGGCCAGTGCCTTAGAACTGGAATGTCATTTGTAGTTTAGAGGTTCTAACATGTGGGTTAAGGGGTCCCATGGGGCTGTGATGTCTCAGCAAAGATACTAAGAGATGAGATATGCATGGAGCACTACCTGTGCAGCAGACATACCAAAAGAGCCATATCTTGGGACTATGATGCCCCCCCCCCTCTGTGTGTGTGTGTGTGTGTGTGTGTGTGTGTTCAAACAAACAACAAATAAAAACTCTACTAGTAAAAACACAAAGATACTGCTATGTTTTTGTGTATGTATGTGTATTAAGAACGAAGTAAATGAGGCCCAGATCAAAGGAAAAAACAAAGATTGATGGTGGTGGCGCATGCCCTTAGTCCCAGCCCTGGAGAAGCAGAGGCAGAACTCTGCGAATTAGAAGCCAGCCTGGGCTACAAAGTGAGTTCCAGGACAACCAAGGCTACACAGAAAAACTCTGTCTTGGAAAACAAATAAACAAACAAATAAACATATGGAGGAATAAAAGGAAAAACTGTGGTAGCCATGGGGCTGAAGACACAGGCTGGGACTGGAGGCTTTTGAAGGAATAAAGATTGGTCCCAGCTCCTGCTGTCCTATGCCCACATAGTGGGAGGTACTGTCCCAGGGCAGAGGAAGCTTCTCCTGTCCACTGTCCTAAGCTGCTAGGGTCAGAACGAGCAAAAGCTACATGTGGAAACTAAGCCTTAGGTGTTTTCACCTTCTAAACATAAATGGATGGCTTTGATGGAAAGGCAAAGTGTGTGGGGAGCTGGAACTAGGAAGGGAAAGCAATAGGCAGTGGCTCAGAGGGTGCTCCTCCCCTCCACTGTCCTTTTGAAAGGCAAATTAATATTTTAAATTAGGTTCCTATCTTAATGTTTGATTCATAGCAGAAAGATTGACTAGCTTCACTTTCAAGGCCAGAACTGGGAAGAGCTTTGAACTGGTACCTAATTGTAACTTCAGATCTGCTACATTTCTATCTACTCCTGGACCTAGGTTAGCTAAACTCAGGATTTGTTTCTTTAGGGAAATTGAGAAAAGCTGAAGACACTAAATTTCATGATTAGGTATCATTGGTTCATACTTTCTTTTGGTTATGAGCTTTAAGCTGACATTGGATTCTAAGCTTCAGCTTTGAACTCGTTTATATCAGTGTTTGTATTCTGAAGACCTTGCAGCTGGCTATCTGGATGCCTGATGTGTGTGTACGCACAGAGAAAGGTGAATGAAGGTCAAGAATGTGATATACATTATGAAAAAGCACCTGGTAACGTGTGACCAGGTGACTTATCAGGACAGCAATGACACACTTAGGGTAACAGAGAAGAGTATCTAGGATTCTTTTCAAAGGTGTGGCTGAAGCAAAGAGATGATCAGGCATATAGGAAGCACTCACCCTGGGAATGGAGAGGGTAGGTGCTGTAGAGATCTGCCTGACTCAGGCTGTTGCCTTCTGTACAAAGATACAAATCAAAGCATAGAAGGGAACGGTGGTGTGAGTGGATAAAGCACAAATCTGTCTCCACTCTCCTTCTGTATTCCTGTCTCCAATCAGCACCTCCCTTGGCCAGACCTAGACAGAAGCCAGTGGGTAAGAGAGCTGGCTCTGTTGCTTTTGAGAGCCAGCCTCCTGCATCACAGAGCAAGATGGAGGCTTGTGGCAAGAATCAGCTCTCACTGGCAGAGTGTGCATGGGGGGCGGGCATACTCAGAATGGCAAGTGTCGACCTGGGTTCGCTTGATTTAACAAGTATTTCCTAGTCCCATCCTTTTCTCCTCTAGCTCACTCCATTTCTGAAGTGTGACAGCTTGATTAAGTGGAGGGTACCTATGCTCTCAAGCTGAATAATGTGAACTCGAATCCTCAGCTCTGCTGCTGTTAAACATGGGCCTTGGCAGGTCACCAACCTCCAGAGTTCCAGCTTCTTCATCCGTGAGATGCAGGTGATGTTAAACTCTTTTCACGGTTGAGAATTAAAGACAATCTTTCTATATAGATTTGTGGGAGCATTGTTCTCCCTGGCTTCAAGATTATCTTATTTAAAAGAGTTTAGTACTTGCTACTTTTTTCATAAATCTTTTACCTAAGATCAGTATAGAATCTACCTTGCTTCCTTACTTAATTCTTCCTCTTCTAATTTCTCAGTATCTTGCTCTCTAGTGGTTCTTTCCTTCCTGTGGTTTTCTTCTCCCAGATTATTTAAAAAGAAACACTTACACTCCTATCCATTCCTGGATTCCTTCCTATCTTTCTCTCCTTTCCTTCCTTCCTTCCTTCCTTCCTTCCTTCCTTCCTTCCTTCCTTTCTTCTTTTTCCATTCCTATCTCCCTCCCTCTTTCCTTCCCTCCCTCCTCCCCTTCCTCCCTCCTTCCCTCCTTTGCTTTATTTCTTTCAAGACAGGGTTTCCTTACTGGGCTCTGGCTAGCTTGGAACTCAATACGTAGCCCAAGGTGACCTCTGATTTTGAACCCATAGAAATACCCCTGCCTCTGCCTCCTGGGTACTGAGATGTGCTTCCATGCCCTGCCCATTTCTTAGTGAAGCTGGCTCACATCACGTTATATGATGACCTTCACGTCTGTGTTCAGTTCTCACAAAATTTTTTCTGTGGTGAAGTCCAGATCAACTTCTCCATTCCCAAAGGTCTCCCAGACCACAGTGAGCCACATATCATGATGTACATTTCCATTCTGCTAGGGAGTGCTGCTGGCTATAGATACCCTCTTCCTCTATTGCTAGGCTCCTTAATGGAGAGACCATAGCCTGATCATCCCCATAGGTTTACATTGATCTTTTAGTCATGCTTTGTGGGCTTGAGTTGCGTCTGTAACTAGAGAGGCCTTTGCTGGAACTGTGGCACGAGTGACATTGGATGATGAGACCACAAACCTTGCCCTTGTCTCTGTGTATGTTTGTGTTCACACTAATGCATGTGCAATTGTATCTATCTCTTGGTTCTCTTCCTATCCTTCAGCATTATACTTTGTAGACAGCAATAGATTTGATTTGGAATTCAAAGTTTGACCTGACTATACAATATAAAATTCTTTTACACTTAGGTTTCCCTACAAAGTAGGATCCTACCATCAGCTTTAAAGGATGTATGTACGTATTTATGTATGCGTGTATGTATAGTTTTATTATCAGTGTCACAGATCTGGGGGTTGATTTGTAGTGATGACTTCTAGTTTTCTTCAAAAGAGGATCCAGGGTAGAGAAAGGGACTAATTCTCCTGGGATTTGTTTTTCTCAGTTTTTAAAAAGAAACCCTCCTATCCATTCCTGGATTTTTACTTTAATTGTGGCTTGCAAACTATTACTGTCTTAATGAGAAAGGATTTGGTCCTGGGGACTGGTTCTGGGTTGCTCAGCAGATCCTAGGCCCTTCCAGACCTGCCCTTAAGGGCAGGGAAGTTCCATCACGCTTGGACTGGAGTCCACATGAGGGAAGAAGGAAGGAATGCTTGCTGTTTCTGGAGTGCCTGTTGGACTGGGGCTCCAGCTTCGCATGAAGCACTATCGTGGGGCTTTGAGCAGGTGTTCTGTCTTAGGGTTCCTCTCCAGGAGAGTAGAAGGGGCCAGAAGAAGTCTGGTGGTGGAGCCACCCAGGCTGCTGTGCAAAGCTGTTGAGACTGAGATGCTGGCATTTTGAGGATCATCTGGCTCCATGAGTAACAGTTCTGGGTATGAAGTGTCCCTAGGTTTTGGCACTGTCCTCCTTAGAGTCTCGGCTTGCAGGAGGTAGCCATGTACTCCAGGAAGGCAAAGTGTTTGCTGATACATAGGCCTACACACATGTGCAGGAGGCCCAGCGTTTACCACCACTGACAGACTGTATCTAGAAGCAATGTTGGAAGTAAGAGGAAACCCCCTCAAAGCCATTGAAGCCGCATTCCTCAGATGGCAGGTGAAACGGGGGCATTGTGGGGAATCCCCCTTCGAGCCAGGACAGTGGATTCCAAGACTTCTCACAGGGCACTAGCCATTTCCTGCCTCTGCTCTGTGCTCGCCTTTCCATAAAGCAAGAGATGAAATGCATGTATGCCTTTTCCTTTTGGGGGACAGGCTTTGGTGTCCCCAGATGTCCGGAGTTGTGTTTTCTGATTCTCAACATCCATAAAACCAAGCATTAAACCCACCCACAACATTTAACCTTTAACTTTTCTAATGTTTAGAAACATTTTTTTTCCTTTAAATAGCCAGGTCCTCCTCTGCCATATGCAGACATAGCTGGAAGTGACCCTCATAAGATGTTAATCATCCTGGGAACCCCCGAGCTTGGAGTTCTAGCCTGTCAAACTGTGAGATTTTTTTTTTCAGTTTTTCAGAAGCTATCCAGCTGGGGAGATCTTCAGCAGGAGAAGACAGCTGCCTCCAAGTCTGATGAGCTGAGTTCAATCCTTACGACTCATGGGTGGAAAGTGGGAGCCACCTCCTGTGGGCTTTCTCTATAAGCATACTGAAGCACGGGTACACACACACACACACAAACATACACACACAAATAAAAATGTATTTACAATTTTTAAGTTAAAATAAAATAAATGGGGGCTGGAGAGATGGCTCAGCGGTTAAGAGTACCAACTACTCTTCCAGTGGTCCTGAGTTCAATTCCCAGCAACCACAGGGTGGCTCACAACCATCTGCAATGGGATTTGATGCCCTCTTCTGGTATATCTGAAGACAGAGACAGTGTACTCATATTCATATATTTAAAAAATAAAATAAATGCTATCTATTTTGGTGTATGTTATAATAGCAGCTTGAGTGGACTAAAGCTTTCACCAAGTTATACAAGTTAGTATCGGCTGGTAGTGGTGGCGCACGCCTTTAATCCCAGCACTTGGGAGGCAGAGTCAGACAGATTTCTGAGTTTGAGGCCAGCCTGGTCTACTGAGTGAGTTCCAGGACAGCCAGGGCTATACAGAGAAACCCTGTCTCGAAAAACCAAAAAAAAAAAAAAAAAAAAAAAAAAAAAAAAAAAAAAGAGGGCTGCTCTCCTGAAGGTCCTGAGTTCGGATCCCAGCAACCACATGGTGGCTCACAACCACCCGTAATGAGATCTGACGCCCTCTTCTGGTGCATCTGAAGACAGCTACAGTGTAATACACCAGCAGGGCCAGAGCAAGCAGGGCCATCCTCAGTTCAATTCCCAGCAGTCCCATGATGGCTCACGGCCATCTGTACCGCTACAGTGTACTCATAAAATAAATAAATAAATCTTTAAAAAAAAAAGTTAAGATCAACAATAAGTCACATGACTTATGTGGAGTGGCTCCATGGTAGAGCACTTGACCAGCATGTGTAAGGTCCAACGTTCAATTCTAACTCATGGCAAAACAACAAACAAACAAACAAACAAACAAAGAAACCCAAATCAGAAAAGCCAGTATGTCGGTGGTAATACGGTTTCTGGTAATTTGCATTGTTGAGAACATTTTGCCTATGTGACTTCTCTCCAGCAAATCTTTTCTTTTTTAATTGGATATTTTATTTGTTTACATTTCAAATGCTATCCTCTTTCTCCTCTTCAACCTCCCACCTCATCCCCCCTTACCCTGCTTTTATGAGGGTGCTCCCCCACCCACCCACCTACTTCCTCTTCATCACCCTAGCATTCCTCTATACTGGGACATGGATCCTTCATAGGACCAAGGGCCTTCCCTCCTATTAATGCCAGATAAGGCCCCTTTAGCTCCTTCAGTCCTTCCCCTAACTCCTCCATTGGGGTTCCTGTGCTCAGTCCGATGGTTGGCTTCGAGCATCTGCATTTGTACTAGTCAGGATCTGGCAGAGCCTCTCAGGAGACAGCTGTATCAGGCTTCTGCCAGCCAGTGATTCTTGGCATCAACAATAGTGTCTGGGTTTGGTATCTGTATGTCCTCCAGCAAATCTTAGTCCCAGTCTAATCATGAAACTGTGGTAGGGATGTAATAGATGAAAGAATAAATAAATAAATTAAATAAATAAATAAATAAATAAGCAAAGAAGAAAAACAAAGCAATGACGGTGATAATAATAAAAATACAAGCAAAACTGAATTTTATATGTGCTTTAGTTAACAATATTGCAAGAATACTGGTTCAGTTGTTGTAAATACGTTGTTTGTTTGTTTGTTTGAGACAAAGTCTCATGTAGCCCAGGCTAGTCTTGAGCTCAATATATCCCCAGTGATGACCTTTGGCTCCTTATCCTTTTGCCTCTACTTCCCAAGTACTTGTACTACAGGTATTCACCATTATGCCCAGCTTCAGCTGTGACAAATGTAGCCTACTAGTGTGCTATGTTAAGAATAAGGTAGAGTGGGCATGGCACACACGAGAGAACTGTGCACTTCACTTTGTAACCTTTCTATAAGTCAGAGATCATGGTGCAGTGTGGACATACCACTAAAAGCAGGTAGAGTCATGGCTGTGTGTGGTGAGGGAGGGACAGTCAGGGTGCACACTGAAGCTGAGAGCTGAACAAGGTGTGGTGCTGGACCGCTCATGGACCTCCGGGAAAGGCCTATCAACTCATGGGAGCAATGTAGACACCGACCCAGAGTGAGGACGGATGATGCATTTGAAAAACACTTAGAAGACCTCTTTATGCTGGGTATGGTGGTGCATGTATGTAATCCCAGTGCTTGAGAGGTAGAGGCTGAGGGATTCATTTAAGGTCATCATCCGAAGGCAAAAAGGGACTCTGAGGAAAGCCTGGGCTGCATAAGACCGAGTCCAAGAAACAAACAAACAAACGATAAAACAGAGAAACTGGAAGAAAGTATCAGCCTGGAGTCAGAAGTTAGGAAAGGCAGAGGCGGAGGTTGAAAGAGCCCATTCCAGGCTCCATGTCTTTGATAGTGCTTCCTGGCTTAACCCCTGGGTTTGCTCCTCTTTCCCTGCTCCTCCTGATAGCCATTTTTTTGCATATTCTCTTATACTTGTCCTTTGTACATTGGTGTTTGGTGAGATTCCAGCCTAAGCCACCCTCTCTTCCCTCTGAGCATCTTCTCCCTGGCAGGGAACAGAGAAGCCACTCGATAAAGGTTAATTGATTCTATTTTCAGTTCTGTAGTGATTCTGTCAACTCCCCTCAAACCCAAACTCTGGCCACACATTTATCTATGATCTGACCAAGCAAAGATGGTGTGGCATTCTGTGCTCCCTAATGTAGGTTCTATCGGTCTATAACTGTAGCCCAAATCTGTGTGGGGGTCACTGGGATCGTTCTCAGGCTTAGCAGGATTTGAGTGGCTTTGTAGTGAATTTACAAATTGAGTTAAGGAAGGCAACTGTTGACCAAGAGTTAATATTCCTCCTGTTCTCAAGGATTCATAAGTAAAGTTGTAGAACTCTGCAAGCTGTCAAGAAGTCTCTGCTATATTTCTTCTTGATTAATTGCTCATTGTCCGATGGTTTCAAGGTTTGTAGGCGTCCTCATCAGCCACCATAGTGGTTTTCCTTCAGGGTTTCTCTCTGTCATGAATTTTGACAAGAAAGCCCTTTGTAGCTGAGAAAATTGCTGAAGAGAATGAGGCCAGAGACACGCACAACCCTCCAGATAATTTGATAATTTCTCAACTCTGCTCTGTGATTAATAAGTACACTCTTAGTATAATAGAATCATTTACTCTGGATGTTAGAAGGACATGGAAGACCTTAGCCAGGGGGGAGGGATTTACAGATGAGTCGACACAGGTACACTAGGTCATTTCTCCATAGCAGTTAGGGGAGGAGCTGTGAAGATAGCTAGCCTGTCAGTTACTCTAGGTTGACCTATAAAAATGTATCCTTGTTCTCTCCCTTTTATTTCTATGACTTATTATTTGTTGACATATTAAATCTCAGAACACTAATATATATATGCATGTATATATACAAGTTTTTATTCAAGTTATTCTGTATGTGTATATATACATACAGAAGACTTGTATGGCTTGGTGATTAAAGTACTTGGGTAAGCATAGGACCTGTGTTTTCAGACCCCAAACACACATGTAAAAACCGGATGTGGTGGTACCTATAACACCAGTGCTATGAGGTGGAGTCAAGAGCATCTGAGAGCTCTCTGGATAGCCGGTTTCACTGAAATAGAGAATGCCAGGGTCAGAGAAAAACCCTGTCTCAAAAAATAATATGGAGAATAATAGAGGAAGACATATACCAAACTCTGCCCTTTACATATGCCTGCAGGTCCCACAGAAACTCAAGAGAGAGGTGGGCAGGAGTTCTCAGGTAAGGTTCTTTCACGAAACTATGCTTCAGTGGCAGCTGTCATCTAAGGCACTGACAGGGGCTGGAGTATTCAGTTGCAAGTTCACATGACTGACACAAAGGACTGGCCCTGACAAGTCACATTCTGCACCAAATGAACCTTTTATAATGCTGTCTGAGGCCATAATAACATGGCAGCTATCTTATTCAGAAGTGTGTGTGTGTGTGTGTGTTGGGGGGTTGTAGAGCCTTACCTTAGAGGTCGCGCTGTCCTATTCCTGCTACATCTTGTGGGTACAGAAGTCGACTCCATTTGTTGTGGGGAAGGACTATATAGGAGCTGAAGTTCAGGAGGTTGGGGAGTCTAGGACAATCTCTCTAGTGGCTTAACATGTTTGGCAAGCATCACAGCCAAGACACACCACTGCCTTTGCCTTGGATAGACCTATATAACCTCTGAATACTTCCCATCTGCCTCTGGTTCCTTCCCTTTCCAGTGCAAATTCCATGCAACTGTCTGAAGCATCTTGGGAAAACACAGTTTTGATGAGTTCATCCTTATTATTTTGGCCTCTGATGTTTTATAGAGAGTCTGGGTTTCCTGTTGTTAAGATGACCATAAATTTATAATACAATCAAGAACAAGGTCAAGAATGAAATGGGCTGATTCTTAGCAATCACACATAAATCAGAGATGTAAATTAATACTGTCTCAGGAAAACCAGGAATTATGATCTTCTTTCTGGCTATCAGTTAAGAAACACGTTTTTCTATCTTTTGGTATTTTAAATGCTGACAAACACTTTCTCTTTTAGAATATTTTGTCTTACTAGCAGGTTTGATACTCTGTTTAATACAATGTCACCATTCTGTGTTTCCTAAACATGGCCAAACTTTCATCAGTTCTTGGCATTGCATAGTCTATATATTTTTTTTCAGATAGAGTAGCTTTTCTACTTCATAGCTTGTGCTCTTCAAAGCTGTATCACCAAAAATTCCTCCCCAGCATAAGTGACAACTCACAAAAGCTCCCTGACTTACAGACAGCTCTGCTAAAACACTCTTCTCTCCTCTAGCAATTGTTTACTTCTTGTACAACCCAGTGGAGAAGCCTTGTATATTTCTGAGCTCCCTGAGTCCTGTAGGTTTCATGAGCTTTCTAATCCTCATGAATTTCCTCAGTTTCTCTAGTCTCATGAGTCTTTTTTGACCTTCCAAGAATGAGTAATTAAATTCAGTGGGAATAATTACACACAACAGAAACTTATTTTTTATGGTTCTGGAGGTTAAGGAAATCAAGATCAAGGTGCCCACAGGTTTTATGCCCAACAGGTCTCTGGGTTTTGTTTGTTTGTTTGTTTGTTCTGTTTTGTTTTGTTTGTTTTATTATTGGTGTGTGTGTTTCTGTTTTATTTTTTAATTAATTGATTGTTTTATTTATTTACATTTCAAATGTTGTCCCACTTTCTGGCCCTGTTTTGTTTTATGATGGTGTCCTAGCTGTATTGGTTTTTGATAAAAGCATCTAATTGTGGCCTTTAGGGTAAGATGAACCATGATTCATGGTGAGACAGGAGCCTAATCAGAGCCATAGCTACAATAAGGCTTTATAGCCATAAAGTATGTGAAGCCACAAACAAAGCAATTCAAAGTTTGTAAAAGTCTACCTCCAATAGTGGCTGTTATAGCGGCTTGAACCTGAGGTGACACAGTGGGTAGTGTTGATGTTAGGTGTAAGCACCTTTGCCATAAAATGTAGCCCGCGCGGTCGTCTCGCCAGCAAGAAGACACGCGGACACACTAGGTTCCTGCTGCAGCAACTTTTATTTGTCTCCATCCATAGGGAAAAAGGGGGTCGAGCCCAATATCCACACTGCTTATATACACCACAGTGTGGCGTATCTGCCCACTGCGTGGCGTGTCTGCTCATGATTGGCTGTTCGCTCATTACCCTACGTAAAGCCCCGGGATGGGCCGTGACATGGCGTCCTTTTCACTCCACGCACATGCGCAAACAGTTGTTTACTCGACAGCGGAAGTAGGCGCCATCTTGCCATGGCAAATGCCTGTCCAGCTTCACAGCTCCCCACAATAAAATAAAATAGAAATAAAATAAGAGTCACTTATGAGGGAACTGTGCTCCTAAATCATTGCGATGGAGTAGATTTTCCTCACATGGCAGCTAAAACCAAGAATACTAAAGATTTTCTAGAAGATCAAGCTAGAAAACAAACAAAAAAATGCATGAGGAACTTTATATATATTTTAGTTAATATAGTTCCATGTCAGTGATTTATAATAAAACTCCTCAGAGCTGCAATTTTTATAAAAAATGATTTAGCCCAAGCCAAATCAGGGCCTTGGCATATTTTCTTGTTTAAATTTGAGGACTTTAAAACTATACTGTAGCCCTTGGAGATTTCTATTCAGTAGTGACAGACAAATGTACCCATTTAAATATTACCCTGGTTCACTATTCATTTAGCAAAGGACTTGAGTTCTGAGCACCAAACCCAGAGCTTCACATCTTCCAGTCAAATGCATCACTTGAGCCGCATGCCCATAGCAAAGAAATGGTATTTGTGTGTGCTCTTCATGGTAACCAAAAGGGCCCTGTCAGTCTAATGGAGCGGTTCTCACCCTGTAGGTTGTGATCCCTTTGGGTCCTGAATAACCCTTTCACGGGGATAGCAAATCAGATATCCTGCACATCAGATATTTATTTACATTAAGATTTGTAACAGTAGCAAAATTACAGTTATGAAGTAGCAACAAGAATAATCGTATGGTTGGAGCTCAGCATAGCATGGGGAACTATATTAAAGGCTCTTGGCAGTAGAAAGGTTGAGAACCACGGGTCTAATAAAAAAACAGGTAGATTGGAAACTAAACATGTGGTGAGTGTGTGGTGGAATGAGCACCAACTGCTAAGCAGGGATTCCTCCCAAGTACAGCCTAACTGGCTGCTTGGAACATTGTAATTAAAACTAAGGTGGTAAGATGGCTCCGTGTAAAGGCACTTGCCACCAAACCTGATGAACCGAGTTTGATTCTTGGGACCCATACAGTAGGAGGAGACATTCAACTCCCACAAGCTGTTATATGATTTCTACACCTATGCTGTGACATACACCACACACATACACAAGCACACACATAAGTAAATAAGTGTAAACAAACATTAAGTGAATTTAGCTCCAACTTTGACCTAAGAAATTACCCACACACACACATTGTATTTTCCAGAGAGGAAAAGTTCTGTGGTAAAATGGCAAACAAAGCAGACTGGATGGAAGGTTGAGAAATTCCTATAGTTTCTTTTTTATATCTATGTGAATGCCACACATGGGTGGAGCCCTTGTGGTCTCATTCATTCCTAAAGTATCCACCTTACTATTACTATGGCCATTAAGTTTCAACTTAATGAATTTTAGAGGGAAAAACATCCAGACCATACAACCTTTTCTAGAAGTTTATAATCTTTTGAAAATAGGACCATACCATACCCATTTACTGAGAATCTTGGTGAGAGTCCCATGTACCGCCAAACAAAGTAGGTCTTTAGGAAGGTTTAGTTTAATGACACCAAGTGGAATCTGGGAGATTTTCTGTAAAGATCATATTGATTTCCATTTAAGGAAAGGCTCCTCTTTGCTAAAACACAAAATTAAATAATAAAATATTAGAAATACTTAGGGGGAAAATAATGGAAATAAGTAAATAATAGTAACAGGTATTCTCAGAGTAATAATAATAACCAGCTTTTATTGTATCAGTCTGCCCTGAGACCAGAGCAGCATGTGTCTCAATTAACTATCACCACAACACAGGAGCCATGATCAGCTTCCCTTGGTAGATGAGAAAAAATGATATTGGAAGAGCTGTATTTCCTATTGTCACAGCAAGGAGGTGGCAGAGTAGGGACTCACAACCCCGCGTAGCCTGGCTCTGCCCTCCAGGACAATCCTAGCCTTACTGCTCCCTGTTTCATTCCACCCATTATCTGTCTTTCCACTAATCCTACAATTACAATGGCTGGAATTTTCCAAAATTAGAACTTCAGAATGCCGACATCCAGCTTTGAAGAAAAAATGTACCTTTGCTACTCTAGCTTTTTTTAATTGAAGGTATTTAAGGCACACAACCTGTGAGTGTGTGTGAATGTGCATGTATGTGTGTGTATTTTCAAGGAACCAGTCCTATAGTCTCAATACCTGCTAAGCAAATGCTCTACACTGAGTTACATTCCCAGTCCTCCTCACTCCGTTTTTAAAGCCTTCCTATTGTTAAATAAAATGTAGACACAGGAAATGACACAAGAAACAAAGTTGCCAGCCCTGTTGGAAGTCCCCTCAACCTGCTCTAGTCACACCTTCTGATGCTCCATGAATGGGATGGCTCTCTTTACCAAACAATGATTTCCTAATCTTTCTTTATCATCCACTGTGACTGTCAAGAGTTTTTGTGTAGTCTTCCCCTTTAAATAGAAAATCCAACACATCTCACCAGCCTCTTGTATGTAGTCTGGCTTATCTTGTAGCCTTCTCTTTACGTTACACAAACATAGGAGCACATTCTGTGCTGTGTCTCAGTGCAGACTCTGCAGGTCACGTTCCGTTCCTGGCGTTCTCTGTCCTGTTTGTCTCCTGCAAATTGACCCCTGGGAACAGAAGGTGGATCTTTTCAGCAGCCTTGTGGGTGGGTGCGGTGCTCTCTCACCAGGAAGCACACCCTGTCTGCTTGATTCTCTGTTTTGTGATGAGTGGTCTTTGGAACTCAAGGTCTTGCTTGTTAGCCTACTGAATGTTGCAAAATAGTGATATCCATAGTTACTTTGTTAGAATACCTTTCAAAGGAGATGCTTTTTCTCAACTACTGTGGACCAAGTATGTAATCAGTACAAGAAAGCAACCATTTTTTTCCAATTAGTTAATTAAAAAAAAAAGAAAAGAAAACAATCCTGTATTTCATTTTTGACAGTTTTGCTCTGGAGCCCATGCTGGCCTCAGCTTCTCAACATGCCTTCTCAGCTTCTTGAGTGCTGAAAATCTAGTCTTACATCTCATCCCAAAGTACAGTAATTCTAGCCAAAGAATTTAATAGACCCCAAACCATACTGTATTGAGGGTCACAGAGATTAATTCCCTAAGCCATGATCACAGCGTACGTTGGTAGTAGGGATTGAGTTAGCTGGGGGCTCTCCAGTCTTCTGCATGCATTTGACTCTTTCAGGAACAGAACCAGAGACTCAGAACCAAAAACCATTCATGAGAAAAAAAAGCAGCAAATCTCCAAAGCATTGTTCATCCTCCCCAGTCCCAGCTCTTTGTCTTCACTTCTCTTTCTTGCAGCCTGGCTAGACTCATTGGTGAGGGATGGAGAGCCTGTATCATCCGGACTGCTCCAATATGGAGCCAATGTGGATGCTTTGCTTGGTGTCAGGGAGGAAGGGGGAATGTGCCTCCGTTGATGTGTTGTTCAACTCTGGCCACCACAATGCACCCTCCTGCCAAGTTCTGCCCTGTTCTCAGCAGGACAGTAGGAACTCAACTCCGGGTTGAAAGCTCCAACCACTCATCTAGATGAACACTAGTCGAAAAACCCCAGCCACTCATCTAGATGAACACTAGTCGAAAAACCCCGTCTCCACTGCATTAATGTGGGGGAGGGGCAGAGCTTAACAGAAGAAGTCAGGGTAAGAGATAATAGTGGAAATGGCGATGTGGTAAGAAAAGAGGAAAATGTATTATAGTCTTCTAAATGCTCTCTCTCTCTCTCTCTCTCTCTCTCTGTGTGTGTGTGTGTGTGTGTGTGTGTGTGTGAGAGAGAGAGAGAGAGAGAGAGAGAGAGAGAGAGAGAGAGAGAGAGAGAGAGAGAGAGAGAGGGAGAGAGAGACACACAGACAGACAGACAGGCTAGCACCTTTGGAGCCCTTTGATCCCTTCACTCTCATGACAGATGGCCTTGGACCTCCCTCCTTCTCTTCCTGTCCCTTCTCTGCTCTTCTTGCAGCTGTCCTTGCTCTCTTCCCTGAAAGAGTTTTTGATCTAAGGGAGAAAGGCCAGTGGGAGATAAGAACATGCTATTTTGCACAGGGATGAAAAGCCCAACCCACTTGATTCAGAGCCCCAAGGACAGAGATGGTGACTCTGGTCTCTGAAGCACACTGTTGTGGTTACTCTGGCAAGGGTGGTGGCATGGACAGGACTCTTAGGAGCAAAATGAAACTTTATAATAGCGGATATTGCCTACACCAGTATCTTGGTGCTAAGAGACTTCAAGAGGCTGATCATCCAAGTCTTTCCTCACTGTCAGAAGACTCTGGAAGACTCTTTTGTACAGAGATAGATTGTATTATAAGCAAGAAACTATAGTGTAGCTTAAAAAAAAACAACTCATGATTGCAAAATCGATTTACCACATTGTGACCAGAATATCATAGAAACAAAATAATAGCATACACAACAGGCCAGGATAGATTGCATGGGAAAGTGAGTTTTTTACTAAATTCCTTGGGCGATGTGCATAAGTGTGTGTGTGTGTGTGTGTGTGTGTGTGTGTGTGTGTGTGTGTCCATTAGCATCAGGATGTATACTGGTTGTGTTGTGTTTTAGATAAAGGTTCGCAGTCGGACACTGAATAGTGTAGCTCTGTAGAAAGTCTTAGGGATAAAGATGATGAGATGGTCCAGCAGGCAAAGGCCTGCCATCACGTCTGAGCACATGGGTTCAGCCTGACCTACACATGCAAATACACACATGCAGAAAGAAATGTAATAAACATAAAGTTGTAGGAATAAAGATTTGGTCTTTCTGCAGCCTGTGCGGTTGGGTAACTGTGAGCTTAGTCTCTCTGAGTGAGCCTTATTTTCCTGTATGTGGAGTGAATGATTAGAACCAGAACACTGAGTTAATAAGCTCTGTCTAGGCCCTTGGCTCCCTAACATTTAAGGTGAGTAAGAACTCGACATCCCTCAGAGAGTTTTCAATGGAAGAGATGATTTCTCTCCAAAGTAAACACCATATCTTATCATGTTATGGAAATACACTAATATTTCCCATAAAAAGTATGTTTTTCTTAAGCCTCAACTCATTCATTAATTATGTATATACTGATATGGTAGACACTGGTCCTGATGCTAGAGTCAACTATGGGATTAAACTTGTAATGTCTCTATATTGAAGCTTCCTGTTGTAATGTCCCTCCTTCTCTCAACATATCAAGAAATATACTACACACACAGGAGGAGAGTTATAGTTTTTTTGTTTTGTTTCATTAAAAAAACTTCTCCCCCCTCCCCATAGTTTTTTTTTTTTAATTACTGGTTTGTGTCCTGATCTTTTAACTCTATGCTGTGGAGATATATCCATAAAATGCCAACAATGTGACACTTCAGGGTGTCTTTTGTGCTCAGTAAGTGACCTGACCTGAAAATCCCAAGCCATTGGACATATAAACATTCCAGACTACAAATTATTATTTTATTTAAATAGTCTCTCCCTCCATCTCTTGAAGCTATTGAAAGTACAGATCTGTCACTGGAAAGATATCCACATTGACTTTAAAAGTGTCTTTTTTAGCTTCTTAACATACTAATCTACTATCAGAAAAGGAGGTGACAAGCACCCTCTGGGGACTTTAGGAATAGGGTGCCATCCTTCTGGCCTGCAGACCCAGAAGAATTGTCTGGAAAAGGGCATAGCCTGTGAAATCAGCATTTAGCTCTGAGGTGCTCAAACTGAACTCTGGAAGAACCATTGGTGCAGAGATATCTGGGGTCATCCTGGCCAGCAGAGGGCAGTAAGAACCTGTTTTCTACACCACCAGTTATCAGTCCTGTCTGTTACATGTGGGTAGTTGCCAACATGACTGGCTGGTTTACAATCTTTTGCACACAGGTTGGGATAGACCAGAGCCCCCAGAATGACAGGAAGTTAAGTAAGCTGATGCCAGTGCCTCCTTCTCAGCTTTTGAAATTAGACATGCAGGTGTGTTGTCATATGTAATGCGTGTTGAAGGGACACTGGTATTTCAAGGTTTGGACTGGACTCTGGGAATAGAGCCTTCCAGAAAGCAGAGCCTTTGCCTTCCGGAGACTCCGAGTCTGGATTCTTCCACAGGCAACAGAAAAATGGCTTGTTGTCCCCTAAGGTGACTCCACATGGTTCTGAACCATGAGGGCATTACACGAGGTGTCAGGGTTGTTATCTTGACCAGTTCAGGTGATGGAACTCGAGGAGGTGGCCTTTGGTGTCACCCCTCTAAGAAACATCAAACATAAGTCTTTCCTGTCAAATACTATTAAAACTTATATTTAGGACAAAGAGTTAAAGCCTTTTGGTGTCCTCCACCTTGTAAGACTTGAAAATGTTTTAATCCACCCCACTCAGTGAAAGCTTTGTTTACTCAAAAGTCCACTACACTGTTCTAGGAGTTTGATGGCTGGAAGCTTTTCCTCCTTGGAACAGAGAGTCATTTTCCCTTTCCTACACTTCCTATTCTTCTCATATTAGCCAATCTAATAGGATTGCGAATTCACGCTCCAGTCAATGGGAAAAAGATGCATGCCTCATCTTCCTAAGAATTCAAAACCAAGTGCATGTCCTGTCTTAGGCAGTTCGTGTTAGCTATCAGGCAGCTCCACAGCAAGCTCAAGGGGCCCAGCAACTGAGGGACACATCATCACTAGCTGTAGAGGTGACATATTTCTGCTGTTGCCGCTTGTCACATGTCCTCCCGCTTTGCTCACGTGTGCGTGCATGCGCACACCCTACATCCCCTGATAAAACCCTGTTCCTCTTCCTTCCCTCCCCTTTTTCTCCACCCAGAGGCAGCCTCTCTTCCCCTTGCCCCTTCCTCCCCCTCCCCTAATAAACCTCTCAAGTGAGACCTGTCACATGGTATGACTTTGTGGATTCCGCTGCAGAGATCCGCAGCTTGTGCTTGCTCTTCAGGAGCACACTCTCTTGATCAGGAGTAAGAATTGACTTGTTAAGACTCTTCAGTTGGAATGGTGGTCTCTTTGTGACCCTAAATTTAGTTCTTCTACAGAAAAGCTTTGGAAAAGTGGCAGGGACTGAAGCTGTAACCTCCTGTAGAATTCTGAGCCAGGAGTCTGTTCTATTAGATCAGCTTAGAGGAATGGGTCCGCCATTGTAAATTCAAGTTTTTCCAGTGTCTCTTTGATACTAAGACTGCAGCACCCCCCACCTCAGAACACCAGGAATAATAATAATGGGAGACATTAAAACAGTGCAGAAAACAATTGTAATTTTGCTGGCACTGTATGGTGCCTGTACAGGTAGTTTGTTTGTTTCTATGGAAGCTATCATCGTTTGTGTAGACTAAGGTCTAGGCTAAGCTAAAATCACTATTGCAGTATCGTACTTTTTCAACAAGATGGCACCTAAGGTGAACAAGGACTCTCCTGCTCCTCCAAAGACAAGGCCAAGGCTTTGGTAGCTAAGAAAGCTATATACATAACCAAAAAGTCTTACCTGTGCCACTACCCTCTGCAACCTAGAGAGACAGCAGGGCTCTGGAGGAGGCCCAAGAGGCCTTGGAAGAGTGTATGAGGAGAAACAAACTTGGCCACCCTGCTGACCTTGAGTCCCCTGGCCACTATGTGTGCCACGCATGAGATAGAAGACAACAGCATCTTGTGTTTATTCTGAAGACCAAGGCCAGTAAGCAAGACTTCAAAGGAGTTCTAAGGATCTGCTGTGTCTAAAGTCAATGACCCAGTCAAGCTCTGGGGGGGGTGGGAGTCGGGGGGAGACGCCGTCTGTTTCACAGGCTCCTGACTATGACACTGCAGATTTGACAATAAAGTTATGAGCTTCTGAGTCGAATCCACAGAGTAGCCGAGTGTGTGAAAGAATGTTTTGTATCTCACTGCTTTCTAAGGAAAGAGCAGCCTATGGAAACACTCTTCTTTGCACCCCTAGAGCCCAAAGGGGTGTCATTTAATACAGAGTGTGTTTGGTGAGACCACCTATGAGCTCCATCAATGGAAGCTGTGAGCAACCAGGAATGACTGAAGTCCTCCAGGACACAAAGAACTCTGGGACAATGATGCCAATGATCTTTGCACTGTGTCGATTTTCCCTCTTGACGCTATTGTGGACCTAGCCTGTCAACCTTTAGGGTTTTGTGATTTCCCTAGCCAGACCTCTGAAACTGAAGCTCTCTAGCAACTGGCAGTAGAAACTTCTTCTACTTTCCAGATAAAGTTCAATATATGTTGTTTCAGAAAACAGATGTAACCTGACAAGGACTGCACAGGTCTGGGTGGCTTTGATTTTGGTGGTGTTTGCCCATGAGCCGTATGAATTGGTGTTGTCATTACTAAGAACCAGGAAAACATGAAATGTGATTTCCTAGTGTGGTTCTTTGGCACTTGTAAGGCAAAAAACTCCTCAGAACTGGAATTAAGGACTGTCGTCATTCTGCCTCATAACTGCTGGTCAAGGGCCTTGGGTAGTTGTGGTGATTCCAGAAGGTCACACCTGCCTAGGGATCCCACCTTTCCTCCAATCATGGGACCTATGCAAGGTACATGATTTCTCTGATGTGTTTTCATGGCTATAATCTGACATCACAAGTCTCCTACCTTACTGAAGTGAAATAAAAACCATAGCAGTAATCTCTCTATTACTATTTTAATTACAAAGGGATAGGGAACTGGGGATGGATGGATGTTATGGATAGATAGATACATACATCACTTATACATACATATATGCATACACACATAGATATAGATATTTGCATAGATAGGTGGCTATATAGATACATACATAGATAGCAGATGTGTGTTTTTTATTTTAGTAGCTGTGTCTTGTTGGGCTCATCTGACCCTGAAGTATGTGATTCTTAGTCCCCCGGCACTTGCATTTCTCAGCAGATGCTCTTCTGACTTTATTTATGTTACCTGACATATCTCACCCTCACACCCAGACAAGGGTTTCTAAGAATGAGATCATGATCATCATTTGTTTATATTCCTTTGTTTTTTAAAGGAAACTCACTGTCTGGGCCCCTGGAAGTCCAGCTACTAAAACACAGAGTAATTACCTGCTGGTAAGATCAGAAGGCACACCTGCTTGGATCTCTGTGACCTTTGCCTGTATCAAGCCTTGTGTCCCTGAGCCCAAAACTGTGAGAAGCAGGGATAAGCCCCAGACATCATTCAACAAAACAAAACAGACAGGGCTGTGGTTCACCAGATACAGAATTTGGCTCTTTTAGCACATAAAAGGCTTTGGATTCAGTTCCCACACCATAAAACTAAACAGACAGACAAACACAGCAAACAGATCCATGTAAGAGTCTCTGGTGTTTTCCTCAAAAGGTGTTGAGTAGTTTACATACATTTAAGTAGCTATTGAAAGATACAGTTCAGAAAGAGTTTACCCTCACCACCCATGGCCTTCTCTCTAGACCCTGTCAAACTTGTCTGATCCGAAGAAGCTCTGGGAGATGATAGCTGAAAAGATCATGATGTCAGAGACCAGAGCCTGGGGACACAGAAAATGGAAGGTTTTGGGATAAGGATAAAGGAACTCATAGAAGCAGCAAAGGTTGTGGGTGGATGGGAAATCTTTCTGAGCAGAAGTACGAGAAAGAATTGAAGGTAATGTTGAGGAGTGACCATGTTAGGGAGGATAGAAGAAGAGGAGGAGGAGCAGAAGGAGGAGGAAGAGGAAGAAGTCCAGCTACCCAGAGAGACACTGCAGAATCAAATCATTCACCACAAAATCAACTGTGCCCAGATTTCCAACCAGTGAACCACCTGGGAACAATGACAAGAGAGTCCCAGTACCAGGTGAGCACCAGGCCTAAGGCCAGCCTGCTGCTCTTACCTGTGCCACTAGATCGTGGCAGCTGTGGCCTACATCAGACTAGCTGCCACTCCTCTTCTTCAAAGCCAGAACAGCTCGTGCTTACCTGGAATTGAGGAAGGGCAAAGAAGATCTAGGAGAAGATGCTGGCAAAGAAAAATAACCCTATGGTGAAAGAGGCTGTGGTGCCAGAACAAATCCAGAGAACGTGTCCTTAGACATCATAAGCAAGGTCCTTGTTCTGCTCCTTAGTGACTGAGCGACTTCCAGGCAAGGCTTAACTTCTCTGCTCATAAGAATATTTCCAAAATATAGGGCTGAGAGATGGCTCAGCCGTTAAAGGCTAGGCTCACAACCAAAAATATAAGAATATTTCCCTTTTTCCCAGTCTTCATGTCCACCTTACAGTTTATTGAGAAAGCTAATGGAAGCCTAGAATGTCTATTGTATCTGTTCTGGCTATTCTACTGCCTGGGATTTAAGCAAACTTGAACAGCCTGTCTCTTTTGTGGCTCACTGAAGGCCCAGCACCTACCCTGGTATATGGCATGTAGCAGTTATAATAAACATTTACAGCCAGTCTATAATAGTTAAACCCACGAGGAAGACGATGGCTTTCGGTGTCTGGATTGGCTGTTTAGGTGTAAGTCTGCTGTTATGACTTAACTTGTGTTCCTTCAGAGACTCAGACATACTCAGGAGACCACGTACATGCATATCCTTAATTTACCATTTTCAGGTAAAAAATGTGTTTGATTTTGACATTTTTAGGGTAAATATTCTATTATATCAAGAACAAGTATTATGAAGCTAAGAATACTACTTAATACAATATACAAAATTATTTATTTTGTAGACAGATACACATGCATGTTTTTGTGTTTTATGTATATACCATATATACATATATAACATTTATACATATGCCCTCGATACATAGATACCCAATGTTGTAAATATATGTATATATATACATATATACATTTTTAGCACATATATTCAAAAATAACCATTAACTGTTTAAATAAATAGCAAATGTAGGAGTGTTAAATAACCATGATATTTCTTAGAACAAATTATGTGTCTTTCATGCACATGTGCCCAAACTCACACAGATGAGTTGTATGAGTTGTCATACAACATCTGTGGAAGCCAGAGAACATATCTCAGGAGTCAGCTAACCTTCCACATTTTGAGGCAGAGTCTCTCTTATTTCTGATGCTGCAGTGTATACTCCAGGCTTGCCAGACTGTGAGCTTCTGAGTGATTCTCCTGTTGCTGCCTTCCATCTCCCATCTGCACTACAGGGATTACAGATACATAGTAGCACATCTGGCTCTTTGTATGGAAACTGGGGGTTGAACTTGGGTGGTCAAGCTTGTGCAGCAAGCACTATTGCCCACCGAATCATCCTCTCTATCTTCATAGTTTACTATTTTGTTGTTTAATGTGGTTGATGCAAATTTTTCATTGTTAAATGAGTATTATCTTTTATCTAATAAGTAGTAATCGTTACTAAAGAAGAATTAAAATAATTTTTGGGTGTGTAAGATTCAAGTGTGTGACATTTCAATAGCCATAAAGTGTTTAGTTCTCATGGCACACTGTGATGTTTTAAACAGGAATAGTCTCCAGAGGCTCGTGTGTTTGAATGCTTGGCCACAGGGAACGGCACTACTAGGAAGTGTGGTCATATTGGAGTAGGCACTACACCCAGTGTGGCACACAGTTGCCTTCTGCTGAATTCAGATCAAGATCTAGAACCCTCAGCTCCTTCTTCAGCATCACATCTGCCTGCACACTGCCTTGTTTCCTGCCACGGTGATAATGGACTGAAGCTTTGGAACTGTAAGCCAACATCAATTAAATGGTCTCATATATAAAGAGTTGTCTTGGTCATGGTGTCTCTTCACAGCAATAAAATCCTACCTAAGACACACTTGAAATTTTCAAAAAAAAAATTTTATGAGTTATACAGTAGGCCTAGAGAAGTAAGTGTTTTGGCCAAGCCACAGCCACAAATATTGAGCTAGGATTTATATACAGGTGGGGGGCTGGAGAGATGGCTCAGAGGTTAAGAGCACTGACTGCTCTTCCAAAGGTCCTGAGTTCAATTCCCAGCAACCACATGGTGGCTCACAACCATCTGTAATGAGATCTGATGCCCTCTTCTGGTGTGTCTGAAGACAGCTACAGTGTACTTGTCATATACATGAAATAAATAAATAAAATCTATATACAGGTGGGCCTAACTCCTCATCACTTGCTCTTCCAAAAGACACAGCTCTTAGGAACAGGTTTGTATGGCCCAAAGGAATTGATTACATCTTCATAGCTGGAACTCCATGTTCCCTACCAAAAGCTTTGTGTTGTGATAGAAAAACTAACTCTTGGAACAAACTATTTTCTCCAAAACTTTGTCTGATTTCATGTTTAAAGCCAAGAACCTCCAAGGACCCACACTGAGTTTCTTTTTATTACATTCTAAGTGCTGTTTTTAGAAACAGAGCCATCTTGCCCTTTAGCACTGTCTCCCCAGAATGGAGACTGGACGACATCACAATCTTGCTTGAGATCCCCTAGTCCTGATCCCTCACCTTTACTGGAAACTGGGACACATGTGCCAAGGCATCAAAGAGAGGACTTTCCTCCCTCCCATCATCGCCCCCTTCATTTCTCTGAAAAATGTTGGGAAGCATTTTCTATCCAGATAATAGAAACCTCTGTAGCCTCTGAGCCTCCTGTGGGTGCCCCATTATATCCATGACAGTGTCAGGGAATGTGTCTCAGATGGAACGCTGATGAGCAAATGTCTATAGACATATTTTTGGAAAGAGAAACACACTAGGGGCATATCCTCAGTAATTCAGGGACCATGCGCCTGACCCGTTTCATTTTCCTTTTCTTCTGAAATTAAGAAATGAGTTTAGAATTTAGTTTTTCTGTTAAGTGTGTGGGGAGGGTTAAAAGTGACAAACAAGGTCCACCTCAGCTTGGCTCCCCTTTGAAGTCCTTTGGCACACACAGGATGAGTGAGTGTCCCCTGGATTCTTCAACTCCCTGAAGAGTACATGTTCCCTCAAGAGATGAACTTTCAAAGGCCATCAATTCCCCCCACCCCGGCCCACTCTTGTCAAGGCCACCAAGAAGAGGGGCTGCACAGAACAAACATCAGCAAGTGACTCACGATCTTCTTTGACGTAGTCCATAGCCTTTTTGCTCAGTTGACTGTGGATGATGAGTGTGCAGATAGGCCTGTGTCTTTGGACTATGTGTGAGAGCAGTGATTGCTCTGAGAAGACAGTACTCCAGTCAGCATCACTCAGCGTCAAGGTCATCCAATAAAAACAAATGACTGTGATTAGCACACTGGATGAATTCAGAGAAGCTTGGAAGAAAGTGTCAGCGGTCATAGGAATGTGTCACCATCATCTTGTCATCAGCATTAGAATCCCAATTGCACTTATTTAGCTCTTACTGTGTTCCAGGCAGCGTTAAGGACACTCCACAGCCTACTCCATTTAACTCTTCTGACATTTGTTTTTGAGATAACAGAACGATTATGTATTTACTGATGGATTCCAACTCTCTTGCTTCTTGCGATGCTGCGTTCTTTCTTCACGAGGCTTCCGGCTATTTCACTTCCCTCCTGCCGCTCCTGTCTTTTTATGGCGCTGTCACTTCAAACATGCTTTCTTATTTACATAGTTATTATGTTTCTTCTCTAACCTTCCCTCCTCCTAACTTGAATGGTCATTCTTTAAGGATAAGGGTCTTAGTGTGTCCGGCTCACAGTCGCTACTCCATATACTTGAACGATAAATGAGTAGAGTCGCAAATGAAGATGGAGATAATGAAGACATCTTTTAAAATCATGTCCTGGTGATTACAGGAGTAGAGCTGGGCTCTTCTCCATTCCAGAATCTTGATGCTTAGAGTACTGCAAAATAGGGCTGATGAGATGGCTCGGGAGGAAGAGCACTCGCTGAGCACTCTGTGTAAGCATGGGGACCTGAATTAGGATCCCAACCACCCACATAAACATATTAGCATGGCTGTGCATTTCTGAGCAGAGACAGAGTCTAGGAGCTCCTAGACAGCTAGCTTAGCTCAAACCATGAGCTCCCAGGGTAGTGAAAGACCCATCCTTGAAGAAATAAGGCAGAGAGTGACAATGGAAGACACTAGACACTCAGTATCTTCCTCTGGTCTTCATATGTGCATGTATGGACACCCACACCAGCATACCCATGCACATATACCACACCCCGTACATATGTGCACCCAAACAAGACAAAACAAAAGCATTGGAAAAAATGCTTTCAAAAATTTTCTCCCCTATTTGCATATGCTCTCAAAGGTATTCTATTGCTAAAACACATCCAGTGCTGAGGCAGGAGAATTATGAGTCTAGGTCAGTCTGGACTATTCTGTCTCCAAAATCAAAACAAGTTGGGTATGGTGGTTCATGTTTGCAATCACAGAATTTAGGAAGCCGAGGCAGACGGATCACAGCAAGTTTAAGTCCAGGCTGCCCACGTCCTAGAGAGAAGTCCATTTGGATGCAAAGCTCCTTGGACATCTTTGCTCCCTGCTAACACCAGACATCCTCAAACAAGACAGCAAAAAGAGCACATTGAGTCTGTGCGGGTGGTAGCACACAGAAGAAATAGGTGGCATCCAGCCCATTTATTTGGAATTCCCATGGTTTGCTCAGTTCTCACGGATGACGCTGTGCCTTCTTAGTCAGAGTGTAGCTGAGCTGGGGCCTACTTGGCCTTGGGATGAAGCTTGGGTCTTGGGATGTATTAACAGTATGCTTCAGGGCCAATTGGGTCTTCATGAAGTAGAGGTTTTATTATGTGGAGTGTATGCCTATCATTTACTCTTTGCAGTATTCTTTTTGGGTAAATAAGTGTCATTTAGGTTCTTAGATATTCTTTCTAAAGAATGTCTTTCTTTCTTTCTTTCTTTCTTTCTTTTCTCCCCCCCCCCTTTTTTTTTTACAACTCCTTGGGTGTTAAAAATATTTTAATGGACTGGAGGGTTAGAGCTCAACAGTAAAGCATTTATTCAGCACGTACAAATACTGGATTTAGATTCTGTCCTGCTACCACTGACACACATAGTTCTGTAGAGTGGACTCTCACTCTAGAATCTCTTCAAGCACGTTAGTAAGAACACCTGAACCTGTCTGTGTCTATGAAGGTAATCCCTCTGCTTCCAGAGTGGAGGAAGAAGGACTGGGAAGCTGCCTATGGCAGATCCAGAAGAATCACACCTTGGTCATACAGGAAAATTGGCAGCTTAAGGCAGTCTCTCCCAAGTCCCTCAGATGTAAGTATAAGAGATCAAAAAACAAGGTTCTCTGCAAGTGCACAAATGAGCAGGATCTTTGCCCAGGTGAGAGAAGAAGTGCTCAGCAAATGTACAGAACAAGCCTCACATGTAAAAAACAGTTTGCCAATACATATATTCTAGTAGTAGTAATAGTAGTAATAGTAATAATGATAATGATGATGATGATGATATAAAGCTACCATTATCAAAGTACAAAATTCAAATACATATTATAAAGTTAAGGGGCTGGAGAGAGGGTTCAGCAGTTAAGAGCACTGACTGCTCTTCCAGAGGTCCTGAGTTCAATTCCCAGTAACCACATGGTGGCTCACAACCATCTGTAATGGGATCTGATGCCCTCTTCTGGTGTGTCTGAAGAGAGCTACAGTGTACTCATATAAAATGAGTAAATAAAAATCTAAGCAAAAAACGTTAAGAAAATGCAACACATAAGACACTTCTGTGTTACAGAATTTAAAATGGCACACAAATGGAACTGCGTGTGTATGATCAGAAAAGGGAGTTAATAGCTTTCCTATTAGCCGATGCTTAACTGACTAATTTTTGTTGTGTTTGCAAAACAGGGCCTTTGAGGAATTCTTCCCGTTCAGTCTACTGAAATAGTCATGCAAATTTTTGGCCCCATGGGCATCATGGGATATCAAGATATTATGCATACACCCTTAGCCTTCATGTAAACCTACTCATCACTATTATCGTACTCAGCCAAGGGCTAAATTGGGCATCTTACTATTGGCGTTTGTTTGGCCTGTTGCATTGAGTTATTGTACATCCTAGAAGTAAATAAAAATAGTTTAGTTCTGGGTTAAAGAAACTTTCTCCTGGAGCTGCTTTTACCATAATGGATAGCTTCCTATGAAACTCAGAATGTCAAATACAGTGCATCTTCCAAATGGATTAGGGTTGCTGTGCTGTGGGCATCTCCAGGGTATTAGTTACAGTACATTGCTCTAGCTTTACCAGTTGCTTCTCCTGTGATGAAAGGCACAGGAAGATCACCTGCTTGAGTAGAAGAGCAGAATGCCATCTTTTAACTCCCATTGAGTGTGATGGAGACGATAATTGATCGGCAAAGGCAAGTGTGGGGAACAGAGCTCTGCTCCAGCTTCTGATGGTAAGAATTGTAACCACAAAGATCCAATTTCAACCAGCTGTTGCCATTTGCCACCTCCTCCTTTCTCCCTTTTACCTTGAGACAAATTAACCCATGTTTGAAGCTGCTGAGTGGGTCATCATTTATACGTGATTTTGTGAATGCAGTGCTACCAACACTGAGTTTCAGATAAGCAGCCTGTGTTGACACTCTGTGGGGGAAGGTGATGTGTGTTTTATGTGTCCTTTGTAAGCAGACCTATCATGTCTCTTGCCAGTGAGGAAATATATGAATATTATGAGCTTACTATGCTTGGAAAGTGGCTGTAAGTGTGGAGAATATGCACCAATACCTGCCAATCTCAAAAATGCAGATGTCTGGAATGTAGGTCTACATGTGCCAAATTTACATTTATCTCCAACCATCTGTGCTGATGAATACTCAACACTCATCTGGTGTGTGTCTTATACAGGTATGCACAGTAATTGTGCTGTACAGGAGCATCGAAAGGGCACCTACATACCTTTAACTCCCACTAAATGTAACAGAGATGGCAATGAATGGACAAAAGTGCTCTCATGGTAAAGGACCAATAGCTTGTCCCATCTTAGAACTGAGAGGTTAATGTAAAATATCAATACGGCTGAAAGCTGGAGGAGGCCAGTTGGGCATGGTTGATCCAAAACTCTGGAGTCAGATTATCTGGACTGAATTATCTGCTGACCTAAGCCCAGCAGCTGAGCAATTGTACATCAAGCCTCACTTTTTTTTTTTTCATTTGAAAATAGGAAGAACCTCTGGGTAGGTTGCATATTCCTTTAATCCCAGCACCTGGGAGGCAGATCTCTGAATTCAAGGCCAGCCTGGTCTACAGCTCTAGTCCAAGGACAGCCAGGGCTTCACAGAGAAACCCTGTCGCAGGAAACCAGCCAACCAAACAATAAAACAACAAACAAAAAACAAAACAACAGCAACAATAAACCCCCCAAAACCAACAGAAAGAACCATTAATAATGGCACCTGGGCTGATTTTAGGATGAACTGAGATGATATTTACTGTGACTGTATTTGTGTTTTATTTTTATGTGTTAGGATATAACATAGGGCTTCCGACCAGGCATCGTGGTTCATATCTTTAGTCCCAGTACTCACAAGGCAGAGCAGGCAGATGACTGTGAGTTAAAGGCCAGCCTTCTCTCAGCCCCAAGGCATCCAAGGCTATGTAGTGAAACCCTACCTGAAAAAAAAAAGTTTATTTTTTTACCTATCTTTCTCTCCCTCCCCCTCTCTTTGTAGGGTATGTGTGTGTGTGTGTATTTGCACGTGTGAGTACAAGTGTGTGTGCTGCCACATGCATGTAGGAGTCGAAGGAACACCTTCAGTGTTAGTCTGAGCCACTGCATACGCAGCAGCTGGATCATGAGAGTTCGGTGAGTCTCCTGCCTCTGACTTCCATCTTGGTGTAGGAAGTGCCCAGCTTTACATGAGTTCTGGTGATTCAAACTCTGTTCTTTGTACCCGCACTGGAAGTGCTTACTCACTGAACTGTCTCCCCTAGCCCCAAGTTCTGGGTTTTATGGTAATGTTTTCATGCACGTACACCATCCTAGTCTGATTTTGTCCTTCTGCCCCCACTACTGTTCACCCTCCCCCCATTTGCTGGTCCTTTCTTCCCCCAGATAGCCTCTCTTTCTGTTTCCATGCCACTTGTATTGTCACACTCTGTTCCCTCCTCCTCTCCCTTTGGATCTCTCTGTGCCTTACGCTAACCCCTCCCCCCCTTAGACTTTCATGTCCTGCTGATTTGTGTTATTCTAAATAAAATTGTCTTCCTGCCTTCACTGTAGAACTGTGTAATCATGTTCTTCTTCTGACATTGTTCTCAGACAACAAGAAAATTGTTCCCCAAATTGTCTCCAAACACCAAACCCCTCAAGGTACTTAGTGAAATGGAAAGCCAGTCACTTTGATGATGTAGTCCTGCCGTAGGACATGAGGGGGGGCTCTGCCAGTAAAGCAGAAACAGGCAAGATGAAGCAGTTTGGCTGTTAAAAGCATGTAACATCTGTACATTTCAAACTATACTTAAATTGAAGTTTACTTAGGATTTGGAAGGCATGTGGCACTGTGTTTCAGGGCATAGCTTGATCATCAATAGATGATCCTCCATCTTAGAATGAAGTCCTAATGAAGTAACAAAGACAGCCTTAGAGTAATGCCCAAAGGCCTCCTTTATCTATAAAATGTGGAGACTGGGCTCTTGGAAGGCAGTTTGCTATTTGGAAAGTCAAGTAAGCAAACACTTAGGGAGATTCCAGTGCTGGCTTAATGTATGCTTTAGGGTCAGCGATGGCTGGAAGGACTCTTTTGCATCAGGAATTGGGGAAGAGCAAGGTTGTGTGAGGGAGGCTGGGAGCCCCATATCTTGATTTTCTACTGGGGAGTTTGGGATAGCTGCTTATCTGGAGGCACCTGGGAGACACTGGGGTGAAATCCCTTCTCTCAGACAAGATAAGCAGGGCCCTTGTTGACAAGAGATTGCAATGGGTAACTTCAGTTCGGGAAGTCTCCTGAAGAGTTGAGAAACAATCAGCTGCTTCCAAGCACATTCCATCCTTTCTTTAATTGCTCCCCGAAGATCCATAGTCCAAACGCCCTCACCTGAGAAACTTAAGCTTTTAGTTAATCAGAAATGAGTGTTCTGGTCAAAGAGCATTACGGTCTGAAGGCTCTCCTCTTGCGATCTCCTACACGGTGGAGGCTGTGGAAGGCTCTGCAATCCAAAAGAAATCGTGACCATTGTCAGAGCTGCTCCTGGAGAAACTGCAGGGCCCAGGCACATGATATATTCAATTTTCCTTCCTCTGAAAGGGGTTTTGCAGTATAAGAGCACTCTCTAGAGTATTTAAGTCCAAGGAACAACAATTCTAGGCACCTCTTTAGTCCTCCCAACTTTGCTTCCCATCCCCCTTGCAGACCCTGCCTTCATTTCTTCATAATGCCAGGGTTGAAGCACTTGGTTCCCCAGTCTCAGACTAAGAAAGAAATGGGACCAAAATCCTGCTTGCATGCCAGCTATTAGTGTAAGGGAGGTGAGAATACACAGTGCAGTACTCAGACAGAGCTGGAGGTACACTGTGAGGGTGGTGCTTTCTGTAGTATGAGGCTGGGGATAGATCCCAAGGTTGGATTCTGAGTACCATGCAACAATAAAAACCATGATACATCAACAATATAGGAACCTCTGGTGGAATCACAATCCCGGACCTTAAGCTGTACTACAGAGCAATTGCGATAAAAACTGCATGGTATTGGTACAGTGGCAGGCAGGTAGATCAATGGAACAGAATTGAAAACCCAGAAATGAACCCACACACCTATGGTCATTTGATCTTTGACAAAGGAGCTAAAACCATACAGTGGAAAAAAAGACAGCATTTTCAACAGATGGTGCTGGCTCAACTGGCGGTTAGTATGTAGAAAAATGCAAATCGATCCATTCCTATCTCCTTGTACAAAGCTCAAGTCCAAGTGGATCAGGGACCTCCACATCAAACCAGGTACATTGAAACTAATAGAAAAGAAAGTGGGGAAGAACCTCGAGCAAATAGGCACAGGGGAAAACTTCATGAAGAGGATGCCAATAGCTTATGCTCTAAGATCAAGAATTGACAAATGGAACCTCATAAAGTTGCAAAGCTTCTGTAAGGCAAAAGACACTGTCAATAGGACAAAACGGCAACCAACAAATTGGGAAAAGATCTTTACCAATCCTATATCTGATAGAGGGCTAATATCCAATGTATACAAAGAACTCAAGAAGTTAGACTCCAGAGAACCAAATAACCCTATTAAAAATGGGGTACAGAGCTAAACAAAGAATACCCTCAGAGTTCCCAGGGGCTCAACCACCAACCAAGGACTATACATGGTGGGACTGATTGTTCTGGCAGCATGTGTATAGTAGAGGATTGCAAAGTCAATCATCAATGAGAGGAGAAGCCCTTGGCCCTGTGAAGGTTCTGTGCCCCAGTGTAAGGGAATGCCAGGGCCAATAAGTGGGAGAGGGTGGGGTGGCATGCATGGTGAGGGGAGAGGCAACAGGGGTTTGTTCTTGTTGTTTTTGTTTGTTTGTTTGTTTGTTTGTTTGTTGGAAGGGAAACTGGGAAAGGAGAAATCATATGACATTAAATAAAGAAAATATCTAATAAAAAAAAAGAACCATAATACAAGGTAGGCAATGGTGGGGTGAGAAGAGGTGTCATTAGGTTGATTGCTTTGAGATGATTTTATACTATGGTGATTGATTCTAATAGATAGAGAAGATGTTCTCAAAACAGAAAAGATGAGGCCGTACAGAAGGACGGCTGGAGGAACAAAGGCAGACATAGGCTTGTGACAGAACCTTCTGACCTGTGGAATGGTGTAGAACCTTAGACCTAAAACGTGGTCCAGAAGCCGGGCGGTGGTGGCACACACCTTTAATCCTAGCACTTGGGAGGCAGAGGCAGGCAGATTTCTGAGTGCAAGGCCAGCCTGGTCTAAAAAGTGAGCTCCAGGACAGCCAGGGCTATACAGAGAAATCCTGTCTTGAGAAAACAAAAAACAAACAAACAAAAAAACCAACAAAAAAAAGAGTGGTCTAGAGATCACTCAGCACAACCATATACTGAGACAGTTTTCGGCATGCTCCCTCGAACTCCATTGTCTCTGTGGGTGGGGTCTCACTACTTTTCACTGAAAACATCTGGTTCCTGAAAGGAGGGGAATTTCTCTGTTTGGGCAGAAGGCAGGGTAGAAGGAAGCAAGACAGGAGCCTGGGTAGTTAGCATCCTGGTGAGCCTGATGCCTATACAGGAGTGCTGACTGACCATTGTTGTAGTCAAACTGGGGAATTTCCTCATGGTGTGGATTAGAAACTAATGTCCAGGTTCTAGGGTCCAAAGTCCAAGGTCCAGCCCGCAGAGAAGGCATACTTGCACGGAATGAGATCATGTGAACAAGCTTTCAAGAAAGGAGACTTTGCTCTGACTATCAAGATTTAAGCCACTGTCAGACTACACACCGGAAAGAGGTTATCTACCTGTGGAGGCCAAGTCAGAAACCACAGAGAAGCCGTTTAAAGGTCTTCTAGTGTTTACTAAGCCATTCCAGTGGGAGATGGCAGGCTTCATTTAAAGCGAGGATTTCTCCTGTCTGCATTTGGAGTCCCCTCCGTGGAGTGTCCAGTTGGCAAACCTTTCAGTAGCAGAGACCTTGAAGTGCAGGATTCATCCAACCCTGCTATTTTACTGCAGACCTATGGGTAGACTTCGTAACAGGTAAGAGGTGTGAGTGACACAATTAGGCTTACATTTACATAATTAATGACAAATGAAGTTGCATATGTGGTCTGAATATGGTGTAAAAATTACTTCTTACTGCTACGAAGTTCTGAAACTCTGTTGGGAATTCTGGCAAAGGAGTTCTGGATATTTGGGGCTGTACTTTTTTTTTTTTTAAATATTCAGTATTCAATATGAATGCTTGGAGAAATTAATACTAATGTTGTGATCTGCTTTTATTGAAGGAACTGATAGAAGCTGGCTAGATTATACAGGAGAACAGCACATATCCATTTGTAGAATTATAACTCTAAATATTCATTTGTTTATCAAGTTGGAAAAATATTCACAAAAATAAATGGCAAGGAGAACCAGTTCGAATAGCAGCTGGGAGTACAGATTTTATAACACTGAAACAGATTGACAAGGGAGGGCAGAAAACAGTGGCTTAGATGACAGCTGAGACTACTTAGATTTGAATCCCATCTTAATACCTAAAGGTTTTAATTTCCCCAGACCCCAGTTTCCTTATCTTAAAAATGGGGTGGGTTGAGGGAGAATGACATTTAACTCATAGATGTGTTACGTGGCTTAAGTGTGAGTATACAGTGCTTGGATCAAGAATCTGTAGGTGAATCTAAATATTTTTAGGACAGTAAAATATTTCTAACCTACATCTGGTGGACTTTTAATTTGTCTTAAGACCTAAATGTCCCACATTTATTTTAAACGCACAGGGTAGAACATGTAAGTTAGTAATTGACTGATGACTTTTATTAGGTAGTATGATCCCCGCCAAGTTGTGTAATATTTAATGCAAACATATGCATTCATACTATACTATCAACTAATATTTAAGGGGAATGGCGGGGGGGGGGGACAGAAGATGTCTCACTGGGCAAAGACATTTGCTGCCAAGCTAAAGAACAGACTTCAATGCTCTGAACTCACAGTGGAGAAAGAGAACTAATTCTATGACCTATGGCCTTCGAATGCATGCTATAGGGTGTATACAGCCCCCTGTACCCACCAAAAAGTATTTTAAAAAAATAAAATGCATTAGGAGAATTCCCCACATAAAGGCATTCTATTCACGCAAGTAAGAAGTCTTCCTGAATGCTGATAGCCATCCTCTTCGATCTTTCGTGTGAAGTGAAACATTTGAACATTGGGATTAGCTCTCCCACAGTGCTTGGGTTTGGTTTACTCTTTGCACTCTGTGGGCTCATGGGGGAATTAGATGTTTGTGTAACCGCCTGACTGCTAGGGGCTCTTCTGTGCAATTTCTTGTAAAATTATTTTTGAAGTCAAGATACTATTTCAGTGAGCAGTACTGGGAGTAACTAAGGTAGCGTTTGAACTAAAGATGTTTGATGGACACACAAAAGTTTGCAGCCTCAGCTTTGTGACTGCTATGTCCAATATTTCCCTTACCAGTTCCTAAATTTCTCATCATGAGTCTGTAAGGCAGGATGGGAGGAAGGTCAACATTGTAGGAAATATCTAATGTTCCTTCTATAATTGTATCACCTAAGGAAAGTCTGTTCATAAAAGTGTCCAACTGTGCTGGGTGTAGTAGCACTGAGTTTAAATTCCAGCACTCAGGTGCCAGAAGCAGGCCGATCTCTGTGAGTTCCAGACCAGCCTGGTCTCCATAGTGAAGTCTATCTAAGCCAGCCAGGGCTTCATAGTGAATCATGTCTCAAATAAAGAAAAAAAAAAAAAATAAGAAGAAGAAGAAAAAGTCCAACTATTTAGACAGAATTAACGTCTCCCAAAGTTACTTGCTTCATTTAGGGAGTGGATAAGGGAATAGGAAGTGAGGTTTTCTTTATCCTGGATATGTAACCACAAGTCCAGGCTCCATTCAGTGATGTAGTTCCCTTAAAGTGTAGATGCTGTGTTATTCAATAGAGTCCTTCACAAGACTTGTGCTTTATTCAGGTTGCTAATGGAAAATTTCACCTATCCAAATGAACAATTTAATAAATTCTTTGTAAAAATATATTTTGTATTAAAAGTAATTTAATACAACTTCTTTTGTGGTTGTGGGAATTGAACCCAGAGCTGCCGTGTACATTTCTAACAAGCACTCTCCCACAGAGATTTTCCCCAGTGAGCAAAATATTTTCAAATCTATCTTGTTGTCCGTTTCTTTTCCTGTTTTTAGTTAGTTTGCTTTGTTTTTTGTTTTCCCCCCTATTGCTCAGACTGGTCTCACACTCCTAGACTGTGGCGGATCCTCTGGAACTGCATCTGACTTTGTGCTCATAGGCCACTAATCGCTTAAAGCAATTCTTTCCAGTTTGGAGATTCTGAAAGCTACAGCATCGACTCCAGTATTCACCTTCCTAGGTCTCAGTTTCAGACTGTGTACAATCCTGTGCCGTCACTCCTTGGAAGGCAAGCATGACGCTTGCCTTTGGGACAGCTCTCGGGCAAAGAGCAGCCAAAGCAGATGTATAGGGAGTATTCCTGAGAAGGAAAGCAGCTGTCAGGCAGAGAGGGCCACAGCCAATGCAGACCTGCATTGGAATGAATTCCTTTCAGATACTCCCTCTAGCTTTGTGGCTTGCAGAAGGAGAAATGAGTCATAGTGTTGTCGGAACTGAGTCCAGGGTTGGGTTAGGAAAGCCTACGATGGAAATCATCTGTTGAGTCCAGTTCTCTTCACCTTTTCCTGTGTTGTCACAAAGTGACTTTTGGGGGTTGGGGGTGGGAGGAGGGCTTGGCCTTAATATGCAAAGATGAATGTCCCTGGTGCTTGGCAGAGGACATCAGGCACCCGTCTCTGGATTTACTTGTCTGATTTCAGTGTCCGTCTCAGGATAAAGCCTTGGGAGAGTTCTGTTCAACTCTACCAGTTGGTTGAAGCATGATGCTCAAGTCCCAGGTCTTGGCTTGCTTACCTGTGATGAGTGTTTTCTGATTTATGGGTAAAGGAACAGCTTTGAGTGCCCATTAACTAACAGAAAGGGTTGGCTGCTCAGTTGCTTTAAAGGGATCATTCCCCACAGCTTAAGAGCCTTCTCTTTGAAAAGTTAACCTTGTAGCTCTGACCTCTAATTTCAAGGGGCTTGCTAAACCCTCTATGCGTAAAGCCTAGCTTTGTCAGTACTTTAGTAGAACATCATCTCTTTCTGCCTTCGTTTTCTCCTGAACAAAATGAGTGAGGATGATGAAGCAGTGCCTGAGGGAGGTCAATGGAACCTCTTCCACCATCTTGGGATTCTGCAATCAGGAGAATGGTTTCAAATCTCACCTCTGGGCTTTTTCAGCACCCATGAAAGTAGAGTGCTTAAGATTATGGAAGACGTGTCTTCCCTTCAACCCTCGCAAAGCTGAAAAAAAAATCATCGCACACCACAGAAAGTGTTCTTTTAAAATCTAGAACATGCCTAGGTAGGTGTCTTTCCTGGAAACACATCTCTTCATTTTACCTGGAAATCTCCTCTGGTAACCTGTAGCCCTGGGCTACACACTGCCATCTCTTTAACCTTCTTTGCATTGGGATCTTTCTGCTGTGCAACACAGCATTTGGCACCTATTTCTATCCAGGTACACTTTCCTTTCAAATGGGTCTTTTGAAACTGGCTTTTTACCTCCACCCTCCCCCAACCCCTCCTCCAGATTTGAAGCAGCTGAAGCCAGAGTCATCTGTGATGAGCTTTCAAGAGAAATATTTTTAGGAAGAAATGAGTACTTTCCTGTACAAACTTTTGAAAACTCTTTACAGTACCTACTATTAGATGTGCCGAGAGTCTGGGAATATTAAATGCTTTTTTTGATTGATTTGTTATATTACCAGGTACACCACCAGGCTTCAATTTTCTTAGTGGGTTTAAGCAGAACTCCATTTTAAATGGCATAATCATGCAGTCACGTTTTGTTCCTTTGAAACACGGCACCTCTCAGCAATAAGGCACATACAAATTAAAAGGGAAGCAACAGCCAAACACAAACCATGACTGCCTCCTACCCTCCACACAGGATTTCTCACAATGTAACCCCAGGCCCTAGAAGAGATTAAAGCAGTAGGGTGTGAATTCAAGGCCTGCTGCTCAGCAAGCTCTTCTTATCAAACAAACAAACAAACAAACAAACACAACACTGCTTAAAAGAATGCTTTAAAAATGAGTGACGATCTTTGACCCATTTCTTGAAAGGGTGACCTAATTATGCAGTCTAGCGATTTACCCTTCTGTATTTACCTTCTAACCAATAGCAATATCATTTCTTGCCTCTTCAGGTGGTTGTTGCCTCAGAGGTCACGAGAGACCTAATTATCAAAGGTAAAGGACCGGTCTCAGTCTTTGGGGAATAAAAAGCCTGAGCTATAGAGAGATCCCACCTTAAATCTAGCCCCATCCCCCACTCGAGAAATGAGAACTTGGGCAAGTAACCCTACATAATCCCCTCGATATTCTAATAAGGGGAGTTTGAATTCTCTAGGGTCATTGGGAACATCACAAGGGGCCTTGAGTGTGAAACGCTTCTCATAGCCAGGAAAGCAACGTTGATTCTCTTCTTCACGTGACTTCCAAGTCATGACTCATTCTTGGTTTGCTTGCGTCTGTGTCTCTGACATCTTCTACACGTCCTGTTTTCCCTCCCTCAGCTCCTCTCACTCCATCTATATTCCTGTCTCAGATTTCTCATTCCTATTTTCACCTGAACTGCTGGCCATTCAGAAGGTCAGTACCCCAAAACTTTGACCAGCCGGCAGTCTCCTAATTGGTCCAGTGCTTTTGCTTTTCTAAGATGTACTTCAACGTGTTATCAGAGTTAATATTCTTCCAAATACAGGTCAGTAATAGGTCACCAATGTCATTTTCTCCACAAAAAACAAAAGCAAAAAAAAAAATCATCAAAAAAGAAAACAAACAAATAACAAGAGCTGCTTAAATGGTATCCTTTTGTTTAAAAATGAATTCTACTATCAACACTCACCATAGTCAGTCTGTCTCCCTTCATCTCCCAGGACACCGGTTCACCTATCCTAACCTACCCCCTTACTTTATAAAACACCATCTTAACTCCTCAGTGGCTTCATTACTCAAACTCTTACTGTCTTATTTTTCTCTGTTTATTTTATTCTTGAGCTTTTAATTTTTGTTTTAAGACAAAGCCTCATTCTGTAGCCCAACCTGGCTTAGAAGTCACTAGCTCAAGTTGGCCTACAACACACAGCAATTCTTTCCCATCCTTCCAAGTGCTACATTCACAGGGGTTCAACTCCATGCCCTACCTACTCCTCGAGTCAGAAATACCATTTACTCCATGTCCCGTATGGACTACCTATTCCCCTCTGGTTAAAATATTCTAATCTTCCATTCACCTCTCATCTGCACATGATTCACTGGAACTTACTGGCCAGGGTGCCCCAGAGCACAGGTGCACAGTAGACGGTATGGGGTTTCTCTTGCTCTGTCTCTAGCCTTCAGCAAGTAGTGTACACGGTGCTCTAATTTAACAGTCACTTGTCCAATTAAACTGACTGGAAGATCAACACACATAGTCCTGGTTTCTAACAAGGGAATGATAAACGCAGTCAGACACAACAAAGGCTGGGGTAACGGGAATGCTTATCACTTGCCAAGCTCTGTGCTAAGTGCTTGCTGTGACTCCAGAGTTCCTGAGCAGGCCAGGAAAAAGCTGCTACTCAAAATCTTGAGTACACAGGTGGGAAATGACTGTCTCCAATCTGATCATGGGTGATTGAAAAAAGTCTTTACTAGCATGGCTGTACTCAGTGTTCCTGAGGGGGCGGGCGTTCTATGTAGCTTCTGAGGAGTACAGCTGAGTTCCTTACACACAGCATGCCATGACCAGCCAAGGGTAGATGGGGCGACCTTAGGAAGTTATTGCCAGCCCTGCTTTGCACAAAGATTGTCCTTGTGAGGCTTAAGAGACAGGAGGGGGATGGCATTTGTTTGCGCTTTGCTATTACAGGAGGCAAGGACAGCCAAATGTTATGCAAAAAACGTTCTCTAAAGAGCTGGGAAACCAGAGGGCTTATCTGGTGGCTGCCCTTCTCCCAGGATGACCAGGTGACGTTAGAGATCACCCTGGGCTCTGGTGAAGGCTCATGGAAGCAAGCCTCTGCCAAATTCATGCATTCCCCAAGGCTGAGAGCACTCCCTGGATGGGAGAATTTCCATCAAGATCTTGGAGCATGTTCTAGATGCGGTGGCTGGTCAGCTGTGGTTTATTTAGATTGTATTTAGCAAGAGACTGCTTCCTAGCCTACCCTCCTCCCACAGTCTCAAATATTGAGCATGGTTCTTTCCTGCTTTTTTTTTTTAAAAAAAAAAAAAAGAAAACAAACAGAAATTGTTTGTTTGCAAGTGTGAGTGCTTGTGTACGGGTTGAGTGTGCATGGATGTGAGAAGACCACTCGGAGGAATATGTTCTCTCCTGCTACCCTGTAGGTTCTGGGGAGACGGAACCTAAGAACTCAGGTGGTCAGGTTTGGTGGCATGCAGCATTACGCACTGAACCGCCTATGTCCTTTTCCTATTCTTCCTAAGGGGTTAGCTCCACCAAGGAGTGGGAAGCCAAGGAAGAATTCAGAAAATAGAAGACACATATGAAAAATCGATTCAAGTAATTCTCTCCATTTTTCCTCTTATCCTCATACCCTTTACACCTTGTTCCGGCCTTACTCCTACCTGAGTGATTGGTCTCTATGTTTCTAGTTCACTGGGTAAGGTGGTGAAGCAGTTTGTAAACCTCAGGGAAGTCAGTGATCAAAATCCCTCCAGCCAAGAACAGTCATTTCAGACAAATTTTTGTTTGGGTCATAAGCCAATGATTTCAATTAATTTAATTCTTGAGCTAAGATCTTTCTATATAGGTCAGGCTGGACCTGAACTATGAATTCTCCTGTCTCAGCCTCCCCAGAGAGCCTGGAATTGGGATTATAGGAATGAGCCAAGTGCTCAAATTGCTTTTGTTTTAAACTGGAAAACCTGAGCCTCAGATATTCAGACTGGTAGGATGGCTATGGGCCTTTAAGGACAATCTGTTTTCTTCCATGGCTTCTAACTAGGCTCTGCTTACCTTCTAAAGGACTAAGGAGAAAACTACTTCTAACTAGTCTTGACCATGCATTACAGTCTTTAACCAGCCTTAACCTTGGGTAAATGCTTGTCATTGAACATGAGTCCCCCATACTGCCCTTTGCACAAAGTGCTCATTGATTAAAAATAGGGAACTATCTGCCCACAGTCACAGCATCTGCTGCTATGTTTCTGTCCACATCTCCAGTTTTCCCGCAAGCTGCAAACTCCATTCATATATTCCTAGTTTGCCCTTGCCCATGCACTTCTGCAGTGTGGGAGGGACTGTCTCTGCCTTACTGGGCTGGTGGGTGACTGCAAGTTTTCACAGCTTATGAATATAAGTGTGTGCTCAGGAGACAGTCGATCTCAAAGCTGTTAGTTAGGTTTTCTGCATAATAGACTAAGTCATTGCGAGTCTCCAGAAGTAGTAGACAGGTGTTGGGTGTCTTGTGTCAATAGGAAAGGAGAGCCTGCACAGCTGAGAATAAACAACAGTCTCTTGGTAATATGAGATCCATTCATTTCAAATTGGAGGCCTAGATGTGGGGTTGGAGGTTGGGGGTTGGAACATTCTGAACACCACCTGTCTGCAGCCCCTACCCCCTAACACAAAGAGATGAAGTCAGTTTCCCAGAGAACTGAGGTGTTAGTAGAGCTGACAGGAGAGAAGGGGAATGGGGGAAGGGGAGAGCATAAGTCTGAAAGGGAGTTAGTTGTAGGCACTCTTTGGCCATGACACCCTCCTCCATCAGCTGCTTTGGGAAGCTGCCCCCTCCTCCAATTTGGCCTCTTTTGCCTCCTTGTAAAACAGCTGTTGCAGCTGAACAGCTGCAGTCCAGAACTATCAGGGAACTATTTTCTTGCAGAGTATATGATTTTGCTGGACTCTGCCTTGCTTTCTGAAGGTCTGATGCTGGCCTTGCTGTATTAGTCATTGTCATTCATGGGAATCCTTGGAGAAGTTTCTGCAGCTCCGCTCCACTTTCATGATTGCAAGAAGAGGGTAGTAACCTCTGTTACCTTAGTCCTAAAGTCACTAGGAAGGTGAAATGTGATGTATGAAAACCTTTTTACAAGTTCTAAAGGTCACAAGCAAATCAAAAGCATATTGAAAGGGTTCAAAGGAAAAGACATTTGGTTCTTTCTGAGGAGCTTAGAAGGGCTATCTGCTGGCAGTTGCAACTATCTGTGTTCTATAGTAAACAGAAACAGCTGTGGTGGCCGGTGTGCATGTGTGTGGTTTTGATTTTCTTTTTGTTTGTTTGCATTTGCTTTCTTTTCCTCTCTTTCTCTTTCTCTGTCTCTCCCCTGTGTGTATATGTGGGGGAGGGGGAGAGAGAGGGAAAGAAAGAGAGAGAGACCTAGCTCAGGCTGGCCTCAGACTTGTTTTGTAAGTGAGGATAAACTTGAACTCCTTATTTTGATTGGGGATTTGATGGCTGTAAAGGTTAAAGCTTTAAGAAAAACCGAGGCTACAGGTGAGTGAAGGACAAGGTCAGGCAAGGATGAGGGATGCTCCTGGGATCTGCATGTGAGACCATTCTAGATTTGGTCTGGCTGAGGTTTTTCCCTTAGGCCAGGGGAAAGCATCAATTCTCGACCACTTCTGTGCCTGAAGCTTAAATTAAATATTAGAAGATTTTAGGTCTAGACTCATGGGTGGAACACCTATCTGAAGTGAATGGGAAGAGGAAGTTGGTGGCCTGTCTTCATTTTGAGGCTATGCATTTAGATTCAGAAGGCCTATGGCAAGTGTGTGTGTGTGTTACCGTTTCTTTCTTTAAATTATTTGTCAAATTTGTTTTTGTCCTCCAAACAACTGGTAATGCCCTGCTTTCCTTGAGCATGGGAGACTCTGGTCTCTTATATTAACAGCCCATCTAAGAGACAGGTTCTTTGGGAAGCTGTCAGATCCTCCGGCAAAGTGTTCCTCCAAGGAGAAGATCTAAGACAGTGAACAAACTATGTAGATCCCTGACCGATTCTGAAGTTAAGAGACACAGCCCAGCCTCCTGGTCCAAGCCAGAAGAGCTTTTCAGTTCTTTGCCAGGCCTGACACCTGATGGCAAGAGATTTCTCCTTCCTCTGCCACCAAGAGTTAAAATAGAGTGGTACCGAATCATGCCTGTGCAAGCCAGCAGCCGGATATGAAGGGTCAGGAAAGGGATACTCTGGAATTGCTTAGGCTTAGGGTGAACCAGGCCCTGGCCCTTCACCAGATGCACTTCCTTTTTATTCACAGCTTCAAGGAGGTTGTGTAATGTCAGGATGTCTTAAGCTTCCCCATGTGTCAATGCAGGACATGACAGACAGCTGTTACCTCAGATGTCTTATTGACCTGTAGGGATGTATGCTATTTTAAATTGTGTGTGTGTGTGTGTGTGTGTGTTTTCTCTCTCCCTGTCTAGTCCTGGCTGTGCTTGAGCTCCCTCTGTAGACCAGGCTGGCCTCAAACTCACAGAGATCTGCCTGCCTCTGCTTTTCCAGTGCTAGAACTAAAAGTGTGCACTACCACCACCACCACCAGGCTTGAAATAGAGTCTTATGACCTTTAAGGATGTGGTTTTTATTCCTCCAAAGGGAAACTTGGACTAACAAATAGTAGCAAAGAGAATGGGCCAGACTGTGGACCTTGTGGTGGGCTCTCTGTTGTTCCTTATGGTCTCCCACTGAAGAGGCAAACTCCTTGTTTGGGGGTGGCAGTGAGGTTGTTGAGTATTAAGCCTGTACCCTAGTAGGGCTCAGTCCAACAAAGAATGTCTTCATAAAGCAAATCACTCCGACGACAGATGTCCCACCTCTCAGGGTACACCTGCTTCTAGCAGGGTGATGATATAGCACACTGATATACTGGGCAGGACTATTCCATATATCTGTTTAGAGGTCTGTGGCCACAGTGAACCGTGTAACCCAGCTCATTCCCCAGCAAGCTGAAGCAGCATCATACAGTCTCAGGGATGCACTTAACTCCCTGGAGTCTCTGAGGGTGCACCAGCTTACCTCTTTCAGTCTCTGTTCCTTTCACTTATAATGGGGCTATAGTTTTGGCCAGGTCACACACCACGTATCCAGTATCTTTCCCTTACTGGTCCTGTGTGTCCTGTGTCTTTCCACCCTATCGTCTGTCTTTTCTTTGTGTCCGTGTTTGGTGTCCTCAGCTTATTCTACAGAACTGTCTTTTCTTCCCAGCTTGCCATTTTGGAAGCAGCCTTCAGGAAACTTCCATTTTCCTTCTGACTATGCCCTGTCTTCCTGGTCAGCACTCCAAACAACTTAGAGAATACACATTTCTTAGGAGGAGAGAGATTTGGCTGAAAAGTCACCCAGTTTTCCTTCAACCCTGTATCTTGGGTGGTCTGAGAGGGAGGGCTAAATCCATTGATTCCCCTCCCCCAGGAAAAAGCAGGGAGTTTTGCTAACCAGAGCTGCTTAGCCAATCGTTGCCCTGAGAAAGTTTGGATTGTGCTCCTATTTCATTAGGCTGATTGGAGCAGCCTCGACTCAGAGGTATATAGTCCCTCCCCAAGGGATTCCGTGTACAGTTACACGGCTGTCGCTGCTTGTGCGTGTCCTTTCAGGATAGCAACCCACTCCCTCCTCAGCCCCCAGCTCCACCTCCTGCTCCTTTTTTTTTTTGTTTTTATCTAGTATCTCCCTTGCTCTCTCTCTCTCTTTCCTCTCCCTCCTACCACCGCCTCTTCTTCCAGCCCTCCACTCTCCTGCAGTGCCAAGCCGGCTCCCCAACGCAGTCTGCTGAACGCAAACCACTGAGAGTTTGCTGCGCAGCTCCCTGGGGTCCGGGGCCGCCGAGTCCCGCTAAGGCAGAGACACCGCCAGTGCGAGCGAGCGAACGAGCGAGCGGGCGCGCAACGGAAGACAAACACGCGGGCACGCGAAGGGGAGCCCCAGGAGGGCAGCCGAGTGGCAAGGCTTGGCAGGCGACTGTCACTACGTCCCGGGTCGCCTCTTCCTCGTCAGACTGAGGGAGGAAGAGCGCTTCTTAAAGTTCTAGACCGCGGGAGGCGGCGTCCCCTTCAGTCCCCTCCTCGCGGCGCTCCAGGAAAAGGAACTTGATCTACTGGCAGACTCGAGCCGCCCGCTGAACGTGAGAGGGGGATAGTGCCACGGGCCCCGGGGTAGGGAGCCGAGAGAGGGAGCCTCGAGCCAGGCTGCAGGCGGAGGGCACGGGGCAGCGGCCAGGGACCCCGATGCCGGCGGCCAACATGATGGAGAACCTGCAGCTGCCCGCCCTGCAGGTGCCAGAGCCTCAGGGCGCGCCCGAGGGCAGCGCGGTGTGGTCCAGCTCGTCCACCCCCACGCTCCGCCGCCGGCGCTTTAAGATGCGCCGGATGAAGAACGTGCAGGAGCAAAGCCTGGAGGCGGGGCTGGTAGCCCCGGACCTACCCGGCGTCTTGGCCCCCGGCAAGGAGTTCCTGCAACTGCCGTCCATTGAGATTACGCCCTCCAGCGACGAGGACACCCCGTGGTCTAACTGCTCCACACCCAGCGCGTCCCCGCGCAGAAAACGCTTCCTGCTCCGCAAGTGGCTGAGGGTGAGGGAGCGGAAGGAGTGCAGTGAGAGCAGGTAGGTTCCCGTTTCTCTTCCAGCAGTCTTCCCCTGAACCTCTCGCCCCTCCCAAGGGCCGTCTAGGACCCTAGGGCATTCTGGTGGAAACTTCCGGGACCAAAGCTGGAGCTTATCGCGTCACTTTGGCGTCTTCAGGCACTGCCAGGGTACCGGGGCTAGCACACCGCCCAGCACTAGGAACTTTACTTGATGTGTTTGACATAAGTTCATGCTGCGTTTCATTTCTTCATCCTCATAGCAAAATGACCAATACAGTGCTACCAGTTAGTATTTGTTAAACTCTCACTATGCGCAGACTACTGTCTGTGGTGAGTGCTTCACCCTGAGGGTGGAATTTGGAGAAATTAGGTAAATAGTGCTATGATTCCATTGTACAGGTGGAGGTGTCAGGAAGACTAGTGATAGAAGTTTAAGTGGCGCCTCCACATGGGCTTCCGAATTCCATTTCACTTTTTGCCATGTTTTTCCTACACTAAGATGCCCGTACAGGTCCATGTTGCCTTTGTAGAGGTGAAGTTTTCACGTTTTCTACCACATCGTAGATGCATCACCATGCCAGCTCCAGTTTTGCAAAGGAGATGTTAGCTGTCCACATCCAAGAACTGGCATGAAGCTCACAGGGTAATTTTGTGTGTGTGTGTGTGTGTGTGTGTGTGTGTGTGTGTGTGTGTGTGTTGCTTCAGGAAGTTGCCCATGGTGGCATGGAGTCCCCACTACTCATGGATACCATGTCCCCTCCTCCATTTACCTCTGGACTCGGGGTATGACCATTAGCAGACATTTGTACTATTGGAGGGGGCGTTGCTGTTATTGTTGTTGGTAGTAACTAAGTCATGGATCACTAATGGGAATTCATTCACCCTATCAGTTCACTTTTGTTCATTTTCATTTGGGAAGCATTTATTGAGTGGTGTCAAAAGCTCAAGTGTGGCACCAGCAAGTGTGGGAATCTTGAGAAGGGTCTTCAGGGTATGAAGGGGTGTGGAAGCTACACATGATGGGATGGTTGTACAAATAAAAACAGTTTGCTTAGCACAAGGTGCCTCTAGCACTTCCAAGATAAAATAAAATAAAGCTGTGTGGCACCTGCTTATAGTCCTAGAACTTGGGAAGAAGAAGAGGAAGATCCTTGGAATCTGAGATATGCGAGGGTTATATGGAAAGACTGACCTCTTAAAAACCCAGAGACCAAAAAATAAATAAATAAATAAAAAGTAAAAACCCAAACCTAAATGAAACCAAACCAAACCAAATCCAAACCAACTAATCATATAACGAAAGCCGTTGAGACACGCAAGTTTCCATTCACATTAAAGAGATGGAGCCATTGGAAGATTTACACTCTGTCATCTGTAGTGATTGTACAAGAAAAGGCAAGCTTGGAGACAAAGGAGAAGGCCTGGGAGGGAGGGGCTCAAATTATGACAAATGCAGATAGGAAAAAAACAAAAGAAAGCAGTGAAGTGTGTATGGGGTCAGGCTCATATGATGGACTTAAAGAAACATATGGCCAAAAATCAAAAGAAACAAGCATGTGATGTGTCTTTGTGGAGGTACCTAGGACCTGGGCGGGGGTATGCAGGAAGTGACCCTCCTGAGTCTTCTTGGCTTCTCCCATGGATTCACTATGGGATGTCTTTCCTGTCTGCAATGGCTGTACAGGTTCTCCCAGTTATAGACCTTGGGGGGAACAGGTCTTTCTTTTCCAACACTCAACTCTATTTCCTTTTCCACAGAACACGGGGAAGTGAGGACTGGTAGGGGCTAATCTTCAACTAAACCATGCCTCGGGTACTTTTTCCTCAAATGTGAGAGACCCTGAAAGAGGCATTGAAATTCTGCCACAAATATGGAAGACAAAATGGTGTCTTGCATTGGTGGTTAATGGAGCTGAGGAAATGTAAGGAACATATTTCTGATTTTGAGAGTTACTTAAAGGTATGGTAGGATATTTTTTTGTTGTGATTGATGTGGGGAGGATAGTATTGAAAAAGGGAAGTTTATTTTACCTCCTGAGTATAACTCAAGACAGTTCTTTTATGTTCTTGTTTATTGGGTTGGAAGAGAATGAGCATCTTCCATCCCTTGGTATGATATGATATGATCCCCTGGTATCCATGGAGGTTGGCTCCAGGGCTTTCTGAGGTCACCAAGTTCCTTACAGAAAGTGGCATATTATTTGCTTAGCCCATACATATTTTCCCACAGATGTAATTTTTCACTTTGTGTGTGTGTATGTGTGTGTGTGTGTGTGTGTGTGTGTGTGTGTGTGTGTTAGTATGTGGAGGTCAGAGGATAATCTTCGGGAATTGATTCTCTCCTCAAACTATGCAGATTCCAGGAATTAAACTCAAGTCTTTAGGCTCGCTAGTAAGTGTCTTTGTCCACTGATTCATCCTGATGGCCTATGTTCTCATACATTTTAAATCCTCTCTGGGTATCTTCTAATACCGAGCATAATGCAAATGCTATCTGAAGAACTGCTATTCAGTATTATTTAGAGAACAAGGATAAGGACATGAAGTCTGTTTCATATGTGCATAGAGGTACACGTCTGTAATTTGTGCGGGTGGGGGGGGGGAGCTGAAACAGGATGATTGGTAACACAGGGCCAGCCTGGATTAAGATAAAGATCTAGTGAGATCTAGTCTAAAATAAAGTCTACACGTGTTCAGTATAGTTTTTCTGGATTCTTTCTATCTGTAATTCATTGGATCTGGAGATACAGAACTTGAAGATACAGAAGGCCAACTGTATATGTACAAAAAGGCAGACTGAGCTGAGAACATAGGTGATCCTTGCCTATATAGTGAATTTGACACCAGTCTGGGCTAATTGATGCTGTATCCTAAACATACAAAATAACCAATACAAAATCGGAGCCAAACTCAAACAAAAAACCAGAACCGTGGTCTACTCGCCCACCCTTATCCACCCTGTGTTTTCACTATCTAGTACCTGCCCTCTTGTGGTGACCCATGGATGTTCATGGGTGAAATACCTTGTAATGACTAAGTCCATTTCCTCTTTCTGAAGTGAAATTCTCCTGATTCACAAGTCTGAGGACTTTTTAGGGGGAAAGTATGTCCAGAGCTGAGGTTTATAAGATAGAGTTATTGAACTATGATTTAGATACCACACAGCCTTCATCCTACTGTGTTTGAAGCTCAGAGTCTAGCTCAGTAGTAGTGTACTTGCAGAAGTACTGTGACCTGTGGGATAAAGTATTTAATAACAGCTGGGCGGTGGTGGCGCACGCCTTTAGTCCCAGCACTTGGGGAGGCAGAGGCAGGTGGATTTCTGAGTTCGAGGCCAGCCTGGTCTACAAAGTGAATCCCAGGACAGCCAGGGCTATACAGAGAAACCCTGTCTCAAAAACCAAAAAAAAAAAAAAAGTATTTAATAACAGGATGAAAGGAGGTATTTAATCCAATTTTTATAGTGACCGATTCATACGTGCATCCCCACAGTTAATTTTAAAACACCCTTTATCAGCGCACGCATGCACACACACACACACACACACACACAAGGGGAGAGAGAGAGAGAGAGAGAGAAAGAGGCTGACTCTCAGACAGCCATACCCCTTAGTTAGCATCCATAAGCCCCCAACTGGATCACCAACTTTAGATATCCACTAATCTGCTTTTTTTTAATAGAGAGCTGAAATTTAAAAGACCAAATATGTATTGAAGATGGAAAGTGGATGACTATCATACTGTTTTCTGTTGATATAACGAAATCCTCCAGCCTAGATAGTTTTATTTATTCATTCATTCACGTACTTACTTATTTAGGCAGAGTCTTGTGGATCCAAGCTTGCCTTGGACTATTGTTCTTCTTGCCTCTACTCCCAAATGCTGAGATTACAAGTGTATATCACAACTGGCTTTAGTTTCTTCCTATACAAAGTGGAATCAGCTCAGTGGGGAACACGTGCAGGTTCTGAACAATGAAGAACTTGATGAGACAAGCTCTTTGAATTAGCACTGTCACAAACCACCACCAACAATAAAATAGGAAGAAAATCATTAATGATCGCATATGTTCCCAAATCTCTTGGTCAGAAATGGTTATGGTAGTGGTTTGAAAAAAACACACTGAGAGGATAAGGGTCTCTCTATGGCCTCCTGAATTCTGAGAGAAAATTGGAAATCAGGCAATGCCATGTCTCCCAAGGTGTATCTTATGAAAGGAGAAAGCAAGCTGACAAGGGGCAAGTGAATTGGGCCGTGTGAAACTGCAGCCTGTCTTTCTGAGGAACACAGAAGAATTTCCTTGCTTGTCTCTCTTGGACACAATCCTAACTATGACGTTCTAGACCACCTCTCACTCAGCCACCCTGTACCCCTTTCTATATGGGACATCCCTACCCCATAGCAGCTGCTCCCAGGCTAGCAGGCTAGCAACTAGAGAATAACGTTTTTGTTTGGCTTCACATCTGACCTTTAGTAATGGTTCCCACCAATTCTGCCCAACCTGGTGTGTTAGGGTAACTCCGTGGTGCTGGCCTGGCTGGTTGGCAGTTTGCAGGTATAGATCTTTGACATGTTTATCTTCATTCTCCATTGATTTCTCTGACAGTAGGAGGAAGATTTGCTTCAAACTTCAGGCAATTTGCAGGGAGCAGGGCGAGTTTGTTTATCCAGACTTCTACTCAATCAGCCTCTACTTGATTATTCTTTATATAGTCATCTATTGAGCCCTGCTCTGTGTGGTAGAGAGAAAGAAATTCACATCCCTCTTAACACAAAGCAACAAATTCATGCAAAGGGACTGTGAATGGGTAGCGTACAATGTGAGCAGTCAACTCAGGATAGGGTTAAAAAGCGAAGTCTTCTACCAGTCCCATAATTCCTTGAGGCTGGGAGTGAGTCTTATTTTGTGCCAAGTTTCCTGCTAAGTGTTTTAAATACACGATCACTGTTAATCCTCATGACAAACCCGTGAGGTAGGCTTCATGGGGGAAGAGGCTGCGGTAGGAGAGATAAACTTGTTTCTGGTCTAACAAGAGCAAGGCTAGGAGGTGATCTATGTGTTTGTGCCAATGCTGAGTTCTGTTCAGTTCTGTGCTACCGGCCTCGCATGCTTGAGAAGGTGTAGGTGTGGAGGAGTTGCTTGTGCAAGATGGGTATTCACAAGGCAGGGGAAGCTGCTGAGCCAGTTTGGGGTGGAGGGGGGATGTGTGGGAAGCACAGCTGTGTGTGGGTGACAATGATAGCTTAGGTGGACTCCCCCAGAAGAAGCAGCCTCCTGCCTTTGCCTATAGATGTGGTTTCTAGATTAAAATAGTTTGTGGAAACCGATACGTGGAGACAGAGCCCCGTGGGCTGATTTACGCTGGCCAGGTTCCTCTGTGGGAGTTGGTATTTCTGGAGTTTCCATGTGGTTATGCGCTCAGCCAATTACAGGAAACCAGGATGCGAGTGGAGCAGAGTAACCAGTGATAAATCCCACCCCCTCTTGGTTAGTTCCTCCTAGATACTGTGTATCCCCCAGTTGCTAGGCTAGTCACTGATGGTTGCTTCTGGTGTGCTCAGTTTTCATTAAGGCGCCTGAATGGCTAAAAAGCTGCCAGTGGGGAATTTTCTTTCTGACCCTAGTGAGTAAGCTGCCAACTCTGGAGCAGGTGTTTAGATGCCGGACATGGTTGCTGGGCTGCTGTGTGTACAAAGGGCTTTAGGTAGACTGAGAGGTTTTCCTGGCACCATTGTCTTCTAAGGATCTCTCCCTTACAGACCAAAGCTGTGTGTGACTTACCAGGCTGCTGTGTCTATGGTATGAAGGAGGACATAGGTTGTAATTATTTTTGGGTGCCCAACAACTTTAGAGATGGAGGAGGTTTCCTTCTCTCTGGGGAAAGGGTTAAAACCTCTCTCCCGAATACAGAATGAAAAATCAAACCTGGCCTCTACCTCCAGTGGGAGAAAGGAGATAGGATGCAGATGCTTTGAGCTGTTGAAAAGAGCTGTCAAGACAAGGGCCTGCCACCCCATGTTCCCAATGGCAGCCACGTCACTTCTAGAGGCAGTATTGAGCTGGTGGTGTAGCTCAGTGGTAGAGAGCCTGCTTAGCAGGCCTGAGGCTATAGGTTCAATCTCCCGTACCTCAAAAATAAATAAGAGAATACATAAATAAATAGGTAAATAAATTAGTGGGGTAATATTGATTTCAGATGTTTTCAATTGTGTTTCTAGATTTTTTTTTTTAGTTAAGTTACATAGTTTAAAAGTGTCTATGCATAGCTAAGGCTGTTGGTAGAAGACAGTGATTAAAAGAAAAGTCCTTGGGGTATTTCTCTGGAGACCCCCAAAGAGTTTTGTTCTTAGTCAGATGGTGTGAAGATCTCTCTGCTTCCTGTGCATTCTCTGACAGGACCAAGACTCACGCTGTTCAGACCTCATCTGAAGATGAAATTTAAAAAATGAAAAAAAAAAAAAAAAAAAAAAAAAAAAAAAAGGTGACCTGACAAGCCATGGTGGCTTGAAAGCTGAGTCTCAGACCTGTGGCCTGAAATCGTGGTCAGCCCCTAATTGACTCTGGCATCTCTAGAGCATCAGGTTCTTTTTAGGGCCTCTTCCTGATAGCACATTGGTCCAGTCAAGCCAACCCCGGGCCTAGAGCCTCTCCTCTGCCTTGAGGTCTGACTACAGTTGTTTGCTGTTTTGCTGTTCCTGGTTATCGAGTTTAGCCATGAAATGATGAGGCAGAGAGAAGGAATGAGAAAGATAACAAGCTCTTTCCTCACTCTGTTTTTCAACCATGGTAAAGAATTTGTCTGTGGGCCCAGTTTGGGTATAGTCTAATGAGGTATGCAGGTCACTTCCATAGCGCCCCAATGGTTGAATCCTGGCTGCTATCTCAGAAGGAAGGGCATAAAACAAGCCCTAGCTCTCTTCATCTCTCCATATTGTGATACTCTGCTACCTTTGGATTCTGCTGGGTGTGAGCCCTTGAACCTTAAAAAATGTGAACAAAATGTGAATGTTTAAAAATTAACAATAGCCCGCTGCAGGTAGTTTGCTACAGCAACAAAGAAACAAAGAAACGAGTCAAATAGTGACCACAGCAAGATTTGTCCGAATGATGAGGAAAATGCAGCAGGACAATGGATGGTTAGTTTACTGACACGTTTTGTTTGTTTCAGACAGGGTCTATTGTAGCCTAGGCTAGCTTTGAAAATGCTAGGTAACTGAGGACTCCTGATATCCTAGGCTTCACTTCCTGAGTGCTGGGATTACAGCAGAATGTACTAATCACCTAGCTCTTACTCAACCTATCTATCTATCTATCTATCTATCTATCTATCTATCTATCTATCTATCTATCTACCTACCTACTTACCTACCTATCTACCTTTTTTTCAGATAGGGCCTTGTTTTGTAGCCCTAATGGCCTTGACTATGTTATTCAGACTGGTCTCACACTCACATTCACAGCCCTCCTACCTCAGCCTAGAAAATGCTATACAGATGTTTGTCATTCTGTGCAGCTTAGTGGCACATTTTTTAAAAGCTCCACAAGGGTCTTCAAGCTTGTTGTTGTAAAAGAGGTCATTTTTAAATACTATTGAAAGTCAACCATCATAACCAGTCTAATAAAATAACTAGCTAATTGTAAAATTTAGGGTAGTAGGAAGTAGGAAACAGTTTATAATCTTGACTCTCAGTGCTGTATTTGCTGTATTGTTTCCTGGTATTCTTCTTTTCTTGTTCAGTTTTTCCATTGGGGGGCTTTGGGAGTTATGAATCCCTCATTGTAATAAACTTAGGTGTATCGAGGTGGGGCACATGGTCATAAAAGACACTCACTGCTGATTCTGTGGGTTTTCAGACAGCCTTGACTAGAACCTGGGACAAAAGCCGCACATGCCTTGAGTTTGCCTCAAGGTTTTCTTATAAGACCACTGCAGCAGTTCAGAGCCAGTGGCACATTTCCAGAAGCCCATACAGTCAGTAGTAACTAGCCTAGTGAGTTCAGCATTGTGTCATTGGAAACATCTCCCAGTGGAGGCCATGCACATTTGCAGTTTTCTGCTTGACTTGACAGACTCCAAGGGCAGGAGTAGCCTCAGCAAGGTAAACCTTTGCCTTTTCAAGTATCTGGCATGAGTGAACTGAACACAGGGGTGACCCCTTTGCTTGAGCTTCTGTTAGGTGGCTGGTGTAGTCTTGAATTAACATCATCATAAAGCCCCATCATTCATTTTCTCTCTCTGGCACTATTCCTTCTTCTCCAACTGTGCCTGAAGGTTTTCACCTGTGGAAGGAGCGTTGGGTTCAGTCATCATGTTGATCCAGACTTCTGGCTGTAGTGCCAGTCAAGAGGTTCTTCTCCTGTGTCTCCCATTTGGAGGAGGAGGAGTGACTGGGGGGGGGGGCATCTTAAATAATAGGCAACACAGCTGCATTTATTGTTGTTTGAGCCACAGTTTCATGTATCCGGGGCTGGCTTTGAACTCATTATGTAACTGAGAATAACTTTGAACTTCTGATCCTCTTGTCTCAATCTCCCTGGTGCATGTATCGCTATGTCCCATTTTTTCATGGTGCTGAGATTAGAACCCAGGGCCATCTAGATTGAAGACTACTGAGCTATATCCTCAGTCCTGGTTAAATTTACTTCTCTCTCTCTCTCTCTCTCTCTCTCTCTCTCTCTCTCTCTCTCTCTCTCTCTCTCTCTGTGTGTGTGTGTGTGTGTGTGTGTGCTCATGCAAATGTATGTATGGACATATGGTTTGGATGCCTGCAAAAGCCAGAAGAGGGTATTGCATATCTTGAAACTGGAATTATAGGAAGTTGTGGGCTATCTGAGGTGGCTTGTGGGTGCTGGAAACAAAATTGTGGTCCTCTGCAGGAACAGCAAGCTGTCTTAACCACTGAGTCGTCTTTCTAGCCCCAGCTGCATTGAATCTTAACCTCAGTAGTGTTAGATAAGTGTGCACAGCCTGCCCCATGAGATCTGTAGGAATTTTGACAATGGTTCTAAAGGGACAGTTTTTTACATTGGAACTAGCCATGCTTCCAGCACATGGCGTTTCCGTCCTGACCATGAGCCTACTGCTTCTCCTCCTCCTTTGTGACGGGTGTCTCTAGTATATAGCTCTAGGCTGTTTTGGAACTCACTATGTAGATCAGGTTGGCCTCGAACTCTGCCTTTTAAGAGCTGGGATTAAAGGTGTATACCACCACACTTAGCTCCATATATATGACTTCTTTATCAGGTAGGGGAAGTTGAGACTGTATGAGGATAAAAGAGGAAAGATGAAAGAAAAGGAGAGCTATGGGCGAGTAGCTCTGGGGTGTAGTGTGGTTATATGGCCTGGGTTTAACTCCTAGCTCCAATGACATCTGCTATGGTTTGACTGTGAATGCTCAGAATTTATGTATATATCTTGACCCCCCAAATTCATGTCAATGTTATTGTGAGTTCCAGCCCACCACCCTCATGAAGCCGCCGATGACTTTATAAGAAGAGTAGACACCAAAGCTAGGCTGCTTACTGTCTCACCTTGTGGAGCCCCTTCCACCTGTAAGGAAGCATTCGAAAGACCCTTAGCAGCGTGTGCTGCCATGGTGCCTCTGTAGCCAAGACGCAAATCATCCTCTGGCCTTCTTAATTACCCAGGCTTGTTTATTCTGTTCTGGCACTAGAAAGCGAATTACCAAGCCAGCATTCCTCCCTGCCTTCCTCTCTGAGGTCTGCCCTAAAAGAACACACCCTACCTGGTGGGAATGTTCCCTTCGTTCCTATTTTGTTGACTGAAGGCACAGATTCATGATCCGTTTCTCTATAAACCCACTGCTCTGAAGGTAATCTTCCCCTTCTAACTGTTGGATACTATGGGCTGCTAGGTGTGTTCCCTGTTTTGAATAAATGGTGATTGGTCTTCCCAATCGGTACAGGGTCTTCTGTGTCAGTCCTTTCGTGGCACTGTGGGCATTTGCATCTTCCAGCAGTTACGTGCTCCAGAGTCAAAAAGCAGTGCCTATTCCTGAGGAGACCCATTAGAAGCTCTCTACGGCTGTCAGCATTAACTGGCTTTGCCAACTACGTGCACCGCCTTTCTCTATAGGATGCTGCTACATAAACCATCTGCAATCTCAGTCTCTGTTGTTCACATTATGGGGCCTGGAATAGGCTCATTCCATCCCTGCATTGTTGCAACATCACCGTGTCTACTTATTTCATGGATCCAGGGGGCAGCCGTAGATGAACGCACATAATACTTGTTTGAGTCTAGGTACCATCTGAACCTGGACGGGTTCTTCTGATGGCATCAAAGTATTCTACTTTAATAACCTTGCAAATCCCCATAGTGGTTTCCATAGGTTTGTGGCCTGTATAATCATCGTTTTTTCTTTTTCTTTTTCTTTTTCTTTTTTTTTTTTTCGAGACAGGGTTTTTCTGTGTAGCCCTGGCTGTCCTGGAACTCACTCTGTAGACCAGGCTGGGCTCGAACTCAGAAATCTGCCTGCCTCTGCTTCCCAAGTGCTGGGATTAAAGGTGTGCGCCACCACTGCCCAGCAGTCATCCTTTTCTTCATTAGGTTAAGTTCTATTGCCTTTTTGATTGACCAGAGGCCAGGCCAGTGACCTAAGCACAGGAGATAGACACCACTGTTGAATTCTTTGAACGGGATGTTATCTGTTCTTCTTGAGACAGCAATGCCCAGTGGCAACAGGTCTTTGTTAATGGGGTGAGAGCCATGTATAGGGCACTGCCCGAGTGGTGATAGGCCTAGTAGCCTTTCTTGTAGTTCTAGAGTCTGTCAGGGTGAGGGGAGAGGCGCCCTGCTCATATCTCTTCTTGGAGGCTTCAGGCAGTCATCTGATCTTGACTAAGCCATTTGAGTTCTGTAACCTCCTCTGCAATGTCCCTTCCCATGGGCCTTTGCTCAAGTCTAGTCTAGGAACAGCACAAAGACACCCTGGAGGCCATTTGTCCATAGAAACACTCCCTTGTCATATGGGCAGTCTGGATCCAGTGCGTATTGCTCAAAGGACAGAGTCCCATGCCTTCGACTTCATAGCATGAGGTGTGAGAAGCCTTACTTGGTCTTCAGGAGGTCTACATGTAGAACACAATCAGGTAGAACAGATCAACTACCTCACTTAAAGCCTCTCTGGAACATACCGATTCTCCTACAGGGTTTTAGTTTAATATCATCAATCTGTGCTCACCAATTATAGCTGTCACTAGGAAGTTAACAAGGGGTTTGTTTTTTACCATTCTCAGCAAAGCAAATGTTTCCCAGGCAGACAGAATTTGACAAACCTTTTTCTTTTTTTGTATAAAGAGGTTCATGAGACCTCTTTATACATTCTAACCTTTAAAATGTATTTTCCCTTACAAGCTGATGTTCTCTCGTACTAGTTACCCTCAGTGGAGTTTGGCTAGTTGGATGCTACAGAATGTGGAGCTCCTGGATCAAAGCCTTACTTCCCAGCACTTCGGACGTTTAACTCTTTACTGAACGAAAACCTTAAGGCTTCTGGGGAGGTTGTCTAAGGGTCATCTTTGCCTTCATTAACATGCCTGCCTGCTCCTGATGTAATTGGTAATACTAGACCAACTTTATCATGAAACATTTGGTTTCTTTCTCTCAGAGGCCATTCTTCTCCATTTCTGTGCACACTATGTCATCATTGGAAGGGCCATTAGCTCAATCCCTGTCCTGGTCTAGATCACTCTCAGTATTGCTCTTATATGGCCCAAGGAAGTCTCAGAGTTTTAATATTTCTCCAAACTTTAAAAGCTGTTCAGCTAAAGCAGAAGACCAGCCTTTGAGAGTTGTGTTCACACCTTTGCTTCAACCTCATTAATGACTATTTTATTCATTCCTTTTCCTCCTGTCCCTTTAAAGATTTACATCCTGTTGAAAGGACTATTGGGACTCTCTCCTCCTTTGTTCTTCTTTGTTTTACTGTCATGTCTATTTCCAATGCTAATTCCAAGTCAGGCCACTTATTTTGACCCAACAACTATAGGCTTTGAACCGCACCATGGGTTCAAAGATCCTAATTTATGTTTTTGGTTTTTTTTTAATTGTAAATAGTGTAGATGAAGAGGTATATAGAGTATATAGAATTGAGTGCAGGTAGGAACATATAACTTGAGGATGGGTGGGTGGTCTCTCATAGTCTTTTTAGGTGCAACACCCTTCCAGAACCTTCACAAGTTCAGTAACCTGAGCAGGTTGTTCAGGGAGTTGTGTTGTCTTTGCGACTTTGATCTTCAGCCTCCTCCCACCCTCCACTTCTCTTCTGATAGTAGACTGATCTAAAATTCTACCTCTCATATCTTTTTCTTAGCAGTGTCTCATCCTCTTCCTCTTCCTCCTCTTCTTCCTCTTCTTCCTTTTCCTTCTCCTCTTCCTCCTCCTCCTCTTCCTTCTCCTCTTCTGACTTCTCCTCCCCCTCCTCCTCTTCTTCCTCCTCCTCTTCCTCCTCTTTCTCCTTCTCTTCCTCCTCCTCTTCCTCCTTCTTCTCTTCTGACTTCTCCTCCTCCTTCTCCTCTTTCTTCTCCTCCTCCATCTACAAGTTCTTGTGTAGCCAAGGCTGGCCTCAAACGCACGGTTGAGGATAAGATTGAAGTTCTTATTCTCTTGCCTCTAACTCCAGAGTGCTAGGATTGCAGGAACTGTGCCCAGTTGATGTGGTCCTGGAGCTCAAATCCAGGGCTTCTCTATGCTAAACAAGCACTCTACCAGTCCATATCCTGCTGATGTTTAATCACTCAGGTTTCTGAAAAGACTGGGCCAATACTGAGGCTGTGCTCATTAGCATCAGTTCTAGGGTTATCTATTCCAGGCTCTCATTATCAATAACAAAAGACCTATCTCTTTAGAGAGTCCTGGGGTTTTAAAGAGGGAGAACAAATGATTATAGTACATACAGCTCAGTGTCTGGAGAAGCCAGGAGGATGAGAAGCCTTACCAAAGCAGACAGAAGAGCCCTGCCAAGTGTTTACACCATTTGGCCTCTGTTGTGGTCTTCTGCCCCGAAACATGTCAGCTAGAGCCAGGCTGACCTCCAAGCAGTCGGCTTGGCCTAGCTAACATTGTTCCAGGCTAGGTCATTACACTCTGAGGCTCTTTTTGACCTTTTTCGTGAGTCTCAGGGTAGGATAGAATGGCAGCAATAAAGGTTATTCTGAGCAGGTGGAACTTCTCCAGAAAACAGCCCTTAGCTAAAGTGCTGACAAGCTCCTGACACCTAGGCCCATGGTGACCCATGTCTGTCTGATGTGGGAAGATCGACCTCCGACTCTGTACCTCCACAAACAAACAAACAAACAAAAAACAAAACAAAAGGAAAACAGATTGTATTATCTATCTTGATTGCTTCTGTCTATGTTTTAAGCTATACTTTTAAGAAAGCTTTACCTAAGATGTAGACAAAGTCCTTATGATACATTTGACTATTTTTCCCTTGTGCCCCTTCAGTGGAGGGAGATAGAGGGGTACTTGCTGCCCATTACAGTTTATATTCCATGAGAGACTTATTATTGGTGATGAGGGCCATTTTTTTCCAAATTGCGAGAAAAGTGCTGGCTTTGTAATGCCAATTAATGAATTTGTTTTTTCTAGGGAGGTCTTTGGACTCTGGCCCAGGAGACCTCCTGGGAGACTTTTCAGCTCTGCATGGGGAAGTGACCTGCCCATTCACAAGAATTCATAAGAACAAAGAACACATAGAGTGCTTTCTCTCCTCTTCAGTCAGCTTCCTAACTGCCTTTGTTTATTGTCACATCTTTTGTTTCACTGTCAGAGAGATTTGTTTTAAAGTGTAAATTAGAGAACCTGAGAGAGGTGACTCTTACAGTTCAACCAGTACTTGTTGAACATTTGCAGGGACTGGCCTTGTGCTTGGTGTGTGGGAGTGAGAGAGCTATCAGCCATCCTTCCATAGAGGAGTTCACATCTAGAAGAGATAATTCCAGTAGGCAAATCTTATTCAGACTAAAGCGAGAAAAGAAAATGAATCTAAGGAAGCGGTCTGCTGGGCAAGAGAGGAGAGGAGGGAGGGTCCTTTGATGTCCCCCCACTTTGCCTTGCTTCACTCACAGTCACCTGCTTCTTCCCCACCCAGGTTTGGGGCTGGAGATATAGCTCAGTTGGTAGAGTGCTTGTCTAGTGTACATGAAGGTTGGGGTTGAACCCCAAGACCATGTAAAGCCAAGTGTTGTGGTGCTCCCCTGTGACTCCAGGGCTCAGGAGATGGGGACAGGGGGGTCTTCATGCTTGGATACATAGGAAGTTGGAGGTCAGCCTGGGCTACATGAGATGCTGCCTCAAAGAAAAGAGGGAGAGAGGGAAGGAGAGAGGGAGGGAGAGAGGGAGGGAGAGAGAAGGAAGGAGAGAGAAAGGGAGAGAGGGAGGGAGAGAGAGAGAAAGAGAGAGAAAGGGAGAGAGGGAGACAGAAAGAGAGAGACAGAGGGAGGGAGAGGGAAGGAGAGAGAATGAAAGAGGGGGGAGAGAGAGAAGGAGAAAAAGAAAGAGAAAAAGAGAGAGGGGGAGAGAGAAATAGAGGGAAGGAGAGAGAGGAGAAAAAGAGAGAGAAAAAGAGAGAGGGGGAGAGAGAAAGAGAGGGAAGGAGAGAGAGAAGGAGAAAAAGAGAGAGGGAGAGAGAGGGAAGGAGAGAGAGAGAAAGAGAGAGAAATGGAGAGAGGGAAGAGGGAGACAGAGAGAGACAGAGGGAGGGAGAGGGAAGGAGAGAGAGAGAAAGAGAGAGAAATGGAGAGAAATGGAGAGAGGGAAGAGGGAGACAGAGAGAGACAGAGGGAGGGAGAGGGAAGGAGAGAGAGAGAGAGAGAGGAAGAGAAGGAGAAAAAGAGAGGGGGGAGAAAGAGAAAGAGGGAAGGAGAGAGAGAAGGAGAAAAAGAGAGAGGGAGAGAGAGAGGGAAAGAGAGAGAGAGAGAGACTGACTGACTGACTGACTGACTGACTGACTGACTATTTATGCTCTATGTTAGATAAATTGATGAGGTGTTCATTTTAACTGTGAACTGAGAGATCCGGAACCATATAGCTGGTCAGTGGCTGAGATGATACAGTTCAGATCTCCTGTCACTTGTGTCTGCTGTCCTCTATTTCTTGGGATCCTGTTTGCGTTCATCTCTTTTCTGTTGCTATGATAAAATAGCCATGACCAAAAGCAGTTTAAGAAAGACAGGGTTTATATTGCCTTAGGATTCCAGAGGTGATAGAGTCTGCGATGGCAGAGAAGGCACAGCAACCCGAAGGGAAACAGGAACTTGCTCATCACCTTTCGTTCACACAGAGAAAGGAAAGAGTGAGAACAGGAAATAGGCTGAGGCTATAAACCCAGCACTTCTCCCTTCTATCCACACAGTGATATATTCCCCTAGTAGCAAGGCTCTGCTTCCAAAGGTTCCAGAGGCTCCCCAAACAGTGCCACCAATTGGTGACCAAGTGTTCAACCACGTGAGACTGGGAGACAGTTCTCTCTCAAACCACCACAACTTTTGCCAGGATGGGATAGTATTGTGAGTCCCACAGCCCGCAGTAGTCAGGCAACCTCCTTTTTGACTTTGCCAGGAGGAAAATGTGTTCTTCCTATGAGGAGTCCCCAGCATAGAGGCCAACAGGAGCAATAGGAAATAGGGATTTTGGTGCTATTGATTGGATGGTTCTCTCTATAGTCCTGGGCAGGTTATTTAATGTCCTCAGTGTCAATGAGATTGTAAAAGGGGTCTGTTCAGCTGGCTTAGTGGGAGGCCCTTTCCACCAAGCCTGAGGGCCTAAGTTCTGTCCCCTGACTCCAAATAATGGACGAAGACAACTGATTCTGTTATCCTTTGACCTCCATATGTATGTTATAGCTCGCATGTGCGTGCGCTATACACACACATGTGCACTAAATAAATGCTAAATCTTAAAACAGAGACTGGAACAGACAGAATATGTATCTTTTTCATTTTTTTTAAAAGACAAAATTAATGAAGTAAAGGCATTTGTGGTGCTCCGTGGGCCCCAGAGTGTGCTGGTCTGGTTACTGTAGTTTCCTGTTGCCTTGATTATTTATGAGCTGCCATTTTTGATCTGTTGGTGAGAGCTGGGAAATCTCCATGCCAACCTCATTTTCAGAGTGCTGTGAGTGTGCTACCCATCTGCCATGGCAGGGTGGCCCGTGGAAGGCTCTGGCTTCTTCTCGCCATGTCTCCTTTCTCCCCCTTCTGTCTCACACTTCTCCTCAAGCAAGCATGCTAACTTCAGTACCGTTTATTCATTCCTGGCTTTAATGATTTCTTTCTATAATGACAATCTTAACTCATTTTATAGGGTTATAACAGAATCTCTGAGGATGGGTAATTTATAAAGACAGATGTTTGTTTTCCCAGAGTTCTGGAGGCTGAGACGTCCAGGATCAAGTCTTCTGAACTTTGTCCTCTAGAAGATTGCTATGTCCGTACATGGTAGAAGGTATAAGAGTAAATGTGTGGGGGGGGAACAATACCTTATTATGATGCCATTAATCTTACACAGAAGGGTAAACTTTCATGATCCTCTCTTTGCAAAGGCCCCTTCTCCTAATTCTGCCACCATCTCTCTGTCTGTCTCTCTCTGTCTCTCTGTCTTTGTCTGTCTCTGACTGTCTCTGTCTCTGTCTCTCTCTGTCTCTCTCTGTCTCTCTCTGTCTCTCTCTCTCTCTCTCTCTCTCTCTCTCTCTCACACACACACACACACACACACACACACACACACACACACAGCACAGCACAGATTTTGAAGGGAACAGACATCTAAGCTCTAGCCATGAGTTTCTTCCCTTTATGTAAAAATCTCTCTGGTTTATAGGTGTTTTGGCTCATAGTCACACTAGCTAATTTGTGTTTCCTGTGGTATCTTCTCAGCTTGCCTGTCCATCTCTGAATCCATCACCTTTCTCTTCAAAACAGTTCTCCAGTTCTCTGTGCTTATACTGGGGATTGCTACCCTTCATTATCAGGAGGTTCCTTACCTTGGCTGAGAAGGATCCTTAGCTCTGAGTTCTCACCGCCAGCTTCACGTATGTTTTCCACTTTGTCTATTCCAACCCTCCCCCCTTTAACATGGTCTCTGTGTCATGTATTGCTCTCCCTGACCTGTCTCTCTATCCAAGGTCACATTCAGTTCATCCAACAAGACAGTCTTTAACTTCCAAGTCTTTGAAGGCATTATTCCTTCGGATGGGATCCTCTTTCATGGCGCTGTCCTGTTTGACCACTAAAGCCTTCTCCTTTGGCATAGTTAGTTCTTCCTCCAGGGTGGATTTCCTCACTCTGGTGTTCCCTGTAGGGTGGCTGAAGCATCTTGTGTGAAGTGGGGTTACATGTTCTTACTATGTCCTTCCCCGGGGTCTGAGCCATATAGACAATTTACTTTATACACCAAAGAAGCCTTTTGCATGGAGCAGAGCAGGAGCTTGGTGAATATGTATTTCAGGAATAAAGAATAATGAAATGATAAAAGCAAGCAGGAAATTCGATTTTCATGGAATTCGAATATATATCATTCTCGAGACAATGCTTCCTCTCGGAATAGGAATAATTACCCCCATATGCCACTTATGTAAATGTGAACTGTGCTATTGGTTTGCTTGTCTGTTAGTTTCCTTTGTTTGGTCCGTGTCCTCCAGACAGTAGGGTACAGTTCTTTTAAAGGTGGGCTTTATTCAGGGAAACCTGGTTTGGTATAGTCAGACCGTGAGTGATGGTAGCTGCCTGGCAAGCAGGTTAATAATGATAGGGGCAACATTTTGTCTGCCTTTTGATCCGAGGCCCTGGGTACAATCCGCAAATATCTGTTAGACTCCCCTCATTAACCCCTAAGCTGATGGGAGCTTTGAAGGGTATTTATTTTTGGAGCCATGGTTGCCACGGTAACAACACTTCTTATTGTCTTTTGCTTCCGGGTCAGGACATCAGTTGGTCTCCTTGAAGAGGAGAAGGATCTTGGAATAAATGCTTTCTTCCATCATTGCCTACCTCCCAGTTAGTTAGCCAGTGTTTTGGTGTTTATTAAACACATACAATGTGCCAGTTAGTGTTCTTGAAATCAGACAGTTGAGAGAGCCATGTCCTTTCTCCTCCAGTAGATTTGGCATCCTAGGGGATAGAAATGTAGCACATTAACAAAATAGTGCTAGTTCCTATTCCTTCATCTATTTGTTTCTTAGACATTGGAGACAGAGCCTTGCTCTGCTGCCCAGGCTGACCTCAAATACACCATCCTTTCGTTTTCACTCCCAGGTGTTGGTTTTACAGGCACAGGCTACAACATCTGCTTCTGCCTATTTCTTTAAAAGCAAGTTGTTTGGGAACAGTACCATTACAGGATTGGTTTCTTTCCTAAAATGCAGTATCCAAAAGTTGGAAGAGTCAGAGTCTATCTCAAAGAAAGATGTAGAGCAGGGGAGGAGCCAGCAACTGACTGTGCGAAGCCAACTTCTCTCCCACTGATAGTAGGACTTCATCTGATTAACTTAATTTTGTGCGGGCATTCAGAACACAGACACATTTGTTGCTTTGACTTTGTCGAAGACCTTGGGAGATGATGGGATTAAGCCGAGCCTGTCGCTGCCACTGTCAGATGCCAGAGTACTTGTTGTGCTGGTGTTGGAGCCTTTTGGCCCTCCGAGAGGAGCCAAGAGTGCAAGGGTTGCCAATAAAAATTGCCCTCTGTTACCTAGTGCAATGACAGGGCTGGGAGATGGCAAAGAATGGACTTAGTGAGCCTCTGTGGAGTGAGAAACCCGGAACTCAGTTCCAGGGAAGAAAACTAAAGAGGAAGGAGGAAGCTCTGGCAGCTGCTGTTGGGGGCTTCCTTTTGGACAGGCAGAGAATGGTGTATCCACATGGACACCAGTAAAAGAAGTGTGGACAGTAGCAATTTGTTATAATCTCTTAATTGGAGCAATGCATTATAATCTCTTAATCAGAGCAGTACTTTATCCTTTCAAAGTTCTTTACCAGGAAGTGTAGGGACCTTCAATGATTCTTGATGTCTGCCCGAACATTTACCTCAGTGTCTGGTATAGCAGGCCTCCTCATGACAAGTGTATGCCATGATAATCCATTACATCATTTCTCTTCCATCCTGTGGGGAAGATATACTAAGTATGCCCACTCACTCCCTAAGGAATTGAAACTCTCAAACAGACCTGTCTGCATGCAACTAAGCAATGATGGAAAACAGACTCCAAAAAGAGGGAGTGGCATGTCTCCTTTACATTGCTTTTTTAGATTTATTTATTCATTCATTTAATATGTATGAGTGTTTTGACTGCATGTATGTACGTCTGCCACATGTGTGACTAGCCCATAGGATCAGAAGGGGACACTAGAATGCACTGGAACTAGAGTTATAAATAGTTGTGAGACACAATGTGTGTGCTGGGAACTGAACCTGGGTCTTCTACATGAGCAGTGAGCTCCTTTAATTATAGAGGCCATCTCTCCAGCCCTGGCACATTGCATTTAATTCATTCCTCTGTTGTTCAGGGGACATATATCCAACATTTTATACACACAGAGACATACAAACACACAGACACACATACAGATACAAACACAGACACACAAACACACAGACACACAGACACACAGAGACAAATACACACAGAGACACACAGACACACACATATATACATATACACAGACACAGACATACATACACACACAGAGATACACAGACATAGACACACAGACACACACATACATATACGCAGACATACAGACACACAGATAGATACACAGACACACACAGACACACACAGACACACACAGACACACACAGACACACACACACACACACACACACACACAGTTCCAGCATGCCTCTTTCCTTTCAAAGCTGAAGCTCTGGTGGGAAGGTTTTGTCTGGGTTTTGCCTCTCACCACTCTCTATTCTCATTTGCAGAGACATATTAAACATCTGAGCTGCCAGACACTGAGGGAGTCCAGCAGTGTTGCTTGGCAGCTTGTGTATGCTTGCCATTGAGCCTTGGCGGGCCTCTGCTATTCAAGGATACAGTCTAGTTTGTTTATTCTTCACTCTTCCTTTGTTCAATGGCAGATTTTCATTGATTATTTTCTTAGCATTCCTTGAAAAGTGTTATGAATGAGTCTAAAACTTTAAGACATGCACCTAGTCACTAATCATCTAGAATGACACAGAGGAGGAGAAATTTGTGTTGGCTCCTGGTTTCATAGGTTTTCATCCAGGGCTGCCAGGTCCAATGGTTTAAGTCCAGGGAGATGCCGAACCCCAGAGTCTGCAGGATGTGGCAAAGTAAAAGTGTTTGCCTCGTGGCAATCAAACCGAGAAGAGTCGAAAAGAGATTGATGTCCCCAATTATCTTTCAAGCATGTCCCCCAGAAGTTCACTTCTTCTGTGTAAGCCCCAACTCCCCACTTTCATTCCTTCCTAATGATACCATGCAACTATAAATCTTTGAATGCATTAATCCATTGAGAAGTCAGAGCCCTCGTGACTCGGCTTTTTTCCCCAGATCTTATGAGCCAGTCACCTTTGACAAAGGAGCCTTTGGGGAATGTTTCAGAGTTAAGTCCTAAGACAGTCAAGTGCCCCTAGGGAGTAGACAGCCGTGCTAGGTAATCCTGATGGCTTGGTCCTATGAAGGAAATCCTCCAGGACATGCTGCTCCTAAGTGAGCTGTCTCGGATGGAAGGATTGTCTGAAGAAAGCAGGAACCATTTGCTCTCTCTGTCATTCAGGGCTATAAAACTTCTCTTTAGTTTCTTCAGCAGTGAACAGGAAAAGAGGTTGGGGGGGGGGCTTGTGAAGAGTTCTCTTTTGTGTTTCACAAGCAGCATTAATACAAAGACTCAACAGTTAGATATTTTTGGATTGTCTGCCTATTTCTGATCCTGCTCCTCACAGCCATGGGCCCTCTAGAGCCTCAGAGCATCTTCACACTGACCACTAATTCAAAACCCCTTTGAGAGTTAATAAGAAATTGTTGGTACTGTTCTGATAATGGCATAGCTGTTTGTCCAGTTTATATCACACTCATGTGTCTGTCTAAAAAATATAAAAGTAAATATGGATTTAATATATATTATAGCTATGTAGATTTGTGTGTATAAGCTTATATACATATATGTAAACACCTTTTTTTTAACGGTGCTGAGGATCAAACCCAGGGTGCCTCAGATGTGCCAGATGAGCATTCTACCATTGAACTACATTCCCATATTTTATATCAATTATAGATAGATCTATCTATCTATCTATCTATCTATCTATCTATCTATCTATCTATCTATCTATCTGTATCTGTCTAAAGTTGGATGTCCCCTCCCCTAAGAGGCTGGGTGTTTTTTGGTCATGGAACAATGAGTCAAATTCTCCTTGTGGTGGGGGATGAATTTACCTGTTGGATTTCATACTTGTCTTGATGTCTGCGTTTGGTTTCACACTCATCTACTTCCTGGAGAGTTTCAGTCTTTACTGTCTTATTATAGATGAGAACAAGACAAACCCCCTTCATCCCAGAGCATCTGGGGTCACAGGACACAATTTACTGAGAAAGCGAGTATCTCTGAGCACAGTGGAGAGATAGTATGTACTCTTTTCTTTTTTTTAGGGTGGGAGGGGTTGGTTTTTTCAGGACAGGGTTTCTCTGTGTAGCCCTGGCTGTCCTGAAACTCAACTTTGTAGACCAGACTGGCCTTGAACTCAGAAATCCGCCTGCCTCTGCCTCCCAAGTGCTGGGATTAAAGACGTGCACCACTACCGCCTGGCTGTACTCTATTCACAGTAAGAAGCCCTGCCTACACTCTTCCTCACTGGTCCATATTGCTGCTTAGCTGGGTTTGACTCGCTTCCTTGGAGTACTGTTCCCCTCTAGGACAGACTTCCTTCCCTCCAGCTGCTTTGCATCACCAGATCCCTCCCACGTAAGTACGTATGATCCTTCCCACCCTTGTAGACAGGTTAAAAGATAAAAAAGTAAAGGGAAGCTGTTCTCCAAGGACCCTGGCCCCTGGTAGGTGCTCACACTCCCATCACTTCTCCTTCTTCCCTGTCTGCTTTAACTTTCTGGGAAGGATGGATTTTTATGTTGGTGTCATTTAGTGCGAAGCTTGAATGATCTGAAGTCCAAGCCCTGGAGTGTGTGGTCGTTTGTCCTTGATAGGCTCCTTTCTTGATCCATTTGAGGTTGACCAACTTGGAACCGACAGTGGTCTAGCCGGTGGGTAGTGCTGTGTGTGTGTTCAACCTATATTGTGGTAGCATTTCCTGGTGTACTTCTGGAACCTGATCCCCTTCCTAACGGGGAGGGGGGGTGGAAGGGGGGCGAGTGACGGTAAGTGACCAACCATGGTGATGTTATACATACCCAGGCTGATTTCCTGTAACATGGCTTAGTGTTTGGTGTCAGCATAAGCAGTGTGGGCATCAGGCTTTGTAGAGAACACTGGATGAATGGAGGGCAGAACTTTGAGTTTAAGTTAAGTGATATTCTTTGATTTGGGGCATAATTAGGAAAGAAGATGTTCTTGGTACCCAGGAGAAGACGAAATGAGATATTTAGGAAAATGAGAAGTTATAATGGAGACTCAAGGTAAGGATTAACTCCATTCTCTAAAAACACGTGCAGACCATGCGTTTGTGAGTTTGGGTTGGATTTAGGGTTTTATGTGTCTCTGGAAACGTCTTTGCCACCTTTCACAAGATGGTATTTGTGAGATTCTGTACATGTAGCTGTTAGGTGTTGAGAAATGCTCCCATTTGCCATATCCAAATGGGTCTTATGAGCAGTACTTAATCTTATATCCTAGTTAATTATGTGATGTTTTATTTTCATTAGCTTCAACTGTCTACAGTGTATAAGTGTATATAGAAAAAATGTTTAAGTCCACTTTTCTCCTAATTGGATGGGGGATGTAGCTCAGTTGATGGAGTGCTTGCCTTGTATGTACAAAGCTCTGGATTCCATCCTTAGCATTGTATAAACTCAGGAGTTGGGGACAGAAAGATAAGAAGTTCAGGGTCATCTTTAGCTTTATAGTTCCAGTCCAGCCTAGGGTATGTGACATGTTATCTCAAAATATCAGGAAAATCTTCTGTTTTTCTCCTAATAGGTATAAAATGAGAGGGAAAATGTTGGATGAAATTATGTGTTTCCATCATGACTAGTCAGAGACTCATTATAATGAACTAAAATCAGCACAGATTTCACTGGAGTCTGCTTTTGATTTCCCATCCAAATTACAAATACACTGGGACCCCTTCTGCCCATATGCATCCACATTAAATCAATCATCCCTTCTGTGTTTGCTGTGCAGATTGCTGTGCTTGTCACTCAACACAAGGCGGTTGCCAAAGACGCCAACTCCAGAGTGATCTGCAGGCATACAAGTCCAGGCTCGGCCCCTTGTGACCGGGGCGATCTTAGTATGCTTTCCTTTCTTTGTCACTGTGGTGATGATGATCTCTGCCTTTCTGCTGTAAATCCACAAGAGTTTGAGACCCAGAAGGGCAAGGTAGTTCTGGAGATCCCTGTGTTCACATTGGGAACCCTCAGCCATAGCACAGGACACATGCACTTTGTTGGCAGTGAGCCAGGTTATGGACGTTCAAGGCTCAGGCTGAAAAGCTCCAGAGACTTTTTCTCTACTGCCTGGTCTTTTACTTTCTTATACTCAGGGCTCAGCATGGGAGGAGTTCTGAGACCCTCAGACTTGAGTATGGTCAAATATCTGTGTGGCTTTGTACCTGTGTCTCTTACACTTTTCTGGTCATTGGTTTTGCGGTGGATTGGATGGGAAAGGCTCTCGTAGGCTTAGCGAATGGCACTAATGTAGCCAAGGAAATGTAGCCTTTTTGGAGTAGGTGTGGCCTTTTGGAGGAAGTGTGTCACTGAGGGTAAGTTTTGAGGTTTCACACGCTCAAGCTAGGCCATGGCTCACTCACTCTTCCTGGTACCTGCCAATCCCTGATGTAGAACTCTCAGGTAACTCTCTAGCATCATGTCTGCCTGCATACCATGCTTCCCTCCATGATGATAATGAAGTGAACCTCTGATTTGTAAGACAGTTAAAATGGTTTCCTTTATAAGAGTTTCCATGTCTCTTCAGAGCAATAAAACCCTAACCAAGACAGGTTTCCTATTCCCAAATGGAAAGAATTAGAAGGGCCTAGCTCGGTCGTTAAGAGCACTTGCTGTTCTTCCAGAGGATCTGAGTTTGATTTCCAGTCCCCTCATGGCAACCTACACACCATACTCCAGATACCCTCTTCTGACTGCCACAGAACTGCGTCCATGTGGCACATGTACATGCAGACACACACACCTACACATAACTAAAAATACTGAAACTAAATTTCAAAATAAATAAATAAACAAACAGACAAGTCCAGTCATCCTTTATGCTCCTTCCCAGTGATGAGTGTGGTCCACTGCTGTAGGAATTGAAGTATACACTACTATAAAATGACAAGCTGGAAAGAGACAGACAGTTAAAGGAAACAGGAATCAGAGAGCGAACACAGAAGTGAGTCAGGAAGCCACAGGTCTCTGTCTGTGGGCCTGTGTGTTGCCTTGCTGGTCTCTGAACCACATCTGTTTTCCAGCTGCTCTTCTCACTGTCTGGCCACTGCCCACCTACCTCCTTGGTTCCTTCACACATCTGCCTCTCCTGTCTCTGCCTGTCTGTGTGTCTTACATTTGGATTTGAAAATCTTCCTTAAAGATTTCTCCACTTAGCGTCACTGCTCTTTTAAGGCTAGATGGGCCTTACATGATCATCTGTCACACTCTCCATTTTACAGATGGGTCAACCGAGGTTCAGAATGGGGTGTACCTGCTCTGTGTTCTGCAGACTGTATCACAGAGTCTGGCCTCGGCCCAGCTCTGAGCTGTTGCTGTTGTTCCCCTGTGCGTTACTGGTTTTCATATATTCTGTTCACATTCTGCTTTCATATATTCATCGATGGGAGTTTACATAGATTACAGAAGGCAGGACTCAAGACTCGTGCATGTGTTTGCTATGTAGAACCTGGTTAGAAGTCTCTGATATCTTTCCTTGACTCATTTTGGCATTATCCTTGTTTTAATTCCAAGGTCCAATGCTCACTAGGGACATGCGGGAGAGTTACCTGTTCATTGATGAAGACAGTGGGAATTAGCCAATCCTTGGGTATTAATTGCTTGCCTGACTACGTTTGTTTTGTATTGTGCTCAAGTGGGAGAGTAAAGGAGATAGCAGTGTCCCACGAGGTAGAGAGCAGAGGTCACAGGGCAGCCTCGACTTCTTTCTTTTAATTAAATGTTGTCAATTGTATACATATATAGTAGTTTATCATGTTTATCTTCATCGCTATTATCCTTTCTTATTCCTATTTTACTCCTGCTGACTCCTCTTTTTTTGTCCAACAAGTCTTTTTTCTTACCCTATCCCGTGTGTGTGTGTGTGTGTGTGTGTGTGTGTTGGTTCAAGTGCAGGTCTTGTGCAGGTAGCCACAGTTGCAGTGTGTTTGCGGTTGCAATGGCCACATCATAGCCAGAAGTTAGCAGTCCACAGAGGTCCTCTTCACTCTCCAGCATCCCCACCCCTGCCTTCATCTCAGGCCATGTAGAGCTTGTGGTGCCTGACTGAGGCTGCACCTCCTTCAAGTGAAGTGCTGGTCCCTCTGTTTGGAATGCAGTTTGCTTGGTAAAAATGCAGTGGACTTTGAAATGTCAATCAAATGCTTCCTCCTTTCAAGCTCTGTGTTTCTTCATGTGTCTCCTATATATCCTTTCCCTCACTGGGTGCTTAGCCTTGCTGATCTGTTTTCCGACCCCACCCTCCATGCAGCTGTACAGGCTGTGTATCAGCCAATGTACTCTACCAGTACTTAAGGAAAGAATGTGTGCTTCATTCTTTTTGAGTGTGTGTGTGTGTGTGTGTGTTTATGAGTATCAAACCAACCTTATCCACTTTAAGCCTTCTGCTGCTGAACTACATACCTAGCCTTCTATCCCTCCCCTTCTCTCTCTTTCTTTCTTTCCTTCCTTCCTTCCTTCCTTCCTTCTTCCTTTCTTTGACTTTTTGAGACAAAGTCTTCCTCTAAAACTCAATTGGCCTTGAACTCTCTCAGCCATCCTCCTGTCGCAGTCTCTTGAGTGCTGGCATTGGGCACATGACTCATTATGCTCAACTTCTATTTAAACCTTTATGTTCTTTCCTGTGGCACCTGTCACATAGTGGGACAACCATGCATAGTTACCAAATGAGTGATGAGAATTCATCAGGTACCACTGAGATTACACTTAGGGTGAAATACTTCTTGTTGTGGCTATTTTGCTCAAGGGAGGAGTCCTTTTAAATGCTGTAGAAGTGTCAGAAACAATTAGGGTAAGAGGCCATTAGGCATTCGTCTTTGATATGATTACAGTGAGTGTCAAGCAGTAGAGGTGCTGCTGGCTTGATTGCAGGGAAGGAAGAAGCAGAAAGGAAATAGGCAAAGCTGGGTGGAACCACCCGTCATAGGAAGAAGGTCATAAAGAAATATGGTGATGGCATCAGTGAATGAAGGATGATGGGATGAGCCCACTGCACAAATGTTCACACTCAGGAAGCACCTGCTCACCACAGAATCTAGCTTGTCTCTCATCCAAGTGAGATTCTCTGTCAGCCAGGCAAGAACAGACACTGCCCATTGCATCGCCGTTCTCAACGCTGTGGCTACCAAGAGAAGAAAAAGCACAGGTGAGACTGGAGATATTTATTGCTAGTGATGAGCACTTCCCTAGACTGTGCCTTCAAGTCCCAGCACTACCATAGATAATAGATACTTTTTAAAAGCACAAAAGGAGAGCTGAGGGTGTATGTCTGAGGCAGTCAAATGGAGAGTTCAAATCCAGCCAAAGGCTACATAGCAAGACCCATCATAAGGGAGGAGAATGAGTTGGAAACAGATCACTTTTTTTTTAATCTGCAGGATGACAATATCCTAGATAAGCAATGAAAAATTCTGGGGTTCCCTGATGCTTGTCACTTTCCCCGGCTGAGTGACTAGCAGTCAAGACAGAAGAAGGGGACCTTTCGACCTTTTGAATGGTAGGGACATGTCTCATTTTCACCTGGACATGTCTGCAGAGGCTATGGAGTATTCTCAGCTGCACAGAGATAACTTCTGGTTAGGAAATGGTGTCTGGGGTGGATAGTCTTCTGAGGCTTGACTTCTGTGCCTTTGGAATTTTCCTTTAACCATGAATCAGATCTCCCCAGTCAGTGATGCCTGGGAAGGAACACCTCAGTGCTCTTAGCATGACAGACTTACCATAGAGTATTTTGGCAGCAAGCCAAAATGGGCTTGAGCACCACCTTGCAATTGCCTAAGGAGCCTTGGTTGGGTAACTTACAACTTACGTTCATTGAAGATCATTTGCATAAGGAAAGACTGGAATGTTTGCTTCCAGGATTCTTAATACAAAGAAATCAAGAAAAAGAGAATAGAACTTGAATTTGAATAAGGGAATATCATTTCCTTCAAGTAAAGATGTTTTAGCCTGGCGTGATGCCGCAAGCCTGGAATTTCAACATTGGGAGGTGTAGGCAGGGGCGTCAGTTCAGGGCTAGTGGATTTGAAGCCAGCTTAGACAAAGTGAAACATTGTCTCAAAATCAAACAGCAACTTTAAAACCAACCTACCCCCACCCCAACTTTCCAAAGAAATTCTATGTGAAAAATGTCTATATATGTTACTTTCTCCTTCCTGTAGGACACTAGCTTTAGGATTGTTTTTTTTCCTCCATAGTTATCTTTTAGATTTAAATTCCTTTTTTTAAAAACAAAACAAACTAAAACAAAACTGGTTGTTTCTTGAGACATAGACTCACTTTGTAGCCTGCTCTGCACTAATTTCACAGCTGTCCTCCTGTTTCCTCTGTCTTAGCTGAGGCTGCAAGTTTGAGCCACCATAGCCAGCCTTGAATGTTCAGAGTTAGACTGTGGGTGGCAGGCTTCAGAGTGTGTCTTTCCCTTTTGCTCAACCTCTGGCCCCGTCCAATGCTTGCCTGTCATTTTTCTTCTGTGTATGGGCCACCATGTGAAAGGGGGTGGGGCAGGGGAAGAGCATCAGTCATAATTGGGGACAGAGGCCAGACTGCAGGGACTTGAAACCAGCCTAGTTTACAAAGTGGTTTGCAGGGTAGCCTGAGCTACAAGTGAGACCTATCTCAAAAATCAGGAGGAGAAGGGATTAGTTGGACATGTGGTAGAAGTGTGATGTTGTGTGTGTATATGTTTCATTAAATTGTTCAAAGCCTACATAAGAGATCTGTGGGTGTCTCAACTTCTGTTTGCTTTTATTCAGTGTTCTGAATTATTTAATACTTGCCACATTCATGTTAGTAACATGCATGATATTGTTTGAAAGTTGTCACAGTGGGGCCATCAAGATTCATGTAGCATGAGCACATACTCCCCCATGCACAAATGTACATTTGTTTGTTTATTTATTTAAAGAGAGGAGAACTTTCGAAAGTGATGTTCAAGCATGGTGTTAAACACCAATAATCCCAGCATTTGGGATGTGTGTTCAAGTCCAGCCTGTGGTACACATGGAGATCTTGATTCAAGACAAGGCAGACTAAACCAACCCCCTCTTTAAAAAAACCTATAAAACAAAAGTTATCAAAAATGCTTGACTAGAACAGGATAAGGTGAGCAAGACTAACCCCAAACTGAGAGTCTGAGGCATGGGGCTCATGAGTTCCTGACCATCCAGGGCTGCAAATTGAGACCCTGTCTCAATGACCTACTGCAGTCACCCCTCCCCTCTAAATGCTTCACTGGGAATATATGCTATCTAGTCTTGTGTGGAATGTGGCTGGAGGACAAGTCAGCTGTGACTCTGTCCATCCTGCCTTCAGGACTGGCCCATGATGTTATTTCCTTCCGGGCCCTGAGAGCCATGTCAGTTAGAACATGATCAGAGTTCTTGGTTAGGGCTGTTCCTATTCCTTCCCAATGGAAAACAAGGTAACAAGTTTTCCTATGAGCCAGTTTTTATCTGGTGCTAAGGGCAAATGAAGTAGGGTGGGGTGGGTCAGAGATGGAGAAGCAGGGAACTGAGGTGGTTTCTTTCTGGAATTTAGAAATGCTTGCAGGCTGTTTGTCCTCCAGGCCAGTGGTCCCTGTGACAAATTGTCTGTGACAAGTTTTATGTGTCACCTGCTCTTACTTCCTTGTCCTCTCCTAGGTCCCAAGAATGGGTCCTTCTTGGTAGATGCATTAATAGAGCCTCTTTTTGGGTTCCTCTGTCCTTGAATTTTTATGGCCGAGTTCAAAGCTTTTAATAATCTCTCAGAATCTTGTGATTTTTCATGATTCCTATATATAGTCAGCCTTAGTGTGTGTGTGTATTGTATGTATATGTATGTGTTCTTGTGTGCAAATGCTGGTACACATGTGTGTGCATGTAGAGGACATGGCTAACATCAGAGATCTTTCTTGATGCTACTTAATCTTTTTTTGTGTGTGTGTCTTTAAATAGAATCCTAGAACCTGAAATTTATTGATTTGACTTGACTGACTAGCCAGCAAGCCCTAGGGATCCTCATGTCTCTGCCTCCTCAGTGTAGGTATCACACAACTTTTATGTGATTGCTGGGGACCTGAACTCACACTTGTCCTGCAAGGACGTAACTGACTGAATCATCTCCCTAGCCCCATGTTTTAAACCTTTTTCAGAGGTTAAGCTAGAGGGACACCTGCAGTGGGTAACAAAGTTAATACTGGGAAGGTGAGAAACAAAGGCGAGAAAGGGCCTTGTTAATAGAATGTGGTCTTGGGTCAGCTGAGAGGGAACCGGAGGGCTCCAGCTTCTGCTGAAATGATCTTGCAGTAGGTCAGTGTTGCTCCGGGAGAGTGAGCTGCCAGTCTCCTCCAGGCTGGCTCCTAAGTCAAGCTCCTGAGCGTTGCTGGCGGTGGAATGAAGTTGGCAGGCGGCTGGAACTGTTTCCTATGCTTGTTTATGTGAAGAGGCCAGCCAGCAGGGCACAGGAATTCTGCAGCTGGCCTGGCTCTTGTGAGTCCTGTCCTCATGCCTCACTGGAATGGTTCTGGCCTCTGTGATCTCCAGACCTCTTTTTGGACTCTAGGCCAAGCCTTCACTGGCCTCCTAGAAGTCATAGAAGCCTCGGATCTGGAACAAGTTCTTCTCTAGTACCATTCATTGTTCTTCCTTATTCGGTTTGTCTGTAGGTATTGTTTTTCGCTTTTTTTTTTCCACTCCCAGCTGCCTATTGAGATACATCTGTTCTTAAGCGTAAGTCACTTGACCACATGTTTTTTTTTGTTTAAACATGTGGTCAAGTGACCTCACTGTCTATATCACCTGGCAAACTGTCTCACAGTGGTCACTGAAGGTTCTTGTTACATGCGTCAAGGCTTCTGCAGCCTCAGTCAACACAGTGAGCAGAATGAATGTCCCGGTCCTTCAGAGTCCCCTGTCCTTAACCGAGATCATATCTGTCCCGAATTCAATCAGTGAAGTCATTTCTGAGACCGACTTCATGAAGTTCCAGGTGGATACTGGGGTCCAATACCGTAGCAGACTCAAAGCAAATGGACAGAGAATGTAGAGGAGGAAGCCTTTATTTTCTGGCTCACCAACCGTTTTATCTTAGACGCACCCTGAAGGCTTTTTCTTCTTTAAAATAGAGATCATCATATATTTCTTTACTCTGTAAAAATTAACATGAGGCCAAGTGTGCCAGCACATGCTTGTAAACTTGGGAGACAGAGGTGGGAGGGTCAAAAGTGTAAGGATATCCTTGGCCGCATGGAACCTGTAAGGTATTGTTTCTCAAAAAAGAAAAAGAAAAAACAAGATAGTAAGGCTTGGGCTGGAGAGATTGCTTAGTGGCTAAGCACAACTATTCCTCTTGCAGAGGATCCAAGTTCTGTTCTCATCACTTTCATCAGGTGCCTCAAAACTGCCTATAACTCCAGCTCCAGGGTAATTCAATGCCTCTGGCCTCCAAGGGCATCTGCACTTTACATGAACAGTTCTCCCCAGCATACATAGGCTTAAAAAATAAAATAGATCTGCTCTCCCCAAAGAAGGAAAAGCAGAGCAAGACGTTATATATTGCTTTAAAATATAACATATAATATGTTTCTACATATTACTATTTCCACATATACAAATAGTGTGCATTAATCACATACAGCCTCTCTTGAGCTGCCAAGATGGCTCAGACACTTGCTGCCATGCCTGGTGACCCGAGTCCTATCCCTGGGACTCCCATGGCTCTAGGACTCGCTCAAGTGCAAGTCATCCCTCTGACCTCCACTTGTCTGCCACACAAAAGTATTTTATTACAAACACCAAATAAATAAAAGTATAATTTAAAAGATGATATGAGCCTAGAAAGAGACATGTCTAAAGTTGCTTGCCTTATTTATTATTTGTTTGTTTGTTGTTTTGTTTTGTTTTGGAGACAAGGTTTCATTATGTAGCTCTGGTTGTCCTGGAACTCACTGTATAGACCAGGCTAGCCTTGAACTCACAGAGAGCCACTTGACTCTGCCTGTTGGAATTAAAGGCATGTGCCACTATGTTTACCTGGCTCGTTTGTTTGTTTTGAAAAGCTGCTTTAGAAGGTCATGGGAAGCGCTCTGGGCATATTTGTGTTCTGTGGTGGAATAATGTCAGCTGGTGAGAGCTCATTATGTTTGTCATTTTCCAGTACTAATTTCAGTGACATGAGAAACCAGCCATGGTGAAAGTGTTTACATCACAGAAATTAGCAAATGATTCAAAATCAGTGAATCTAGTCTGGTTTGCAAACATTTATCAGTGGAGTAAAAGAGACAAAGGTCTATTTTAATGGAGTGGGACTCAGTCATTTGCAAACCAGAGCTTTGCCTCTTCAAAAACCAAACAACCAAAACCCAAACCAAAGCAACGATAAAATACCCCATTCAGGTAGTACTTGGCACACCTTGGGTCAGAATCCAGGATGAGCAAGGAGTTAGGAAACTATTTTTAAAACAGTCTCCAATCAATAGCCAGAAAAGACAACAGGAAGTGATCAGGAATGTATAGCCTCCCCATACCTGCCTCTATTAGCCTACCTTCTCTGTCTGAGTTTCTTATCCACTTTTCCAAGTAGTAACAATGTCCAGGAAGGAAGTGTTCAAAACAAGGGCCTCAGGAAACAATTCATATGTGAACCACATCACAAGACAACTCGTTGCATTTCTTTGAATTCTCTCAATCTATTGTGGTTGAGAAGGGTTGTTTGATGTTGTTTTGAAGTTCTACGTGGCAGTTAGGTGTCATTGACTAGAAACACAACATGTATGGACATTAATTAGGACCAAGTAAGATGTATGTCTTTCAAACACGGCAGCTGGGGATTCAGTTTAAGTATTTTTGTTGGGGAGAAGGTAGGGTGTTGTACGGAGCAGACACATAGTGCTTGTGTGTTGTCTTCTACTCCCGTGAGAGGAAACAGATGGAAAAACAACTTGACCTCCTCTTTTAGATTAGGAAACCGCAGGACAGGGTGTTTGTCTCAAATGAAGGTTGTGAGGTATCTGTGCATATCGTGGCTTCTACTTGAGCCATTCCTGCATGAGTGTACTAGCCGAGGCGAGCAAGGGCTTTTCTACAGGAGGGTGCACAGGATGTTAATAGCAGGAAGGGGAGAGATACTTGTGGGGGCAAGGTTTATGAGGCCTGCTGTCCAGAGTCTTGACCAATCCTTGCAGACTCCAGGTTCTGAGAAGGGACTTGGTTGACCGCATTACTTCCTGAGTGAAAGATTTACCTCTGAGTGACCTGGTTAATTTGCATTTACTCTTTCAAGAGTGCATAAGATTCACTGTGAAGCTAAGTAGTGGCCGAGGCCAAAGCTGCTCCTAGGATGGTAGAAACTAGGGGAAGAGCCATCCGCTGCTTCAGCTAAGAACAGCTGCAGGGAGCTGAAGCTGAGACAAACTCTCTTACCCCTTTCTCAGAACCCATTCCAGGAATGCAATGGGGTGAGTATAATTCTTTTAATTGTGTGAGGCCAGAGGTCTAGAATTTTATTGTGGCTGAAGAGTTCTTTGCTCTTGGTAAAAATAGTAATAATAACACAGCACAAGTCATTGAATAGAATATTTATTCTTTCCCCAGTCATAGTCGAATTATCTGTGTTTGGGATAGCATGCATTGCGATTGGCATGGAGATCTGAAACTCGTAACATTCGATAGGAGGAGCAAACAGTGGGCAGGCTCAGCCTACTGCCAACCTTTGCTCCTACTGTGTTCTCGAAGAACCTCAGTCCTTCCTGCCCACCCTCTGATGAAGGTTCTGTCAAGCACAAAGCACAGCTCCTGACCTTTCATGAGTGAGCGATGGATCATGTCTTTGGCATGTGTGTAGGACAGAGGAGGATTGGCATTAGGTTCTGTGGTGATGGCCTCTTTGTTTCCGTCTCATTCTGGTTGGTGTCTCCAGATCTAAGCATCAGTGCTTCTGTTCTTGAAGCAATGGTCACACATGACCCCATCTGTGCCCTGGAATGTTGAGTGGGATCCTTTCAACCCTGGTATCTGGAAAATGTCGAGGAACAAGGAGGTGAGGACACAATCTGTGTTGATTTGAGTGCACTCAAAAAGGAGTCTTTTTAATGGGCTAGTGGGATAAGCATGCCCTATCACCACCCGGCAGTGTTAGGCACTTAGAATGGAAAGAAACGAAAATTAAAATGGGACTTTTTTGTTTGTTTGTTTGTTTTCAAGACGGGGTTTCTTCGTGTAGCCCTGGCTGTCCTGGAACTCACTCTGTAGACCAGGCTGGCCTCGAACTCAGAAATCTGCCTGTCTCTGTCTCCCAAGTGCTGGGTAAAATGGGACTTTTACTTTTGAATGATTATTAGTTATAGTAGAAGATACAATGAAGTGAAATGATTATCATGTATATTTTTTGAGGCATCGTTTTGTTGTGTAGCCCTGGCTATCCTCAAACTAGAGCTCCTCCTGCCTCTGCTTCCCAAGTGCTGGGATTACAGATGTGGGACACTATGTTTGTCTGTGAAGCAAATTACTCATTAGAATCCATCTAAGCATGACAACCATGAAAAGGCCATTTCAAGATGGTACATACTAGAATGTCGAAGGCTTCCTTCCTGGGAGATTCTAATTTTGATGAATAATGGGAGATACAATATCTACATACATAGTATGTCTACTCAGTGCCAGCCTGTCTCGAGAGAGTTTTAGTTGAACTCCTATAACACTCCAAGAATGTGGATGCTATTTTGTAGTGTGGAATGTCTTTTAAAGGTTGAAACTGAGCGCCCTAAGTAGTCTTCCACATCGTTAAGATCCGGATAGAGGCAACCAAACACTAGAACCTAAAGCTCAATCCTTAGGCCAATATTTTCTTAGGACAGGGATCACTGGATGTATTGAGCAAAAGAGAGAAGTAGAGAGAGTGTGGGACAGGCCAGGGAAGGAGTAAATTCAAAGGCAGAGACAAGATGCATGGAGAGAGTGGAGCTACATGTAAGGAGATGAGGGAGCTTCGGAGAGACACAGCAGTCAAGCTCGGAGGCTTTACTGTTAAGATAAGAGTGTGAACTTTGCTCTGAAATTATGTGAAGCCCCAAGCGTGTGTGTGTGTGTGTGTGTGTGTGTGTGTGTGTGTGTGTGTGTGTGCAAGCATGCATGTGAGTGTCCAAGCACGTGCAAAGCTCTCTAACCACTAAACTAGTTCCAGAATGTAAAGCCAAGAAATGTCCTAAAGCAATGGAATCACCCTTGTCAGGGATGTCACTGTCATTGTGGAGGGTGGGCTGGAAAGGGGCCCAGGCTGGCAACAGGAAAAGCAGTTGAGAGGCCATCAAAGTAATCTGGGTGTAGAGTGCTGAGAGATGGATCTGAGCATCTGGGTGAGTGACAAGTAGACCATGGGGATCTGGGAGGCAGAAGGAAGTAGAGTCTGCCAGCCTTGTTGTTGAGTGGTGTGTAGATATACTTCGAGTTTCTGTGAAATACAGTGAAATACAAAGAGAGGGGAAGAGACACTGAGGTCAGCAATGGACGTTCTCACCACAAGAGTCCCGTTGGATGTCAAGAGAGAGCAGTAAAATATGATAATAGACACAAAGGTCATGACAATTCATCAGGTGTTCATTTACCAATTACCAGTCCTTTTGTTAATTCCTATACCTTATCAGGTCACGCAGTCTTTTTAAGGAGCCTTTTTAACTTAGGTCTGAACAGACAGGCCATGGAAATCGAGAGAGGGGACTTAGACTTGCTTCTCTGACTTGCTCAGAACACAAGCGGCAGAGCTAGAATGTCAGTCCTTGGCTTGAGCTGGAAACTTCTTACACTAGCGTTGTCTGATAAGGCTCTCTAGGAGAATGCAAATGTTCTGGCTGCCACATCGTATGGATAGTGAGTAACTAAAGGGCAGCTAAAGACTGCATTTCTAATTAAGTGAAAGTCACTCATACAATATGTGACTGATGGCCACTGTGTAAGTCAGCTCAGCTCTCTGCTAGCTTTGGGAGGTTGTCCGTATTATCTGTCATAAATAGGTGAAGGTCACCCCCAACCCCAGATGGATTGCAATGGATTTTCTAGTTGCTTTTAACATTTAAATTATATTTATTCATTTACTTATTTGGTTTCAGGGATAGGGGGCAGGATTTCTCTCTCTTTTTAAGATCTATCTATCTATCTGGGTTTTTTGTCTGCACATATACCTCTACACCACAAGGGTGTCTCATGCCTGCAGAGGCCAGAAAAGGGTGTCAGATTTCCTGAAACTGGAGTTACAGATGGTTGTGAGCACCATCTGGGTGCATAGTAAAGCACCCAGTTTACTTAATTTTTAAAAAAAATTTTTAAAAGAATTATTTATTTATGTATTATGAGTACACTGTAGCTGTCTTCAGACACACCAAGAGAGGATATTGGATCCCATTACGGACAGTTGTAAGCCACCATGTAGTTGCTGGGAATTGAACTCAGGACCTCTAGAAGAGGAGTTAGGGCTCTTAATGGCTGAGCCATCTCTCCAGCCTCCAAGCACCCAGTTTATTATGTTTTGACAGAGATTTAACAGTTACTGAACAGTGTGTTATGTCAACAGCCATAAAGAAAAGGAAAGAACAAGATTTGAAGGAGACTCGCCCCTGCCCCCTTTGAAGAACAAATATGGAAGCTGAGCCCAGTGCTGCCTATAATTTCAGCTATGCAGGAGGCTGAGCCAGAAGAACCTGGAGTTTGAGGCCAGCTTGTGCTAAATAATGAGATTCTGTTTAAACACAGCCAGGCATGATGACTTATACCTATAATCCCAGCATTGTCAAGGCAGAGACAAGAGGAAGGACCCTTGCAACTTTGAGGCCATCCTGGGCTACCTAGTTAAATTCCAGACAGCCTGGACTACAAAACAACACTCTGTCTCAAACTGTGCAAAGCAAACCCAAACAAATCAAATGAAGCACAGACACTGTGGGCATGTTTAGAGGTGAAAGAAATCTTCAACAGAAAAGTGTTTGTGGATTTTGGTGAGTGAGGAAAATATTGAGCTGCATTCTGAACATATAAATCTTTGTCCAGCTTCCTCTCTTACTGCAGGTTCCCATGGGAGCCAGTAGACAGAAGCGAGTCTCCAAAGCTGGTAAGCAGATTGGCAGTTTGCTCCCAGCCTGTGATTTTTCTAAGTACTATTTGAGACTATTAGGTGTGTTGTGTAAGAAGCTGGCAGCCTGTCACAATGTGTCCCAATCACATCTGTGTACCTATTTCTATTATTAGACTTTCCCATACTTGCTTGCCAGGTGACAAACAGAAACTGATTTTCTTTATTCTCCACTTCTCTGTTAACTCCTTTCTCTTCCTGAATATGCCTTTCCTACTGAAACTGTAAACTCTAGAGTCATCTATATGTGGAAGTATCATTCAGCATGGAAATACAGTTATCTCTTCCAGGTGTGACGGTGTAACTCTACTTGTCATGGACAGGGGCTCTTCACATTTTTTTTCTCTCATTGAGTATTTCTCTTGGGGCTGAGTGAAAGGACTCAATGGGTATGCAAAAGCACCTTCCGACAACCCAGAGGACCTGCGTTCAATCCATAGGCCCCACATGGTGGAAAGAGAGAACTGATTCTTTTTTTTTTTTCTTTTTTTGAGACAGGGTTTCTCTGCATAGCCCCGGCTGTCCTGGAGCTCACTCTGTAGACCAGGCTGGCCTCGAACCCAGAAATCTGTCTCTCAAGTGCTGGGATTAAAGGCGTGTGCCACCACTGCCCCGTTGAGAGAACTGATTCTTATAAGCGCTTCTCTGACTTCCACACACATGCTGTGACATGGGTGCATATTCCCACCCAAAAGAAAATTAAAAATGAATTTCCTCTAGATGGATATTATTGCTCAACAATAGAGTGTTTGCCTGGTATGCTTTAGGCCCTAGGTTTAACTCCCAGTACTGCAAAGACACCAGCATACCAAACAAGAGCAGACGAGGAACGAACGCTTTAAGAGTCTCTGTTTTTACCTTGTGGTCCCTTGGCAGTTTCAAAGTATCCATCAGGCAGCCAGCGGTGGCTATTCAGTACCCTTGGTATTCAGCACCTGCCACAATCTCTACCGTTTCTAAATCTCACTGCACTCTTTTAGGCATGTGTTGACCTTTCAGAAAGAGTAAATCCAGTCTCCCCCTGCTAAGAGGCAGAGTCAGGACTAGAACTTGAGTCTTTGTGATTCGGGCACGATGCCTCAAAATTTAATCCCCAGCTTTATAAATTGAGGATTAAGTAGTGACTAAACACAGTTAAGTCTCCATTTCTTGAGGAATTAGGCTAAGAGAGGATTAAGTGAGCTTGGCCCCGGGGTTATAAGGCCAATAAGAAGCAAAGGAAGGAAAAACGCGGGCTTGTCTGTTCCTACCACATCCACAGCTCAAGAGAGTTTATTTCTCCTTGTTTATTAAAGACAGCAGTAACTGTCGCTTGCAGTGTTTCGAACCTCCTGATTAGAGTGAGATAATTGTTGCTATTGCAGCAGTCAGTAGATTATTGCCAAAAGCAGAGAAATGGGCACCTTCATCTCTTTGATCTTGGTGTGGGTGGCTTCCATCAAGGTTGGGGAATACTGAGTTTCGTCTCGCAAGCCTCGTGACAGCTTGGATCCACCTGAATCTCAAATGCCCTCCAAACTTAGGAGAACAGTGGAGCATTGCCTTGGGAGAGGAAGAGCTAACTGTACTCAGGAAATGCCCTTCCAGAAAAGAGGCCGGGCACAGCGGCCGATTGTGCCTGGGCTCTGAACTACTGGGAAGCCAGAAGCCTAGAAGTTCAAGCCCTAGGGATGATGAATTCAAGGTCAACCTAGGAAACTTAGTGGGACTGTCTCAAAATAAAAGAGGACTGATGCTTCAGTGGGAGAGGACTTGCCAACACAGCAAAGACTCCATCCCCAGTACTGCAAAAATAAAAGAAGACTGCCTGGCGGTGGTGGCACACGCCTTTAATCCCAGCACTTGGGAGGTAGAGGCAGGTGGATTTCTGAGTTCGAGGCCAGCCTGGTCTACAGAGTGAGTTCCAGGACAGCCAGGGCTATACAGAGAAACCCTGTCTCAAAAAAACAAAAATAAATAAATAAAATAAAATAAAATAAAAATAAAAATAAAAAAAAAAGAAGACACTAAACTAACTAACATATCGGAAGGATAGCAGGTTCAATCTTTATCACAGGGACCAAGTGCATCTTCTTGTGGCTTATGAGGTTAGCTTCTGTTTTCTACCTGTGTGTCTGGTCCTTGAGGTGGGGAGGAGGATTGGAGTTCAAGGGGATCAAAGGACTCTGTCTACCATGCATTTCAGAGTTTCCCCACCATGGCCTGCCTTCTGAAGTGTGCTTCCTGAATTACTGTGGACTTCCCCCAGCCCTTCCCAGTGGTGTGTTAATGACCATCTAGGACAAACTTCTGCAGTACTAGGCACGTGGGGAACAAGTCTGGGGGTCTGCTGGTTCCCTCAGGTGTATTCAAGGATTCTCTGTGAGTGTGTGTATGTATGTGAGAGTGTGTGTGTATGCTAGTTTGTGTGTGTATGTGTTACTGTGTGAGTGTGTGCATGTCTAAGTGTGTGAGTGTATGCATATGTGAGGGTGTGTGCATGTTAGTGTGTGATGGTTTGTATATGCTTGGCCCAGGGACTAACACTATTGGAAGGTATGGCCCTGTTGGAGTAGGTGTGGCCTAGTTGGAGGAAGTGTGTCACTGTGGGTATGGGCTTTAAGACTTTCATCCTTGCTGCCTGGAAGCCAGTATGCTGCTAGCGGCCTTCAGATGAAGATGTAGATCTCTCAGCTCCTCCTACACTATGCCTGCCTGGATGCTGCCCTGCTTCAACCTTCATGATAATAGACTGAACCTCTGAACCTGTAAGCCAGCCCCAGTTACATAGTGTCCTTTATAAGACTTGCCTTGGTCATAGTGTCTGTTCACAGCAGTAAAACCCTAACTAAGATTGTGTGTGTATATATTAGTGTATCTGAGTATGTGAGTGTGTGTATGTCTGAGAGTGTGTCTGTGGAAGCCACATGTCAGCCTCAGGAGTCATTCCTCAGGTGCTGTCTCTCCTGTTTTTGAGACAGGGTCTCTCACTGGCCGAGTCCTCTAGGCTAGCTGGCCAGTGAGCCCCAGAGATCTGTCTGTTTCTACTTGCCCAGTACTAGGATTACAAGCATGAGCCACTTAGTGGAGTTGGATATCAGAATCAGCTGGCTTTGAACTGTCCCGCCTCTGTGTCTTGAGTACTGAGTGACAGGGATGTCCCATCTCCATGCTTGACTCCTTCCAATTTTAAATTCCAATGCAAAGAGCATGCTGATGAGAGACTCTGTTCTTTTACTGGCTCCAGAGAGAAATAACCTTCTGCTTTCTGTTCACAAAGTGCCTCATGTTTTGTGAAAGTCATCATTTTTTCAGTCTTGAATGTCGGATCCATGTCTGATTTACATCTTCTACCTATGCGTTGTCCTCTACAGAATGGTGTGTTTTCCATGGCGTGCCATCCAGTGTTGCACAGTGGTTAGCTAACATGGGCACTGCTATCCAAGCCTCACATATGTTTGCTCTTATAAACCTTACTATGGCTTCGTGTGGGAAGAAATAGAAGTAATGTCCCCTATCAGTAGCTGTCACTCCGGTAGGAGATGAATCACTCAGAGTCATACAAGTAAGACGTGAGCTGTGATCCCTAGGAGGCCTGCCTTTTTCTGAAGGGAAAAAGGGAAATGAAGGAGGAGTGGACTTGGGGGAAATGGTAAGTGACAGGGATGGTCTAGGAGGAGAGGAGGGAGGGAAAACTTAGGTCAGGATGTAATGTATGAGAGAATAAAACAAAATGGGGTATCAGTTCAACCCATAGCAGTGTATACTAGACATGTGTCCCCTTCCTACTTCAGGAACATGCTATGTGGCCTAGGCTTCAGGTTCTACTCAGTCACTTCCTCGATACTGCCCTCTGTTGGCTTTGTTGAGTGTGTGTGTGTGTGTGTGTGTGTGTGTGTGCGCGCGCGCGCGCATGTGTATGTATCTTGCAAGTGCCAGAAGACAACCAAGATAGATAGTTCTTTCTTTACACAGTATGAGTTCTGGAGATTGAACTCAGGTTCCAGGTCTCAGGACTTGGAGGCAAGAGTCCTCACCCTCTGAGCCATCTTGTTGGCCCCTAGTTAGTATTTATCAGTTACTTGGAACCCATTTTGAAGGTGACCAGTTATTTTTATTTCCTGTTAGCTGAATTTTCCAAACCATGAAAAGACCAGAAGAGGGCACTCAAAAATCCACTCATTCTGGTGACTGAGGTGCTAACTTGGTTATGATTCGGGAAACAACAGTGCCATCTAGTGGAGTAGCTTGCTAATATCAGGGTCAAATCTCCCTTCTTCCCTCCCTTTTTCTCTCCCTCCCCACGTTCTTTTTCTGAGACAGGGTTTCTGTGTAGCCCTGGCCGTCCTGGAACTCACTTTGTAAAGACCACGGTGTCTCGAACTCATAGATATCCAACTGCTTCTGCCTCCTGTAGCATGAAATAGAAAAAAATTCCATGCGATTGCGGGCTAGGCACTGGCTGGTGGTCTCTGTGTGTTCCCAGCCTTGCATACAGGCTGAGACTACATTTTTCCCTTTGCCAAAACCCGTCCCACCAAAGATGGCTCTGCCGCTCCAGAGCCCCGAAACAGCTCTCTCCTCTCCGTAGCTGGCTGCCACCAAATCCACTCAGCACTCCCAATTTTCCACAAATGGCTGGGGTGCACTTCTCAGAAACCCATGCTCTGCTGTGGCTACTTTTCCCAGGAGCTCAGTTGAGTCGCAGCGAGAAGGAAAGCATCGCACAATCTCTTTGGATTATGGGATCTCTTTGAATTAACTTAGTTTTACTCTTTGGATGCTAGAAGACGGGTATGGTGGGTAGGAACTGCTAACCCGTTAGTGCCAAAGTAGATCAAGGCCAGCCTATTCCTCAGAGAGGCTGGAGCGCTCACCTTGGTCTTTTGGGTTAGTTGAACCCACTGACTATTATAAATGTTATAGGAACCCTGAACTTTAGACGCCCCTCTTCTGCTTTTCCCGCCAAGTACTTTCCATGGCGTACATTGTCATATCTATCTTGAGGATTGCCTTTGGAGCTGTGCGACTTGGAATTTCTTCTCCAGCACCCACCCCCATCCTACGGCACTTGATAAGAATTAATCAGAAGACGCCAATATGAAATTTCATGGGTCAGCAACACTGGAGCAAAGTTCTGTTACAAGATGTTTTAAATATATATTACCATGTTACATAAAATTCTGCCTTTTTTTTCTTTGAGACAGTTTCTCTGTAGCCTTGGCTATCTTGGTAGACCAGGCTGGCTTCGAACTCATAGAGATCCGCCTGGCTCTGCCTCTGCCTCTGTCTCCCAAGTGCTTGCTTTTGAACTGAGCTCCGTATTCACCCATCCCTCAGAATAGGAAGAGCGGGGGCTTTGCCTGTTCCCTTCCTCACTCTCAGCCCTCCCTGGGGGCAGGGACCTGGTAGGTGGGGCAGATCCCAATCAGATATTCTTGGCAGTCTCCCTCCCTTGTAGCTTACAAGCCCCTCCCTCTCCTACCACAGAGCTCCTTGGGGGTTTGGGTGCGTATGGATCACTGCCCTGTCAGATTGCTTAAATCGCAAAGTCGGAAGCTGTCAGTGCTTGCCTACCTCCATATACACACTTGGGGATCCGGGAAGTAAGTTAGGCCCTTCCTTCTGCAGTCTGGACAGCAGCATAGTTTGCCTTGGACATCATGAGAGTGACTGTCAGCCAGTTAGTGTCTTTTCTCAGCTTAGCACCCACCCCTGCTTCCACTGGAACATTCTGCTTTCTCTTGGTTTTGTGATCCCAATTCTTTTCTTTTTTTTTTTAAAGATTTATTTATTTATTATATGTAAGTACACTGTAGCTGTCTTCAGACTCTCCAGAAGAGGGCATCAGATCTCATTACGGGTGGTTGTGAGCCACCATGTGGTTGCTGGGATTTGAACTCAGGACCTTCGGAAGAGTAGTCAGTGCTCTTAACCACTGAGCCATCTCTCCAGCCTGTGATCCCAATTCTTTGTGTAGTTGAAGTCTGCACGACCTGTCCCAAAAGATGAGAAAGCTGGAGAAGTAGTAACGTTCACATACTGCATCTTTTCCCCAGCAGCCAGCAGAGCAGCCAACAGAGCAGCCACGATGATGACTCCAGCAGGTTCCTGAGTCCTCGGGTGCGCGAAGAAAGGTAAGTTTGAAGAAATGGGAGTATCTGGGAGGAGTGGGAAAATGGCAGAGAATGGGGGTGAGATGCCTCTGCTGCTTCCGCTGTGTGTGAGCGCTCCCAGAAGTGGAAGAGGAGGCATCTGGTCTTTGTCCTTGGAAAATGACTGGAAAGAGAAACTGTTGCCCAAGAGTCCAGAGGGAACAACACTACTGCAGATGCTGAAGGCATGGGGGCTGGGTCTCCAAGGGAGGAAGCCAACTGCAGACCAAAGGCTCTGGGCAGGCTTAGGAGTTGAGTCATGTTTTTACTATGTTTTTTGTTTTTTTGAGAGAGAGAGGATTTCTCTGTGTAGTCCTGACTGTTGGGAACTGGCTTTGTAGACCAGACTGGCCTTGAACTCACAGAGACCACCTGCCTCTGCCTTCCAAATTCTGGGATTAAATGCATGTACCATACTTTAAAGGTTGAATGTAGCATGACTTAAATAAGGAAAAGGAATTTTGTTTCATTTTTGTTTGGGGTAAGGTATTTTGTACTCGAGCAGTTTGTCTGTCCTGGGATGGGCACTTGAGGTCCCTGAAGGCCAGATCATTTGGAGTGGATCGGATTGTGTGTGTTGGGAGTTATTGGAGAAGAGGTGGAGGCTCCTAAATGCTGGCCTGAGGATTTGAGAGTTGCTGGTTTTGCATTAGGGATATGAAGACCAGCCAGGATCTGTTTCATTATTGCTGTGAGTATAAACAGAAGGTCTTCTGGTCATGAATTAAGTTACTTTTTATATAAATCAAGGAAAGATGATTGGCCTGCCGTGTTGAACCTTGACCTCGAGCCTCCAGCACACAGAACACACATTCTGAATTATAGCGGCAGACAGGGCAGCAGATGGGGAAAAGAAAGCCACAGGGGCTCTGGGTTTTGTTAATTTTGGGTCAGCCTCTTGCTATGTAGCTTAGGACTGAACTTGGGATCCTCCTTACCCACTTTCCTCAAGGCCTGGGATTATAGGGTGCTTGGCTTGAGGTACATGTTTTAAAGGACGAAATCAATTGTATATGAAAAGATCATTTACTGAAAAGATTTTTTTTAATTTATTTATTTTATTTTATGTGTATGAGTACACTATAGCTGTGCAGATGGCCGTGAGCCATCGTGTGGCTGCTGGGAATTGAACTCAGGATGGCTTCCGGCTCTGCTTGTTCCGGGCCCGCTCGCTCCCGCCCAGCTCACTCCAGTGTAATACACTGTAGCTGTCTTCAGAGCACCAGAAGAGGGTGTCAGATCTCATTATGGGTGGTTGTGAGCCACCATGTGGTTGCTGGGATCCAAACTCAGGACCTTCAGAAGAGCAGTTGGTGCTCTTACCCACTGAGCCATCTTGCCAGCCCCCTACTTAAAAAAATTTTTAAATTATATTTAGTATATGCACGTGTGTGAATGGGGGGGTATATGTGTGTGTTTATTTGTATGTTTGGATGCATGTGGAGATTAGAAGACCATTTTCAGGAGGTCCGTTTTCTTCTTTTACCATGTGAGTCTTGGAGATTGAATTTGGTTTTTCAGGTTTGATGGCAAGCTTCTTTACCTGGTAAGCCATCTTGCCACCTCAAGGTACATTTTTGGGGGGATGGAGGTGAGTGGGTGGCAGTTTATGCCTATAACCCAGCACTCTGGAGTCAGGACTAGGGAGATCCCTGGAAGTGTAAAGCCAGTCTAGTCTACATAGCTGTAGACCTGCCCAAGTCACATACGGAGACCCTGTTTCGAAAAACACAAAAATTATTTTGTAAGTCTAATATTGACTAACTTGAAAGGTTTTCTTGTAAAAAAGAACATGGGGTTTTTTCATTTATGAGCCCCATAAAAGCCAATAACTGACCCTGCTGCCCGAATCTCAAGTGCTAGGGTTACAGAGCTACCCTACCCCACCCTTTTTCAGAGGGTCTTTGAAGGGGGTGTTCGTGATTGTGATCTGCATGAAACTGAGCAGATCTAGTTAGTGTATAGTGATCCGTTTTTTCAAAATGGATTTTGCAGTTAAGAGAATGGTTCTGAAGCAGTGTCATTTTAAGAGTGTGTAAAAGTCGTGGCCTGGTGGCACACACCAACAGTCCAGGGGAAGGGATAGGTGGATCGCTGTATTTAGCCTGGTCTTCAGAATGAGTTCCAGGACAGCCAGGGCTAAACAGAGAAACCCTGTCTCAAAAACAAAAACAAACAAACAAGCAAGCAAGAGCTGGCTGACAGAAGGAGGTTAGATGAGAAAGGAGGATGTTCTTGGTGAATGTAATGTCACTCACTTCGGAGCTAGGTCTCACCATAGCTGGCCTTTGTGCTTCCACATTGCTGGGTACAATCACGGGCTGCCATTCCCAGCTCTATATACAAAATCCTACAAAATGGGATTGAAAGAGAATTAGAGTAGTGTAAGTTGTAAAAGAGAAGCATTCAGCTCAGGTTAGAATGAAGGTTTGTGTGACATCATAGGCCTTAACAAGTAATGGACCCCCACTTCACGGAGAAAGCAAGCCATAGACAGGTAGTATGTCAAAAGAGACTGTCCCGAGCCAGCATGCCAAGCTCTCTCTAAATGCTGTGTTTGAATTCTGTCCCATTTCTCAGTTTTATGCCCGTTATTAGCCCAAATGAGTGGTTCAGTCCAACCTAGATGAAGTCATTGTGGATGTGTAGCCCCCCCCCCAACACTAATTAATCAAAATACTTAATCAGTTTTGATCTGAGTATTCTTTCGATCCCCAGAGTAGCTTATGCATTTCTGTGGCTGTACAGATTTTTAGCATGTATACCCTAAAAATAAATGGCCTAGAGTCCCCAAGCCAGCTCTCTCTTCTGTGCTTGTGAGCTGAGTGTCTCGGGATGAGTGCTGCCTAGGACATCAGTGTGATGTCCTCAGCTGTACTTCATCTTTTGGGGCCTATTGCCAGCCCCTCTCTTTCTGCCCGTTACCATTGTTGCTTGGACCATAACAGGGGGAGAGAACCAAATAGTGAATTACATGTAACCCCGACCACAGCCTCCCCAGCATACCCTGTCTCTTGGATGTTGCTACTTAAACAGACCTGCTTTTGGTTGGCTGCTTAGAAGTGGACGCTGGTAAACATTACATTCAGCCACCTTGTCTGGCCATGTGTACCTCCATAAAAAGTTCTCCTTTAGACTTGTAGCCTCTAGAAAAGCTCCCTAAATTTCTTTCCCATGCAGAACCTGCTCAGTTTCCCTAACCTCTTCATGGTGGAGTATGGACATTATTTGCCTCGGCTTGCTTGGTGTCTTAGGGTTTTACTGCTATGAACAGACATCATAACCAAAGCAGCTCTTTTTTTTTTTTTTTAAGATTTGTTTATTATTATATTTAAATGTACTGTAGCTGTCTTCAGACACACCAGAAGAGGGCATCAGATCTCATTATGGATGGTTGTGAGCCACCATGTGGTTGCTGGGATTTGAACTCAGGACCTTCGTAAGAGCAGTCAGTGCTCTTAGTCGCTGAGCCATCTCTCCAGCCTCCAAAGCAACTCTTATGAAAACAACATTTAGTTGGGACTGGTTTACAGATTCAGAGGTTCATTCAGTCCATTATCATCAAGAGGGGAACATGGCAGCATCCAGGCAGGCATGGTGCTGGAGGAGTCCAGAGTTCTACGTCTTCATCTGAAGGCTGCTAGGAGAATACTGACTTCCAGGCAACTAGGATGAAGGTCTTAAAGCTCACACCCACAGTGACACACCTACTCCAACAGGGCCATACCTTCTAATAGTGCCACTCCCTGGGCCAAGCATATACAAACCATCACCCTTGACATCTGTCGAAAGTGTGCTTTGGGTGGGGTGGGCCCTGTATATGCTCCCATCTGAGATGCCCAGGTGCTGCCCTGTGTTTGCTATGGTCACTCCTAGAGATGCCTTCTCTTCTTGGGTTCCTTCTACTTGTGAGAACAAGTTCTCAGGGTCATACCCTATTCTTGAGTCTTCCTTTAATACATTTTCACCTATCATTGGGCTGTAATGGACTGAGATTTGAATCTAAAGAGAATTTCTGTAGTAATGAGGATGTGGCCCATGTGCCTGACTCTGAGTTGTGTGTGTGTGTGTGTATGTGTGTGTGTGTGTGTGTGTGTGTGTGTGTGTGTGTGTGTGTGAGTGAGGGCCAGTGATGCTGGTGGAGATCAAAGGTCAGTCTCTGGTGTATTTCTGGTGTATTTCTCCAGGTGCTGTCCACTCTCTATCTCCTTTCCTTTCTCCCTCCCTCCTTCCTTTTCTGCTTTCATTTTTCCTTTTTTCTTTTTCTTTTTCTTTTCTTTTCTTTTCTTTTTTTTTTTAATTCCATGTAGAAGAGAGGCAAGGCCTCTCATTGGCCTGGAACTCATTGATTAAACTACCAGTGAGCCCCAGGGATCCATTTGTCTGTGTCTCCCCCATGCTGGCTGTGATTATAAGCTCAGGGCTCCTGGAAATGGAACTTCTGCTTATGTCAGGAAGCATTTTCCTGGCTGAGCTATGCTTCCAGCACTTCACTCCTTTTGGAAGACTTCACTGTCTCATTAACAGCCACATTTCCTGTGCTGTAAGTCTTTCCTGTAATCTTCCCATTTACTCTGTGGCATTCCTCTGGGGCTTCGTGGGGGGCAAAGGCAGCAGGGACTGACAGTGGCCAAGAATGAGGCTGTCTGTGGCTGCTTCTAATACTCTGCATCATGAAAGTTTGCTTTATAGAGCAGGCAAAAATTAATATTTATTTTTTGAAGATTCTTAAAATTCTTTAAAATTATAGTTTTTTTAAAATAAGATACTCTTTTAGTTGGTTTAATAAAACATTGATTCTTTCCAACCCGTGCCAAGTCCAAGAGGGACATAATATTTAAAGACAAGATAATCACCTTAACTCCAACTGTGCATCACCTCACAATAGGCTAATCACCATGTGATTGTCTCATTGTGTGGATATTACGAAATGCTCACATAAACTGAGATGGTTGTAGCATCTCTAGGAATCTAATCTTACTGGACTAGCTCCATTGTTGAGTGAAGTGAGCTTATGTAACTTGTGACTGTCTTAACAATTGTAAATGAACTGTCTCTATCTGGTCAAATTGGGGCAACAGTGATTTCCGGGGCAGCTATGACGTCAAGGAGAAAGGTTAATTTTATGTAATGAATCCATTTACTGGGAAGTGGGTATGGAGTCAGAAGGAGGGCTGTCTCGGGAGTTAGACACTTCTACACTCTGCCAGGTTTCCAGTAAAAAGGAAAAAAAGAGGGAACTAACTGTGTGTGTGTGTGTGTGTGTGTGTGTGTGTGTGTGTGTGTAGACCATTAATCCACTTTGCTGCTTCTAGGAGAGACCAGTGCCAAGATGAAATATTAGTCTTTAGGTTCACCCTCAACTAGACCAATTAGTTTCTCAGGTACCCAGAACTCAGTCCGTTTCTCCCAGTGGCAGGGACTTGTAAACAAAGCCCAGATTGTAGGAAAGGAGCTGTTTGACTGAGGCCCCATTGTGTGCAGCAGGTGAGTTTCAGGAGAATGTGGTCTCGGCTGACCTCGGTACCTTTCAGCAGCAGGAAAGTTGAGAGATGAAATGGAGGTGCAGGTATGTAAATGCCAAGGCCTGGCTGCAGCACCCTGCCTCTGCAACCAGAGTGTGCATTCCTATAGACATCCCTGTGTGCAGACATGCATGCCACTAGTCTTTATAAGATATCCAAAGGATGCAGGCAAGCTGCTAGAGCCCAGCTCCAAGATGGGTGGAGGAGCCCTGGCTGCTGATGGGGCCTGCTCTGTTGGTAAGAGCAAATACCTTATAGCCAGGCACATTTTATTTGCAAGACTTTCTTTTCTCCTGTTTTTTTGTTTGTTTGTTTTTGTTTCGTTTTGTTTTCAAGCAAACCAGTCTGGCCTCAAACTAATTGTTATAACTGAGGATGACATTGAAATCTTGTTCCTCTTAAAATTTTCAAGTGCTGGAATTAAAGGTCTATGCTACCTACACCTGATTTTCTTGATTTCTTCTTAAATGGATGGATTTATTTATTTATTTATTTATTTATTTATTTATTTATTTATTTGAGGTGGTGGAAATCAAACCCAGGGCTTTTCACATGGCAAGAAAACTCTCTCTCACTGAACTACATCCCTGGCTCTAAATGCTTTTTTGTTGTTAGTCTTTTGAGATAATGTCTCACTATGGGTGGCTGTGTAGCCCTGGCTGGCCTAAGTCATGGTTACAATGTAGACCACGATGGTCTTTGATCTTTTGACAGTCCTGCCTGACCCTCATGAGGTCTGGTATTACAGGTATCATGTAGGTGGTAACTGAGTATGTTATCATATATTTATATATTAATTTCCTTATTTTTTCATTCATTCATTTACTTACTTACTTAGTTACTTACTTACATACTTGAGACACAGTCTCATTATGTATCTCTAGCTGGCCTGACTCTCCCTACATATAGATCAGTCAGGATTTGAACTCACAGAGATATGCCTGCCTCTACCTCCCCAATGCCACCATAAAGACATGTCTCCATGTCTAACTGTAACTATAATTACTTGGCTTTTCTCACCTTTTCACTTGTAAAGGTCTATTGTTTATAATATCTAGTGAAGAATAGCTAAAATACTATATGTAAAGTGCTAGGCATTAGGTAGGTGATAAATAAACTAGGTACCTGGTGTTAAGTAAATGGTAGGTTTGTTTGTTTGTTGTTATTGTTGTTTTTACTCTCATTTTACCTTCCAGTGAGACTTGATTCTTGAATAGGGTTATGCAGTTATGCTCTACTGACCTGGAAGGAAAGGCATGGAAGGGTCTTATGAGGCCTCACTGAGCTGAGAGTGATTGGCAGTTGATAACTGCTGGGGGAGGGAGAATTGCCCATGCTCCAGTGGGAGTCGCCCACCCTTGTTCCTAGGGCAGCACTGATTTGGACTCCGTGGGGTATAAAATAACAACAGTAACAAAGAGGAGTGGACATGAAGTTGGGAGGGGAATGGAGAAGGAGTATTCGTGGAGGAGTGGGTGCTAGATATGATCCAAATACATTCTATGCATATATGGGATTCTCAAAGGATAAATGAAAATATATGCCTAAGAGATTATCTGGATAAAAAATGTTGGTGGGATTCAGAGCACCTGCAAATGCAAAGTCCAGACACTGGTGGATAAACAGACTAAGGAGTGACATCACCCTTCAGTCTTGTTAATAGTGAGGCACACTTGCAAATGAGTGTATGATATCATTATGGACAAATTATACATTCAGTAGCAACACAGAATCCTTCTTAAGTTCTAAACTGTGCAGTGAGTCCTCTACATGTTATCTTAACAGCACTCTTTCTGTGGTCCTATCAAGCTGATACTGTTTTTGTTTTTGTTGTTGTTGTTTTGTTTGTTTGTTGTGTTTCCCAACTTTTAGGAGACTTGAGGCCCAATGAAGTTAAGCATCTGCCTGGGACTGGCTTACCAGTTCTTGGGGTGGAGGCTAGGAGGTGCATCCACACCGACTCTGAAGGATGATGCTTCAGCTGAGAGCTCAGGGATGAGTGGGAGTGTCACATGGACAGCATTCCTAGGAAAGGAACAAGATGTACACATGCATGGGGGTGTGAGAGGGCTAGAGAAAGCAGAGGGAGGGAGCCACAGATACTTAAGTCTGCTGTCCTAGGAGGGGGCTTCTGTTAAGAGGCCAGGGAAGATTATCAGAGGCCAGGGAAGATTATCAGAGCAGGTGGAGAGTCTTTGATGCCCTGTGAGGAGTGCTCTGGATTGACAGGAAACCTTGGAGAGATCTGAACAGATGCAATGCCCTGTGTCTACCTGGGCAACCTTACAAACAGAGGCTTTCTGAGGCAGCCTCAAGTTGCTTAGTCAGGCCTTGAACTTGCTTCGTAGCCTAGACTGGCCCTGAATGCTTGGATCGTCCTGCCTCCCTCTTTTAAACTGCAGGCATTTATTAATGAAAGTTAATGAACTTGCAGAGTTAGTCTTCCTTCATCTTCCTTCTTATTAAAGGTAGAAAAGAATTAGACAAACAAAAAAAATGCCCTATTGAGTTTAATTTGGGTTGTTTACAAAATATTTACAGATTTCTGAGCCACTTGTCAGTGGCTACACTACGGGGGAAATGCCTTTCCCTCCTCCAGCAACCATTAACTGGGTATAAATCCTCAGGGAAAGGTGGGGTCTCAGAGCCCCTCACCCTCATGCATTTATGTGTGTGGGTTCACAAAGGTGTGCTCGTGGGGGCTAGAGATGAACTTTCGATGTCTTTGTTGAGGTTAAGTCTGTCTTTGAGACCGATTCTTGCTAACTGAGCAAGGCTGGCTGACTTCTTTCCCAGCACTAGGATTACAAATGTGTCTGTCTACTTGGCCTTTTTCTCTGGCTGGCCAGAGACTGAACTCGGGCCCTTTTGCTTGTGTAGTAAACACCTCATCAAGTTAGCTGTCTCCAGGCCCTCTTAAAGAACAAAGAAACAACAACAACAACAACAGTGGTCCCACTATGTGGTGAGGCTGGCCTCTCACTCACAATTCTTCTGTCTCAGCTTCCCAAATGATGGGGTTGCAGGTGTGTGTGTGCCAAGATGTGCCGTGGTTTGAGGTGCAGACCCTTGGGAGTACAAACAGATGGACTGGAAGCAGATAACACATCACCTATTTAGTCTCTTAAATATTTATTGAGGATATACTATATGTCATCCACTCTAGGCATCACATACAGCCACAATCAAGTTAGCTACGTTGATGCTTGCTGTCCAGTGAGAGGAAATAGACACGGAACAAAGAAGCTACCAAGTCGTAGGAAAGGCTCTGTGGAGAATGAAAGAGGGGGATAAAGCCTGCAAGGACGGAGGTAGGCAGGGAGGAGTTACTGCCATGGCAACATTGAGATCGTGGCCAGATGGTATATTTCTGAATGGCGGTAGTGAGGACAGAAAAAGAGGAGCCAATTAAAAATGTGAGAAATGGAGCTGATGGGAGTGACATCCAGGTTGGGAGGCTGTTCGGGATGAACCTGAGTTTTTCTGGCTTGTGCAGTGGAGAAAGGCAGTACAAGTCTGGAGGCTAAGCACCTCCTACGCTGTAAAATCATGACTCTAACACAGTGGTTCTGAACCTTCCTAATGCTGCAACCCTTTAACACAGCTCCTCATGTTGTGGTGACCCCCAACCATATGGTTATTTCCATTGCTACTTCATAACTGTAATTTTGCTACTGTTATGAATAGCACTGTAAATATCTGATATGCAGGCTATATGACATGTGACTCCTATGAAAGGGTCATTTGGCCCCTAAGGGGTCGTGATCCACAGGTTGAGAACCATTGTTCCAGCACATACCACGTGATATTGAGGGAAGTCAGGAGGTATCTCTGTGTCTCATTCTTCTCCTTTGTAAAATTCGTGTAATAATCATACCTCATAGTCTTGTGCAAATTAAACCCATTGTATGGGTGATGATTTATAATAAGGATGTGCCCCGTCCATGGCTAGTGTTTTGTATGCACTTGCATTAAGTATTATTAACATACTGTGTATGTTCAGAAGAATTTGAAGTGTAGCTATGATTAGTGAGTTTTAATTTTGGCATACAGAGTGTGAACTGCTACTTGATACATGCAAATGGAGAGGCAGATTAGGCAGGAGCTGTGAAGTTCAGTTGACAGAGCTTAAATTGTACTTGATTGGAGATTCGGGGTAACTTAGTGGAGAGGTTGCCCTAGTGCGCTGGAGGTCTCAGATCCCTTCCCCAGCACAGCAAACATTCAAAGATCGGCTTTAGGCTGTGAGGGAACTGGATGTGCATATACAGGTGTGGGAGGAGGGAGGTCCTTGGAGCTGAGTGGAATCCCAGCCTGCTCTCCTGGGCTGTGCTCCTACTGAAGTGTAAGGAAGCCAGGTGTCTGGGAGACAAGGAGGAGAGAGCCAGAGGGTAGGAAAAGAGACACTTCCAGGGAGTGGTAAGCATGGTGCATGCCAGAGGTCCAGGTGCAGTCATTGGTGATGGAGGAGGAGGGAGGATGTGACTTCAGGATCTCTTCTTCAGAGCATTGAGGAATGACATCATCCCTAAGGCGGGATGTGAACAGTCTAGAGGTTGGGTATTTGTGTTACATTATTTATTTATTTATTTAAACTTTAAAATCGCATCTCTCTCTCTCTGTGTCTCTCTGTCACTGTCTGTCTCTTTGTCTCTGTCTGTCTGTCTGTCTGTCTCTGTGCATGTGTAGAAGGAAGCATGTAATCAATGTGCACATGTAGTAAGTAGTCAGAGACCAACTTTCAGGAGTCGCTTCTTTCCTTCCATGTGGGATTCAGGGATGCTACTGAGAGTCTCAGTCCTGGAGTCAAGAACCTGTGCCTGCTGAAGGGTCTAAAATACCTATTGTGCGTGTGCCTGGACACGAATACCACAGCATGTGTGTGAGGCCAGCGAGCAATTTTGTAGAGTTTGTGCTCTTTTCTGTCTCTCTAGTTTGAACTCTGCTCTCCAGGTTTGTCTAGGGAGAGCCTTCACTTCAGCCTGCTGGGCAATCTTGCTGACCCCCTAATTTATTTATTTTTTTTAAAAACCATCCAGGCAGCGGTAGTGCATAACTTTAATCCCATAACCGCAAGGCAGAGTCTGGGAGATGTCTGTGTTCTTAGCCAGCTTAGTCTAGAGAAAAAGAGTTCCAGGACAGCCAGGGAGAAACCCTGTCAAGAAAAACAAAACAACAAACAAACTGTCATCCACTGGGAGGCTGGAGAGAGAGATTAATGGACGAAGTGCGGTGAGAGCTGGAGTTTGTATTCCTAGCATCCACATAAAAGCTATATAGGGATGTAGCCCATCTGGAGTCCCAGTGCTTAGGAAGTGGAGGTAAAGCATCCTTGTGGACGGGCTAGCTAGCTGGACTAGTTGAGTCATTTGCAGGTTCCATGAGACCTTGCTTCAAGTAAAAAGGAAAGAGAGCAAGGAAGACCCCTAAAATCAGCCTTCGCCTCCAGATGTGGGTGCGTACAGACAGACAGACACCTGTATCAGTTTCTCTGCTGAGTTCCTGCCTTGGCTTCCCTCAATGATGGACTCTAACCTGTAAGATATAACAAACCCTTTCCTCTCCAAGTTGCTTGTCCAACTTGTCCTCCATAGCCAGTTTCGGCAGTACAATAGCTCCACCTACCTGTCTAGCCACTGAATTCTCCATGGCCCTGCTTGACTCAGGTGATCTTTACCTTAAGGAAGGAGCCAAGTAGGAATCCCTCTGGGAGCAGTGCCCGGCTGCCCCTCCTTTCCCTCCAGCGCCAGCAGCTGACATCACATGCAGGTACACCTCCAGCCTCCCTGTCTGAGGACAGAGGGAGCAGACGCTTGCCAAATATCCAGAGCACTGCCAGATGTGGAAGGACGGGAGAGAGCTCTGCATGGAACTGTGGCTCAAAGAGAAGGCAGGGGAGACAATGATAGCATAGAACACACAAACCCTCTCACACTGGGCCGGCGTTCTGTATGGGACAGCCGAGGATGGAGATTGTGTGGGGAGGAGTTCACAGTCGACTGCTGGGGCAGCTGCAGAGGCACTGCCTCCATGCTCCTCCAAAGTGAACCTGCAGCCCTCGAAGTCCCGGCTGCCATGTGGCCAGCCCTCCCCTGAGCCCGGCATGGTGCAGAATCTGCACACAGAGACTGTCTCGTGCAGCACAGCTGTCAAGCGGACTTGCTACTACCGCGTCTCCTGTCTGAGGAAGAAGCTGGCCTTTCTGAGAGCCAAGTAAGTGGTAGGGGCAGGGTTAGGATTGGGATGTCTTGGGTATCTTCACAGAGGCAGAGATAGTTTGGACCTTGTCTTCCATGATTGCCCCCTGGCTGAGTGACAGGTGAGTTAGAGAGAGACAGATGTGTTGCAGGAGGCTGAAGGGAAAAGCTGAGGTGGACAGCTGATGAGGTGTGGAACTGGGAGGTGTAGTCTGTGCCTCGCTGTGTGATTCCTAAGAGGTGACTCGCCTCCCTCTGCTCTTCATAAGTAGCCAGCTAGATGGCAGCTTTTGTTTCTGCCATGGAACATCAGTCAGTAAAGAATTTGGAGGGCCCAAGAGAAAGGTGCTGGATTCTGAGTGCTTGGTCTCTGTGAGTGCAGAGAATAGGTTTTGACAGGTAGAGACTTAGGATGGAAGTGTTTGGGTTGTGCAAGTCACGTGGTCACCTATTATTGTGCGTCTTTGCTACGGGACTGGGTGTTGACACGGAGATGTGAGTATCATCCAGATGTAGGACACTTGTCTTAAAGGCAGGCCCCTAATCTTGGCAAAGCTGTGCTGCAACGGCTTCTTGCAGACCACGCTGGACCTTGGCCTCTGTGACAAGCCAAGGAGGAGGCTGGCTGGGAGGAAGAGGTTCAAGTGCTGAACCAGAAGAGTTCAGTACAAGAGTTGAGCCTTTGCAGTGGCTCAAGGGGACATATAGACTTGTGCAAGCTATGGGGAGGGGGGGAATCTTTCTCCTTTAGTGTGGAAACAAAGGTTAGCATTGGAGAAAGGAAAAATGGGACGAAAAACACGAGGAGAGGAAAGGAGAAAAAAGAAGGCAGTAATAGGCTGAATGGATTTCAAAATAGGTAGGGAGCAGAGGTTGATTTTGACTTGGTCTTGATGCTCTGTGTCTCTGTCTCTGTCTGTCTGTCTGTCTCTGCACCTTCCCCCACTACCCTCTAGACACACACAGAAAGCACAGAGACAGATGCTTGTCACCATGTAGCCGCTTACTGACAGTTCCCTGCCCGGGATTTCTCATGTTTGATGGATGTTGACCTGGGCTGAGTCTCTCCTCAGCACAGGCTGTGCTATGCACACAGTAGGCCTTCAGCAGACAATGGCTAAAGAGAGTTCTTCCTTTAGTGAGTTTATCCCCCTCATTTTCTTCTCTTTTGTTTGTTTGTGTGAGACAAGGTGTCACTCTGTAGCCCAGGCTGATCTTTAACTCAATGTGATCCCCCTGCCTCAGCCTCCCAAGTGCTGGAATTACAAGCGTATGCCACCACAACTAGCTTTACTTTCTGTCTTGGCACTAAGCACTGACCTCAAGTTGTGTGTGTTTGTTGCTTTAGTCATTCTCTACCGCATTAGTCCCTAAACGCTAAGAGAGTCGAGATTGGCTCTCTGATTTTTGTGTATTGTCAATGCTTAGTTCAGCCCCTAGCACCCAGTAGGTCCTGAAAAATATCTATTGAGTGAGTCTGAACCAATGGATAACTAAGGCTTTTTCTTTTCTATTCTTTTTTTAAGTTGAGAGAAGGTTTTTTGCTTTAACTTCCAATGTCTTATGATCACGAAGTTCAGTGACATTATCCCATATAGAAAAGTACTATCAATCTTTGGATGTTCCATGATTGAGGAAATGGTTTGATCTGTGACCGCCCACCATGTGTCCCTTCTTCATCTGACCCGCATACTTGGTCTTGTGGAAGATGGCACATGTGGACTGTGGATATTAGAGAACAGAACTTGAAACCTGGAGGTATGACAGAGAAGCTTGTGGCTGCCTCTGCCGCCCCTCTCAGTGTTCCTGGCTTAGCTCTCTCCTCGCTGGCAGCTCTGGATGGTTTTGTAGCTGTCAGCAGAACTGTCTGCAGGTGTAACCATCACCTGCTCTGTGTTTCTCCTACTCCAGCACTTCTTCTCTGCCTGAGAAAGGGGGTTGTTAATTATAGCTCAGCAAAGTACCCTCTCTCTGCTGACACCATAATTGGGATCTAGCTTTGGACAACTGGCAGGGTGGATGGTAAGTTTCACTCCCCAGCTCTTCTACTTCCTGCTAGGAAGAATTCTCATCCTCCTACCAGTCACAATAAAGAAGGAATGTGGGTGGGAGACAACTTGGGCTCATGGCAGAGACTCCAACATCAGGCTGGTTCTACTCTTCGGTCTCCCTTCTTACACCAAGGCTGAGATGGGGAATTGAAGGCCAGACTCCTCTTCTCAATTACTGATTTATAGTGGAAGCTCAGAGCAGCTCTCTGCAGCTCACCCATCTAAGCACTGCAGTTATTGTACCAAGGGGTGATACGCATCAGCATGGTGGCAAAGCTATATTCGGTATGTATTACGAATGCGTGGTGGCTGTGCACTTCTGTACTAAAATCTCAGTGTGCAGTTTGTGTGATGATGGAGAGGGCTTAAGTACAAAAATAAAAATATACTTACAAGTCCAAGTTGTAACCCTTCCTGTACATGAATGGGTTAGTGTCCACACCCTGTGGACCATGAGTGATCAGTTGTATCTCCAAGGCTGTGGTTCTCACCCCTGTATGTGTTTGAGATGTCTAAGAAGAACTTGATCAATATGCAGATCCCTAGGCTTCAGCCTTAACTTCATGTATGCCTGCCCAGGCTCAGGAGTTTTCCAGTTAATGGGTATCACAAGAGCTTCTGATGCAAGTTGTCATAGACCTTGCTTAGAGGAGCAGAATGTATCCTTAGCCTGAAGCCTCCAGTGACCCTCTTAAAGAATTAATTGATTTAATAGAACTGTGCCTAACTAGCCTAGGCATACAGCTTCTGTTTCTTTCTTTCTCTCTCTCTCTCTCTCTCTCTCTCTCTCTCTCTCTCTCTCTCTCTCTCTCTCTCTCTCTCTTGTTTTTGTTTTTGTTTTGAGACAGAGTTCTTCTGTATAGCCCTGGCTGTCCTGCAACTCATTCTGTAGACCAGGCTGGCCTCAAACTCAGAAATCCACCTGCCTCTGCCTTCCAAGTGCTGGGATTAAAGGCGTGCATCACTACTGCCTGGCTGTTTTTGTTGTTGTTTTGTTTTGTTTTGTTTTTTTTTGGTTTTTTTTTGTTCAATATCTGTCTGATGCATAGCCCAGGAACCACTAACCATTTGCAGCAAACAGGAAGATGGTGGGTGGGGCTGTGCTAAAACCAATCATTTTGTCTTATCTATTGCTAGCTTTTTAGGTGACTTGGTGTTTCTTTTTGCCTTATCTTCAGGCCTGTGATCCATATGCAATGAACTGCCCAGTTCCCTCTTTTTCTCTGTCATTCCCCCTTAGTCTAAAGGACAGTGTCTTCCTTGGAGATGAGGAGAAACCCATGTGACCCTGCTTCGGAATGGTCAGGGGAGCTGGGGAGAGAGGTGGGAGGAGCAGAGGAAGCTTGTGTGCACCTGTGCCCCACCCCCACAAGTGCATAAGCACAGAAGCTCGCTCCTGCCATCCTTCATATGACGGTGATGGACGAGCTAGTAAATGGGATCCAAGTTGATCCTTTGAAACTCTTAGTTTGTCGGTTGACATTGGAAATTCTGTGATACAGGTGCTGAAGGTTCTACAGTAGGAGTGACTTTACTTGCTTGGTTCTGGGAGTCTGGTGAACTGGGGTTCCCCTTCCTGCCTTAGTGCAGGTATCCCTAATGGTTTTTATGGCTGCCCTCCCTCACACTGCACAGGGAATAGATACACTGATACCTGTGGCTAATTTCTAAAGCTTGCTCAGCTCCTTCCTACGACCTCTGTCCCTTCCTGGTCTAAACTTCTTCCACTCTGAGCCCCCACTTATCCAGAGAGCAGCTCAGTTTTGCAAGACTGATTTGAACCTGACCTGTGCAGGGGTGGCTCTCACGTCTCCGACTTTTCCCAAGTCGGACAGTGTCTCTCTATCCCCAGCTCTGGTGCTCCATCTTATCCTCCCATGGTCATTCCCACCCTGACTCTAGTCACTTACTCTCCTTTTCCCTCCATGCTCAACCAGGTCCACATTTCTGATTACAGTGTTGTTGGGTTTTTGTTTTTTGGGGGGGAGGTGTCTCATGTAGCCTAGGTTGGCCTCTGACTCACTATGTAGCCAAGGAGGACTTTTAGCTTCTTACCCTTCTGCCTCCACCTCCCAAGTGCTGATATTACAAGCAGATACCACCATGAAGGGTTTTGGACAGAGCTGAGCATCCAACTCAGGCTTCTGGCATGCTAGGGAAGAACTCTCCCAACTGAGCCACATTCCTGGCTGGCCTTGAACTCATGCCATTCCATCTCGGCCTTCTGAGTGATGGGAATACAGACCTGTGCATTCATTTCCTTTGTGTGGCCTCCTTCTTTTTGACCCAAGATCCAGCTTTCTCAGTGTCTAGCACCACTGATACTTCCCTGTAGCATCCTTGGTACAAATTCCTTTTCCTGGTCTTATTCTATTGATTGTTTTGTTTGCTGTGCTGCTTTAAGGTCTCTGTTTAACCGAAAACAGCTCTGGGTTTCTTTGCCACATGCCTACCCCTACCATGAATTCTGGGAGAGACTTAAAATGTACACCCTGGCAAAGGGAAAGACTACCATTGGATAACAAATGGACACAAACACACTCTCTGAATTGTATTTATGTGTCAGACACATATCTAAAATCCAAGCCCTTTACAGTGTTTTCTGGCTTTATAAGTGCTTTGGGTTTGTTATATCCCAGACTTGTAGATAAGGAAATGGGGAGACGGTCAGGCTAAGTAATTTACCCAAGGTTACACAGAGGTGAGTGGTTGGGTCGGAATTTAAGTCTCAGCATTTCCTTATGCTCAGTGCTTTGCTGAAGGCTGATGGTTGGTAAGCAAAAGATGAGAAAGTCACTCATGCAGACATACACTTGCAAGGGAACGCCCGCTGGTTCTTCCTCTTGCTCTCTTCCTGGTTGTCTTTCCAAAGATCTCATCTTTTATAACCAGAGTCTACAAGAGAGCTCTTAGACTCCCCATTTTTTCAAGTTCCCTACAGTTCTGAGAATCTTTCCCAGTCTCATTGCCTTCTTTTCAGTTTACCATAGCACCCAGACTCTAGAGAAAAGGGATTTAACATTTTTGGAAAAGACATCTGATTGTAGATTGGTAGTCTTGGTACAGAAATCAAAATCCAGAGTTTGTATACTCTGAAAGCAGCGCAAACATGGCTGCCAAATGTCTGCTGCTCCGAACTACAACTCCCAGAATGCAGTGCCAGGAAAGTTTCTCTGACCAGGGTTTGAAACAACCACACTGGCTCCCTTGTAGTCCAGCCTCCCTAGCAGCTGCTGCCATGAAGGCTCTTCTAGCAGAAGCAGGTGCAGTATTTGGCCTCAGATCTGTGCTCAGGGGGCTGGAGACTGCATTTCCCACATCACCTTCCACTCGGCTGTCAAAACCCGACCTTCTCAAAGGCATCTGGGTCATTATCACTTCCTCTCCTTAACTTGGTGCTTAAGTGCAATGATTAAGCAGAGAATAATACCTAGGGTAGAGTGATTAGTATGAATAATTGCCCTAGACAGAGAATATTATAAAGGAATATTTCCTTCTTACCCTTTCACTATCTATTAGGCGAAGTGAAATGGGTTGAAGAACAGGGAGCTTCAGGTCTCTAGTTTTAAAAGCAAGTGCATAGGCTGGAGGGGTTATTTCATAAGGAATCTCTCGAGCCCTTTTTGCTAAATTGAATAGGTATGGATCCAATAGCCCCTGCAGCAGCTGTTTCTCCTCTTTTAAATATCATTTTCAGTTTCTTCTTCTTCTTCTTTTTCTCCCTCAGAATATTCTGTGTACTCTGAAATATATACCTCCCTCACCATTGCAGGTTGTCTGTTCTGCACCAAATTACATTCTGTCTGAGGCTGGGGGGTTCAAGGTCTGCCTTAGGCTTCTGTTGATGCTCTCTCAATGCTGCAGACACAAGTTCGCCTTTTGGGGATGCATGGCAGGTTTGGGTTGTTCGCTTTATTGAGTCAGAGCTTGCTAAGTAGCCCAAGTTAGCCTGGAACTCACTGTGTAGACCAGCTGGGCTCACAATTGCTCCTGTCTCTGCCTTGTGAGTTCACAAGGGATTACAGGTGTGCAGCCCCTTGCCTGGCGGTAACTCCAGAACTGAGTAGGTAGATGGATTGAGCCATCAGAGAGACTAGGTAGACTCCAGTTATCGAGGAATTGGTCTCTGTGGGATTTTGATGAAACAGAAATGTCCTCTTTGGTAGGCACCGGCTTTCTGCCTTCCGTCTGCTCATTTGATTGTCAGCCCAGGCACAGAGAGAGGATTGAAGGCCACACGATAGCCAGAGGGAACTTTTCAGGCTTCTGAGTAAAGAGGACAGTGTGATATCTGTGGAGTGGCACGGTCCCCATGCTCTTGGATTTTTAAAGGAGTCTAGTAGGGGTACCCTCACTGAGTAGGAGAAAGGTCTCTCCCTGCCCCTACCCCCACCCCAGTAGATTCAACCATGACCATAAAATGGGCCTTATTTAAAAGATTAAGCAGAGTTACAGAAAAATATTCCCTGACCTAAATTCTACTACTAAGTGAGGATTTTGGACTTTGGAGCATTTTAAATATTTTGAATTAGAACGGTTCATCCGAGAAAACCTATGTTTTCTGACATACTTTTCAGATGTGTAACATTTCTGATCCCCAACATTTCAGGTAAGAAAGACACAACATGTACTTTCATCTGATAGAATGCATGTATTAGGTGTTTGTGGTGGGATGAAAAATGCATCTGCAAGTTCCAAGACATATATCTCTCCCTTGCCTTAATCTTCATTTGGACTGTTGAGTTAAGCATTAGCAAGGCACCCTGGTCTCCTTTCCGGCCTAAAATGAACATGAGTGAATTGCGGGTTCTTTTTTATGTAAAAAGCAGTCCTCATTGGAAATTACTCTCAGTCTGGACTCCAACTTTTGAGTTCTAGGATTAGCCATCATAGGAGACTTTTTAAAATGTGCACACTAACTTTTTGATGATCTCAAGCTCCCTCCTAATTTTTGATAACATTTTATCTCATAATTTGCCATCTTAAAAAACAATCTGAAAGGCAAGTGGCATCAATTGCCATTTTATATATTTTAAATTAAAAATTATATTTCATTATTTATCATTATTACTATGTATGTGTTTGATGCATTTATATATGAGTGCTGGTATACACATGCACATACCATAGTATACATGGAGATCAGAGGATAAGTTCCAGGAGTTGGCTTTCTCCTTATACCATGGTCTCTGGGGATTGAACTTGACCTATTAGTCTTTTGTGATAGAACCTTTACCTGCTGATTGATCGATCAGTCTGTCTGTCTATCTATCTATCATCTATCTATCTATCTATTTTGCAGTCTCTTAAATACTGGGATTAAAAGCATGAATCAATCTCTTGGCATTAAATCAGAATTTGTTTTGTTGCTATTTGTGCAAGACAGGGTTATGTAGCTCAGGCTGGCCTCAAACTTGCTATGCAGCTGGGGATGACCTTAAATTTTTGATCCTCTTGTCTCTAGCTCTTAAGTGTTAGGATTGTCATATGTATTACTATGTCCTCTTCATGAATTGCTAGGGATTAAACCCAGGGCTTCATGAATGGGAAGCAAGCACTCCACCAATTACAGCTAAATCCCCTGCCTGTCACTTGGTTTTAACTGATATTTTCTATTTTCTAAGTCTTCAGGAATTGGGAGGAGACTGAGGAGGTACAGAGAAGTGGGAGGAAACTGGGAGTGGGTTTATGGAGGAAGATAGGCACCCAGTTCATATGAGGAGTTCAGTTTTCAGTTGATCATGGTGTGGCCTTAGACAAGTCACTCCACAGCTGCAAATCTCAGGTTAATCATCTTGGTGCCATGGATCAGAGAGTATTCAAGGAGATGATGGGATTTGGAGACACAACTTAAATTATGGAACCCTGTGAAAATGGAGAGTGGACAGTTTCATTGCTCTGGTTATTAAGCCAGACTCATGTACATTGATGTATGCTGGGTATAATGTCTGTATAGTGATGCTTTGAGGAAGAAAATAAGGGCATTTTCTCTTTAATAAAGCAGCAGTAATTCAAAAACGTTAACAAAAGAGTTGTTCCCTTTGAGGGCTATACCCACTGGGATTGATTCAAACAACCATGACCAAAGGCAATGCTGAGATTGGATTCCGAGAGACTTGTGTATGAAGTTAAGAAGACTTCATGGCTCATCAATTGCCTTTGTTACCTGGTTCATAGACATGTTGTGTTACTGAGTCTCTTGCAGGGGAGTGGCCAGCAGAGGAGACATTCAGGAACCTGCAGGCCAGGATGCCATTGCAGGGTTATGAACACCCTCCCTTGATGGTGAGTCTGTGTCAGAAAGATTTGTCACCTGGCAGAAGTGAGCAGGCTGGGCTAAGTCAGGGTCTTAATAGAGTTAGATTTTTCTCGAGCATATAGACACCATCTTCCTGATTGTCAGGTAATATTGGGGAGGCACGACCACACTTCAGGTACAAGCAGCAGATGTATCAGCAGCCGGCCATATTTGCCTGGACTGCTGATGTTTTTGATGTGTGTTAGCGCCATATGTTTTTTGTGTTAGGCTAGGAAGTTGGGCTTGAATTCGGTAAGGTAGTAAGAATGAAGAGAAATGAGGGAGGGGAAGGACAAGTGATTATTCAATCCATGGCTTCTTTCTCACTCTGGGTTAATGTCTGATCCTCTTTACCTTCTTGGGTTTTACTATGGTCTGGAGGCTGGATTTTGAGCAGGGTCTCAGGAAGAAGGGAGGAGTTTAGAATTGAAAAAAAAAAAAGACATCATTTCTCCAAGAATCATAGCTTTTTTGGTGTAATTGTATCTTAAAAATGACATTTATTTATTTGTGTATGTGCTTGTCCATACATAGCACAGCACTCACTGTAGAGGTCAGAGGACAACTTGTGGACGTCAGTTTGCTCCATCATGTGTGTCCTGAGGACTGAACCCAGTTCTTCAGGTTTAGCAACAAATGCCTTACTCACTGAGCCATCTCCCTGGCCCAATAACAGATTTCCTGGTAGATTTATATAGTAAAAGCCTATGTGGAAATGACTTCTAGAGGCTGACACTCTTCCATTGATCTACTAAATATTTTTCCTGGGACTTAGTAAAGTGGATCTGTAAGCTTCCATTCCTTGGTAACCGTCTATGGGTTTGAAATGCTAGACACAAGGGAATCTGCAGGTGGCCCTTACTCATGGGGAGAAAAAGGCCACGGTGAGGTACTGAGGCATGCTTTAGGGCTTGGATCTGTTTTTCCACACCTTACTTTCTGTGGGGGAAGAACAACTTACAGCTTCTGCAGAGTGTTCTCTTAGGAGTGTTGCTGTCTTCCATCCGTGCTGGCTTCTGCAGACAGGATGCTTACAGCAAATACCAGCATGGTGCTTTGAGTGCTTGGTGCTTGTTTTTTTTGTTTTTTGTTTTTTGTTTTTTTTTTTTGTTTTGTTTTGTTTTGTCTTTCTTAGCAGTGCAAGCGGTCTGCTCTGCTTTTCTGTGAGATCGTGAGTACTCTGGCCAGTTCCCTTTGCTCAGTGGCCCTCTGGTAGAGCCTATCCCAAGCTGCCTGCTTTAAGGGCCAGAGAGGAAGCTGTAGTTGCTGCAAGCTGAGCTGACTGTCTGTCCCTGCCGGGCAGAAAACCTAGAGTGATGAATGGGGCTGGATGAAGTCATCCTGCTCCTCCAATCAGGCTGCTCCAACGGAGATAGGGGCCTTTGCGGATCCAGCTTGGCTGCCTGCTGCTCTCATGTATACCTTTAGACAGAGGCTGTGAGTCTCTGGGAGTGGAGTTGGGGGTGTGTGAACGGCCCGCCCCTGGCTTCTGTGTAGGCCTCAGTCAGTCTGAATGTTATTGCAAGGTGAGTGGCTTTACGGGGGAGTCCCTTTCCCTTCGCCTTCTCCACTTTGCTGTGCCACTCAGCTCGGTGCCTCCAGCTCTTCCTTGCACAGAACCTTCCCCTGCTTCCATCGGAGTGCCTGCACCTTAACACCTGCCCCCCACCAACCCAAACCTTAACCCTTCCTTCTGCCCCAGCACTGGTTCAGCACCTTCCAGCAGCCTCTGTCCACATGTGCTCCTTGTCCTGATCTCTGGGTACCAGCTGGCAGTGATGGGGCAGGGCCTCCACTCTACATCCTCTCCCCCCAGCAGGGGGAGACTGGGGAGACCCACACTGCCCTTCTGAGTCCAAGTACCAGGGGAGGGGAAATGGACTGACTGGGCCTCATGGGTATTTGTGGGGAAATTGCCTGCCTGCTTCCCCAACTGGCTGGGAACCCCAGGATGCTTTCCTCCATTACCAACAGAGGAAGTACCAGGGGGCCCTCTGGAGAGTGGAGCTGGTCTCATTCTCCTGGCCTTCCTTCCAGAGGGGTGGTGTCCTCTTTCTGGGTGGACATTTGTGACTCTGCCTTTTCTCCCTGGATGGTGCTGCTGCTCCCCAGGCCAAGCCGGGATCATGGATCCGGCCGACGTGGCGACGGCAAAGGTAGGATGGAAATGCTGCCGGCCGCACTGTGCGTAAGTGGTTTCGCTCTGCGAGTTCCGCCTTTGGTTCACTTTCTCTCCCCTCCTCTCCCTCAGCCCAGCACTCAGAAGCAGTCAGGGCTGTGTCAGGAGAGGGAAATGACCTCAGGAGAGGGGAGGGTGTGTCTTGTGCTGCACAGCACACCGGCCACCTCTTACCTACACATCAGAGCCTGTGTCTGGAAGAGAATAGGAGCGTGGTCATGCCTAGGGCATTTGCCTGGACTCACTTTCCATGTCTGCATTTTTCTTTAGCTATTGCTTAGTTTTCTGTTTATCTTCATCCTATCTGCTTTTGACTCCCCTGTCCTCTGTCTTCCTCCTCTGCCTCTTCCCGACTCTCCTGATCCATGGGGGCTCATCCTGACACTGTCTCTCAACTTCTGTGTTCTTCCCCTTGCTGTTGTGTACGGGCTGGGGGGGAGGGGGTTGTGGACTGGACAGCCTTAGGAGTAGAGACAGCTCATCTTGCAGCAGACATTGGCCTTGAAGCTGGTGAGGCCTTGGTGCCTGAGTGACCGGCATTGTCCCCTCCCTGAGCTCCTCCTAGGAGCTCCAATGCTTGGATGGTCTGAGCCTCTGAAGGGGAACGGTGGCTGGGTGCTCTACCTGTGGTCTTGCATACACTAGAGGGCGTTCTTGAGCAGTGTAGTTCTTATTCTGGACGCTGCTGCTGGCAATTAGAATTTTGCTTTTCTGTGTATTTTTCCACACCAGGAGCCTGAGCCATTGGTAGTAGACGGGGCATCGGAGGAGGCAAGTCTGAACAGCCCCTCCCCAGCCCCTGTGCTCTGTATAAGGAGACACCTGCCCTTTGGCCTTTACTGGGGGCCTTGCTGTTTGGCCAGATGGCTGAGTCTCCCTCACAGAGGTGGAAGCCTGGAAGAGGTTCAGACTTCTGGAGCAGGTTGGGTTCCCTGTGATGCGAATGGAGGAGAGTGTGAGAAAGCACTGGCCCAAGCAGCCAGGGTGCTGCAAGCAGAACTGTCTGGGCAAGTCTCTTGGAATCATCGACTTGAGTGATTCTTCCATTCCTCTGTGCTGTGTGATTGGAAGGAAGCTACTTAACCTCTCTGAGCTTTCACCTTTTAGCCTACACGAAGGTGAAAAATGACATTTATCTGTTGTTTACATCAGATGAGATCTGTGGCACACTTGAAGAGGAGCAAGGGGGAAGAACCCAAATGAGAACAGATCACCCAGGACTGCTTCTCTCTCTTCCTCCTTTCACAGATCCTTAAATAACCAGCCAGTACATGGGATGGCATGAGGTGCTGTGCCCTCTTCCCTCTTGGCAGTGTGCATTGGCTGTTATGGGAGCAAGTATCTAGGCTGCGTTTAGATCCAAAAGTGTTTGCTGTGTGCAGTTCGTTGTCTGGTTGGGATGTTACTGGTCCTGATTGGGGGGATGCTGAGGCCAGTGATCTAGTTCTCGAACCTGTGAGTGGTTTGTTGTAAACCTGCCAGTTTTAAGGCATGATAGTCGGGTAAAGTCTAGGCAAGTCATGGCCTTGGGGGCCATGGGGAGTTCTGGAGTGAGTTCGGAGAGATGTGGTCGTTGTGTCTATATTTGCATGTGGGGGCAGAAGCATACACAGCCCTGTTTTTCTTAGGCCTTTCTATACCTTAGTCTAGGGTCTCAAGTCATCTCCAGTCACCTGCTGTAGAACCAGAATTCAGTTGGATCATTCCTGAGGTTAGCATTTGCTTCCAGGTTCTGGACCACAAAGTTGCTGGAACTGAAAGTATTCAGTCTGAGGACTTCTGTAACCCCCTCTGACCCAAGCTCTTTGAACAGTTATTTCAGGCATCTTCCGTCTTGGCTTGTGAAACATCAAGCCATGAATTGACTTTATAGTACAAGGCCCATAAGCCTCCTGCAGTCTTAGGCACAACTTTACACAGTATAACCTATGTGGCTTTATGTAGATACCACCTGTGGTTTCCATCAGTTCTGCAGAAAGCTTATAACTCAAAGCTGAGGAATCTTGAGCTGACTCAAGATGCTTTCATAAAGAGGTTGGTTGTATAGACCAGGTAGAAAGTCTCAAGCCCAGATGCAAAGAGACTATGTTATGGCTGGATGCCCTGGACCCATGAGAATGTAAAAAGCCCGCAAATAGCTGAGTAAAAATTCATATTGTGACTCACGAGTCTAAATGCATGTAAATGCCCCCTCTTACCTTAGCCTGCCCTGTTTTATTTCTGAGTTTCTGCTTTCGGATTTTCCCCAGCTCTAACATACTGAGCTATGTTGCTACAGAAAGAAATAGATTTTTTTGAGGAGGTGTGGCCAGTCTTGATGACAGCATCCTTATTTGATTCCATTCATTTCCTGGGGAAGGACTTGGAGGTGTGGCTTCCCTTCTGGGAGAGTCTGGATCCTGAGACTCCCTTCTCATGACACTGCCTGTTTTGTTCTTTAAGATTCCAGTTTTAAGATTGAGGTATCTCAGGTCTTAATCTGTTAAGGTATATGAAGGATATATAAGTTGCGCTCAGACAGTTTTTGATCTCTTGAGAAAAGAGACTAGAAGCATTTATGAATCCTTGATTGAGTGAAGGTGTAGTAAATGCCACTCTTGTGGCAGCAGAGGCCAGTGTGGGGGTTCAGAGAAGAATAGCACATGATCCTGTCTGTGGGTGGGTGTTCACTAGCTTTGGGGGAAGGCAGGTAAGTAAACAAGTTATGGCAGTACAAGACAATGACAGTCAGCTGGGTATATTGGCACACACTTAATCCCAGTACTTGGAAAGCAGAGGCAGGTGGATCTCTATGAGTGTGAGCCTGGTCTGGTCTATACAGAGAATTCCAGAACAGCCAGAACTACATTATAGAGAAACCCTGTTGTAAAAGCTGAAACAACAGCAAAAACAACAAACAAAAACAAAACAAAACAAAACAAAAAACAAGGCAATGCGGGCCAGAAGAGAAATGGCTGTCACTGGGAGAGCACAGAAAGTACTTTTTGATTGGGCAGGTTGGGAAGGAGGTGGTCAGGAAAGTGGGATGGTGAGCAATGCAATAGCTGTGACTGGAGGTACATGATTCTGAGTTCAGATTCTAGCATGGCCGTCCTCTCTTTCTGTGAGCCTGAGCAAGTTACCTTGGCCTTTGCTGCTCTGTTTCTTTGTGATTAAGGACATTCGCACCATAGAGCTGCCATGGAGATTCAAGGACATAGCTGAGTTCAGATGGATGGTCGCTAGTGGCAGCTGCTCATGAAGGCCTTCTCAACAGCAGAGGGAGACAGCAAGCAGGCGTCCCCATGGTTGGGGTTTAGCAAGTGTGTAGAAGTCAAGGCTGAAGATGAAATGAGAAATACAAACAAAGAATAGAAATGTTCCCAGAGCCTCATAAGATACCAAGATAGCCAGAATGCTAGGGATAAGAACTCTGAGCTATCATCAGACCTGCTTAGGAGCAAGACCCTGCCACTCCCTGATAGACAGACAGGATAGTTTCCATATTTTGCTCCAGCTTTGATATTTTATTTTCATATCAATGGACTTTTTTTTGAGGTAGGGTTTCATAGGATAGCCCAGGCTATCCTGAAATTCAATATGTACTTCAGACTAGCCTTAAATTCAAAGTAATCTTCCTGCCTTAGTCTATCCATTGCTAAGATTATAGGCATGAACTATCATGCCTGGCTTATTTTATTTTATTTTATTTTATTTTATGTTTTTAACATGTTGGTCTTTCTGTATTAGGCCAGGAACTCATTGAAAACTGATCTTTATGGTGTTTGTTTGTTTATTTTTTGTTTATTGAGACAGGGTTTCTCTGTGTAGCTCTTGCTGTCCTGGAACTTATTCTGTAGACCTGGTTGGCCTTGAACTCATAGAGGTCCTCCTGCCTCCACTGAATGCTGGGATTAAAGGTATGCACTACCATTGCCCATGTGTTTTATGATTTTTGTTTTTAAGTCTACAGAGGCTCTGGCATCTTCTGTTTTGCACAGGAAAGGATCTACTACTCAATAATGTTTGGTAGATTAAAGGTAAATACTGAGTAGGAGAGAGTACATCTGCAGATAGAAAGAGGAGGACTGATGAGTAACAAACGGTGGCAGAAGAACTTTAGCCATAGTTTGGACCTAGGACTGACTGGACTTACAATCTAATTAAATGGGAGCTGGGAGGGAAGGAATCTAAGGTGAGGTCTCCGTCTCTCAGTGGGTGACTTGATAGTGATGCTGCCATTCGTTGAAACATTACATCAGGTCGGAGTCAGGAGGTGTAGACCTGGAGTGAGACAGTGTGAGTGCCATGAGCCATCTGGGTTAAACTGTCTAGGAACAATGGAAATCTGTATCTGAGGTCAAGGGAGTGGTTGTGGATGCCCATATAAACTTGGGTGTCGTCAACATCTCTCCAAGGCATTCTTAGAGCATTCATGTCTCATGGGGAACCGCTGTGACCCAGAGACTGTCAGAATCCCCCATCTCAGCTCTCAGTCGCCTGTAGCTAATCACGAAGCCTCAGAGTCACACTGTCCTTTTCCCAGAGGGAGACATTTCCAGATTTTTTTTTTTAAATCAATGAAGGGTAACCATACTAAGATATAAAATGACCACTGCCCCTACTTACATTTAAAAAACAATTTAACATGAAATTAAAAAGAAGGTCCTGTTGAAAATTAAACAAATATATTGGTCCTTTTGAAATTTACTGTGTTGCTCTAACTGTTCCCAAGCTCACCATGGATCCATGTACAACCTTCATCATGGGGACCAGGTATAGGGTGGATGCCTTTAATCCCAACAACTTGGGAGACAGAAGCAGGAGGATTTCTATGAGTTTGAAGCTGACTGGGGCAGCCAGGTCTACACTTTGAGACCCTGTCTCAAACTAAACCAAACCAAGCCAAACCTATATCATAATCCATATCAGCATTTGGGTGCCCTTGATCCATCAAATATGACCAGTAACACAATATAAGAGGCTATAGGTTCATTTGTTATGAGTGCTAACCACAAGACAAAGGAAGCGGAACTGTTAACTTCCTACAGCAGGCTGGTCTAGTATCTTTTGGGATGTTGAAAGACTGTATCTAGTATCAGAACCCCTAGGTGATTCTAACAGCCCCCAACACACGCCACTGGCTGCCTTCTCAATCCTGTGCAGAAATCAGAAAATATCCTGAAGGTAGAAAGTAAGAAATTTTAAAATCCATACTCATTCAATGCAGTCTGCTCCATCCCAAGAAGTGTTTTTATTGGCAGTGATGGCAGCAGTACACATTAACAGCACAGTTTCTGGATCTGCTATGCAAGTAGGAAGTGCCTATCACAGTAAAGGATGACATCAAATACTGGGTACCATTTTGGGGCCAATACTCTCAAATAAAGACCAGGCTAATCAAGAAATAATTGTCACAAGTTGATCCAATGTAAGGTAGCTGAGCATCCCACCATGACCTGTCAGCTGATAAATGAGCAAAATGTTTACAAACTGTGTTCATTTTGAAAGACAGAGGTAAGGTGTCTTGATTAGATAGGCCTCTCCCTGGGAACTATTGTTTTGAACTCTGTTATTTAGTTAATGCTGTATCTTATCCTTTTTAAAGTTAAAGTCCAACAAGACCATCAGGCCTGTCTTTGCAAAGTTATACTGAGCCTGGGTCATGAACATAGTACCCATTCAGTGAATACTGATCTAATAAATACCACACAGAGAAAAGACACAAAGATACCAAGGTTCCTGGCAAATAACTTAATTCCATGGGACTGCTATATAAATAGTTGTTCTGTTGTATTGTTTAAGGCAATACAGGTCTGAAACAATAGCATAATAGGAAAAACTTGGAAAAGATAGAGAAAACGTGTGCCAGGAAGTAGAGCAGGGGACCACTTCTAGCGCATGGTGGTAGATCTGTAGGCACAGGTTACAAATCTACATGGAGGTTGGAATGCATTCATCACTTACTTGCTCCATGTATGTTATGAACTCCTGACAGCCTGGTGCCTCTGCTGCTGTCATTGCCCTTTCGAGTAGGTGATGGGTCTGAGGCTTAGAGAAATAAGCAAACTTCCTTAAGGGCACATGGCTGTGAGATATGGATTTGGTCTGAAGTCTGATTCTAGAATCTGGTTGCTAAACCATAGTTTAGACTATGGGACTTGCCCTGAGATTAAGGCGAGTCTGAGGTCTGTTAGCTTATAGGCAGTTCCATCAGGCTCATCCCAGGACCTAGAAACAACTTAAAGTGCATCATCTGCCAGGTGCACCAGGTGTGGGCTGGATATAAAAGACTGCCCACCACCCCAGCTCTTTCTGTCCCTGCCCCCACCCCACTTCCACTCCAGCACCTTTTCTCTTACCCTCTCCTTTGCTTTTCTGTGGCCCCTTATGCTCTGCCCTCATGACTCTGCTCCAGTCTGTCTGCCTGTCTACATGTCCACTTGTCTGTCCCTGCCCCTTTCTTCAGGTCCTCACTCCTCTCCCTTCCCCCAGCAAGCCCCTTTATACCAGATCTGTTGCCTGTGTGATTAATTCCTCAGGGGCACCCCTTGGCATGGGTCCGACAGGTGCCTGCCCACTGCATTATATTTCATAACAGGGTCAGTTGAGAACGTGTGTCCTCAAGGCTGACTTTAGGAACACGCCACTTCTTTGCCAACAAGAGATTCTTTCGCCATCTCCTTGGCCAGGAGACTTTGGCTGTGGAAATGAGTAACACTCAATTCATCTGTCATTCTCACCCTCCCTGCTCCCCTGACCCTCATGGCAGTACTCATGTAGCTTAATTAAAAAGGAGAACTCCTCACCTGGGTAGGAGAACATGCAGCAGTGGCTGTGGGTGGGTGGATAGGTGTTCCCTCCCCAGGGAATCAAGAGTCTGTGAGGAGGCCCTGCCTGACTTCTGACCGTGATTCACCGGGAGCCTAGAGGAGCAGCAGGCCCTTAGAAACTTGCCTGGTCCTTCCTTCTGGCATGGGACACATGTGTCTCTGCTGTGTGTATAGTTACAATGCTGAAGGGAAGTTGGTGTCTCTTTGGTGGTAAGGTAGGGTTTCTGTGGCTAGTCTGATGATCAGGCTCCAGCCTTCTTGGAGCTGCCCTTCTGTCTATGGGGAGAAGAGGTCTTATGAGCCAAGACACAGGGAAATGTTTGACACGCAGATAAACCAACCCTGAGGCAACCGGTGGGCCTTTGGGGAAATGGGAGTGGTTTGGGAAGGGGGTAAGGTAGGGTGAATCCTCTTTGAAATGATATGAAGGTCGTCCTCTTTGAGAGTTCCTCTGACAGAACCTGAGAACTTCTTGTGTCCATCAAGCCAATTTCCTTGGAAGGGGAATGCCAAGCTGGGTGTCACGTTTACTCTTTTAATCTCAGTACTCAGGAAGCAGAGGTAGGAAGATAACCTCAAGGCCAGCCTGGGCTACAGAGTAATACCTTCCTTGTCTTACAAAACCAAAAACTAAAACAAAACACAAAACAAAAAACCAGGTATGTCAAGAGCAGGGAAAAGAAAGAGAAGCTTAGCTGGGCTCTCAGCCAGCATGAGTGTAGCTGATCATCTCTGTGTCACCAGGCAATAGAGGGGCCTAGGCTAAGAGGGCAGGGGTCCTGTGGTCGTAGGTATCCCTTTATCTTTTAGCTTTTCTCATTTCTACCAATGACTACTGTCCTAGTTATTTTTCTACTGTTGTGAAGAGACACCGTGACCAAAACAACTAATGAAGAGTTTATTGGGAGCTTGCTTACATTTCCAAAGGGTTAAAGTCTATGATCATCATAGGGGGGAACATGGCCTCAGGCAGGCAGGGTGCTGGAGCAGTACCTGAGATCTTTTACCCCTGATCTGAAAGAATAAGGCAGAAAGAAATGGCAGAGAAAGAGAGCTAACTGGGAATGGTGTAGGATTTTAAAAGCTCAAAGTCCACCCTGATGACACACCTCTTCTAACAAGGCCACACCCCTTAATCCTTCCCAAACAATTCCACCAAATAAAATCTATGAGCCTATAGGGCTTTTCTCATTTAAACGTTCACAACAGTTTTTCTTGAACTTGCTCAGGAGCCTAGTTCCATGCTACCCTGCTTCTCAAATCTATCACTGTCCAAGTTTCTAATGTAAAGTAGCTTGCTTCTATATAACATGTATTCGTATTAAATCATGTCTGGGCTCCTTATAGTGCCTAATGCAGTGTAAACACTATGTAAATGGCTGTTATGTTGCATTGTTTGAGGAAGTGAAGTCTGAGCATGTTCTGTAGACAGGCAGCCCTTTCTGGGAATGTTGTATCTAAGGTTGGTAGAGTCCTGTATGCTGGATCTGTGAGGCAGACGGCATAATGTGCCACTCACCCAGGAGCGAGTGGTAACTGGTAATGTGTAAAGAACTGGACATCACCAAACCCTGGTTCCTGTTTAACTGTTTAATATTTAAAACTCTTTCCTGGGTCACGGTGAGGTTCACAAAACACTATGTATATGACCTCCACTTAACATTCTGGAGTGGTGTGTTACCCGTCCTTGGCAGCCCGGTCCTGCTTTCCCTTTCCTGCAGGCAGGATGGAAGCTAGAGTTGATTGGAGTCTGGTTTTGGCTCTGATCCTGCTGTTGTTGCCTGAAGAAGCATTCTGGATTAACAGATTGTGAAGGGGGAGCAGAGACGGAAGTGATTTTGTCCTTTTTCTGAAAAAAATAAAAATGTCAATTTCAAGACCTTATGTGAGTCCTTAGGGTCACAGAAGGCAGAAGGAAACACAGACACAAAAAGCCCGGCTCACTTTGCCCATAGGTCTATCAAGTTCTCCCAGCCTCCTGCAAGGCACCCACTCCCTAGGCAGTGGGGCTTGAGGGGTGGGGTGTGCACCAAGGCTACTAAGGACAAGGGGGGTACTCAGGAGGCTCCAGGCTGGGAGCTGACACAGATGGACAGACCAGAAGGCAAGGCCAATGCCTACAGCCCACACTGTCACCCCAGAGCCTGTGACTAATAGTGGCAGAGGGTGGGGAGTGGTGAGTGCTGAGGCAGGGAGGGGGAGGGAAGGGGAGGGACAGGGAAGTGGTAGGAGCACCTGATCAGTGCAGCCCTGGCCATCTGCCGGGCCCCTCACACAGCCTCTATTGACTGCAATTTGGAGTTTGGAAGAGGATTCTGGCTAGGGGATGATGAGGAGGCTTGTTGTTGAAATGGAGTGTTTGGAAGGCTGCACCCTTCCCCCCTAACGCTCCTCTCTTGCTTGCTTCCTGACCTCCAAAACACACATACACACACACACACACACACACACACACACACACACACACACACTCCTTAAATATAACACTCTTGGTGCCTGATGACTCTCCTGCCTGAGCTTGGAGCTTTGATTCCCCAGCGTGTGACTGCAGCACCGCTCTGCCCCAGTTTTGCCAGCAACTAGAGGCATGCTGCTCTGACTGCGATACTGCTGCAGCTAGCTCTGCTGTCCTGGAGAAAGAATGGGCAGAGGAACTGTGGCCAGAGTCCGAGAACTCGAGATACAAGGAGAGCCTCAGGGATCTGGCCATCCATTTTCTGCTCCAGATACAGAACTATTTGCTTGGAGTAGCTTAGCAAGGTCGGGAGGAGGCCCAAGCCTGTGCCTTTGTGGAAGAACCCCCACAGGGAAGGGGGAGTCAAAGGTCCTGAATTCTCCCTTGACTTATTCTAGTTGGCCAGATCCTTGCATGGACCCGGACTCTTGAGTATACGGTTTCTGGACTTGCTTTGGCCAAGAGTCTTGGGTGTGTGGAGGTGGTCTGTTTCAGTTGGCGACCTCTGTTACCTTTCTAATCCTATTTTGGATGAGGCAAGAACCTCCAGTCATTGTTTTTGTAGGGTAAGACAGTATACAGCACCAGGGACTTGGAGGAGGCCAAGACCCCCCTCCCCTCCAATTTAATTCAGTAAAGTTTAGAAGAATCACCCCCAGGAAACTTAGAATAACACAAACCAACTGTATGTTGATCCAATGGGTATCTGTGAGCCACTGCCCCAAACAAGTTCTGAAACATGAATAAAATAAAAACACTGTCATGGTCAGACCTCACCCCGTATCAGAGAAGATGGGCTATGGCAGTGGGCTCTGGTTACCCTGTTACCCTAAGCATCAAGTAGGGTGCTTAGGGTATTTACAAGAGACATAAATACAAAAGGGTATTTAAAGGAGACATAAAATATTCAATGGCAAACAAGAAAAACACTTCTCATTGTCCTAGTCTGATTTGGAGAGAAAAGAAAAAGACAAAATGTAAATTAGGCGTAAAGCATAAATAGGAGTAAATGAACCTCTCTCCACTAACATTCTTTTGACCAGCTTTTTGAAGGACTTGCTGTTCTCTTTGTTACTTGCTTCTTTGCTCACCATCAAGGCAGGATTAGTTTTTTATTGTGTGGCTATGAGCTTTATGTATTATTTGTATGTTTACAGGTGAACGTATAAAGATTGACTTCCTTTCTCATTCAGTGTTGTGTTCCTAAGGTTTATTCGCTCTGTTGTAGACTACAGTACTGTGCATCTCCAATGCCATCTAGCATTCTGTTTGAAAATACTTTTCAGGCAGGATCTTCATTATTGCATGCTGCTCGTTTACTCTCACATAATTTACCTTCGTCAGTGTAGTGCAGTGACCCATAGTATGTGTGGACTAGGGATACACTTGTGCAGCTCTTTTCTGTCACTTAGGAGTTGAGTCAATACGTCCTTCCACCAGCTCTTTCTCAATACTTGATATTGTTTGATATCAAAATTTTGGACAGCTAGGCCCAATGCCATATGTCTTTAATCCCAAGCACTCAGGAGGCAGGAACAGGGTAATCTCTATGAGTTTGAAGCCAGTGTCATAGGCTACAAAATGGGTTCCAGGACAGCCAGAGCAACATAGTGAGACCCTGCCTTAAAATAAATAAATAAGCAAGCAAACAAACAAATAAAATAAATAAATAAAAATAAATTCTGACCCATCAGTTGGGTCTGAAGTAGCGTCATGTTAGAGTTATGAATTTGCATTTTCCCAAGTCCTCATAAAGATGAGGACCTCCCCATATGTTTATTATTTCCTCTTCTGAAAGCTCTTATTCCAATTTTTTGCCTATTTCCCTTATGTTTGTTTCTCATGGATTTTTAGGAATTTTTAGTAAATGTCCAAACAGTTCTTTTCTCAGTGTATACTGTGTGTATTGTCTCCTGGCAAAACATTTGTGCCCTCCTTCCCCCAACTTTCCTTTCAATGACTAGAAGTTGGTTGTTTTAAATGTATAATTATTTTCTTTTGCAGTGTGTGCGTGTGAGAGAGAGGGGGGAATGAATTGTTTAGGAGAGTTTTAGACTAATCACTGAGTTGATAGGATCATTTCGAGGGCCTTTTGTTATTTTTGTACTTTGTTGCAGGTCAAGGTTTAGGACAGGCCTGAATCCTAATAAAGGAATCATTAGGGTGAGATGTGGCCAATCGGGACTAGGGGCACCTGCTGTACCAGGAAGGTGGGGTGTAGCCAAGCAGGGGCCGGGCCCAGTTGCACAAGGCCACAGTATTACAAAGTCTCCTTTGAAACCTCACTCCTAATAGGCTTTTCCAGTTTCTCTCTGTGCTTTGAGGCCATGAAAATTGAAGCCCAGGATCGTTCGTTTCTGCCATCACTAAATGTTTGAACTTTACATATTCTTAACTTTTTGGGTTTTGCCAGTACCACAGGCATTTAAAAATAATTTTCTTTTGGCTTTCAGTTTTCTAGTCTGTGTGGTCATCTTGCAAGATAAGGGAGTCTTCAGAGCCTAGTCTTCTCTAAAATAATTTATGCCCTTCCTGAAACATGAATATTATGGAGCTGCCAGCCTGCGGAGAGGCAGGCGGCATCTGGGGAAGGCACGTGCTCCTTCTTAGAACTTGTACCAGAGTGCTCTTTTTCCCAGGGAGGGAACTGCTCTCAGGGTACACAATGCTGTCTGTGAAAGGGAAAGGCAGGCAAGCCCACAAGATGGGCATTTATCTATCTCTCAAGGTCTCCATGATTAATTTGTATCAGAGATGTGCCAAGTTCCATGTCTCATCAGTCATGTTTGGATTCTTTATGGACTGAAAAGCATAGCATTAGTTTCTAGAGCAGTAAGAAAAATCCATGATCCATAAACAAGGGGAATCCGTGGGGCGACTGTCACCCATCCCACCAGGCTTCCATGCCACATACACACTGGCACTTAGCAGTCTCAGTAATGAAGAGGTGGCCTTGGCTTAGACTCTTTATCCTTATTGGCTGTATTTTGTGTCTTGGCTTAAATGAGCTCTTTTAAGCCAGCACGTCTGAGAGAAAAGATGTGTATTTGTGTGTGTATGCATGCATTTGTGTTCTTGCATGCTTATCTGTAATTCATATGTGAAACCATATGTTGAGGGTCTTCTTCCTTTGTCATTTCTGCTACAGTTTTTGAGGCAGTCTCTCTCATTGCACCTGAAGTTCGTTGACTGGTGATCTGGCCAGCAAACTTAGGGATCTGCTTGCCTCCATTCCCCTCCCAGCACCGGGATTCCAATAAGAGTGTCTGTCCTACAGGTCCTTCTGCTTGGGCAGAAGGTTCTTTGTTTCTGTCTCCATGGAGCCATGTCCTTGTCCTGAGACTTTTTTTTTTTTTTTTTTAATAAGCATGCACAGGGATTGGGCTTGAAGTTTGACGTGATTATATTTGTATCCCAAAGTTGTATCTTCCTGGCTGCTTGGCATCAGGGATACCAAAATACTACCCTTGTTATTGTTCAGCTGTACTTTCTGAGACGCAACCCTGGCAAATACCTTGGCGTGTGCGTGCACAATCACAAGTCTGTGCTTCCTGCTACACCTAGCTCACCTGCTGCCACCACAAGCCCTCCAGGGACTCTTGTTAGGAGCTGTAAAAGAGGTTTCTGTGGAGTTTCCCAAAGTAGCTGATGGCCAAAGGCCAAAGAACTTTAACTTTTCCAGAGATGTGTTTCTAGAGAGTAACATTTGGGGTTCTCTGGTCTGGTGTTGTAGTGTGCCCCATGATTGTAGAAATAGGATCAATGCGAAGATTTACAGCTATATAGAGGACTGTCAGTGACATTAGCCTAGGGGCTGGATCGTGAGAATTCTGATCCCATTACCAAGTCATGAAGAAAATTCAGTGCACTTTGAGAATCTGGTAGACCTCCTTAATTCCTGTGCTGAATGTATGGCCTGGATACAGGTGCAAGGATCCTTAAAAATGCAATTGGTCATGTTTGCAGAAGTCCTGGTGGCATTTAAACATCACCTGGCATGGGGCTGTGCATGGAGAGGAATTCCACCAGTCATAGCCCTTTGACTATCATATCTCTGAAAGGGATCCTAAATCAGGGTCCTTCTGTGCTGGTCAAGTGTTGGAGGGCCACATCGGGCGTTAGTTTAAAGTCATATCAAGGAATTACTTACTAACAAGATCACTCCCACTAAAAGGCCTCCTATTCAGGGCAACACTAGACTGAGTGGGAGGAGATGCCCATGCCCTGCCTTCCTGGGGGTACGCAATAGAAAGAGGCCGGTGGGAGGTAGCAGTGCATGCCCCATGGCAGTTTGCAGTGGGATTGTACGTCTGTGTTCGTTAAGAACATTACCTTAGAAAGTCGAGCTCGGGTGATTTGTATTTAGCCCAGGCATGGCTGTAGTGTGTTTCGGGCCAGTTTTAGTGGAAAGGCTTATTATGGTTCAGCTGAAGGTTGCTATTTCATAATTAATCTCCTCTTTGTTCTCTTTCATCCATTCGCATTACTGACCCAGATAATGGATAATAGGGGGAAGGCCAGAAAGGAGCCTGTGGTACAGTCAGAGAAGCGGTTGGTGTGAGACCCTCCAACCAGAGTTGATTTGGGGAGGCACAAGCATTCCCCCCACTTAAAGTTCAGAGTCCACTTTTTTTTTTCTCCCTCACTTAGTGTTGTTCCTGGAGTGCCTAAGTCTGTTTGCTGCTTGGGTTGGTGAGGATGGGTTGATTAAGTCTTCAGTCAGGCCAGGCTGTTGGGGCCACCTTGACAAGATTCCTGACTTCAGGTGACTGAAAGGCTGCTTTGCCACTTAGAGCCGCTCACCACATGCCCTGGTCATGTGGGCAATGTCCCCAGTAGGGGAAGAGAACTGTGAGTTCTCTGTGCTCAGAACTAACTGCTTGGGAGCTCAGAGCCTGCTGGCTGCCCCGGCTTGCTACATTGGGAACGGAAAGTTCTACTTAAGGTGGTCTTGAGCACCCTGCCATGGGACAGTGTACTAGCTAGGATTTTCAGGTATGCTCAGCTGAGGAATCCTGAGGAACCCGGGACCCCTTCCCTGCCAAGAGTGTGACCTATTAACTCACCTGGTTTAAATATTGTTGGGGGCCTGTGGCTCTATCCCTCTTCTGAGGTTTTTTGCCTCTTCCCTCTTCCTTCCTGGTACCGCATTTCTCCATGCAGCACATTGGTCCCTGTCATCCCTGGTGATCTGTCCCTGTCTGGGACAAAACATGTGCTGTGTCTTTAAATGGGCGGAAGTGGCTGGCTGCTGCTTTGCTTGGGTACTGCATTGATTAGGAGATTACATGGAGCTGCCGCCTGGGGGAGGAGAGTGCAGGTTCTGCTAGGTCGGTGCTCTGATCCTCCCGGCGGCCCTCCTTGCCTTTCCTCCCCGAGGCTGCTCACTGCCGGTAGGAGGTGAGGGTGGGTGGCTGGCGGCCAGCCTGACTGTGGATGCAACTTCAGGGCTCGCTCAGTTCAGGCTTACCAGAGTACCCATCCTCATCAGAGACTGGCAGTGGCGGCAACAGCCAGGGCAGCCTGCTCCAGCCTGGGGCTGGATTTGCCCAAGCTGCCCTTGGCCTCTGAGCCCAGCTGAGATCTGGGAGAAGGACAGTGGGAGCAGAAGCAGCAGGACCTCTCTCTCTCTCTCTCTCTCTCTCTCTCTCTCTCTCTCTCTCTCTCTCTCTCTCTCTCAAGTCACATTACATGGGATTCTGTTCTTTTGGGACTTCGTCATCTTTTCCACTATGTCCTGGGACCTCCGGAGCTGTGACAGGGATGCAAAGGACACGGTCAGTGGATTCTCGTGACTGTACTGATGAAAGGATTCAAGCTCTCCTGGTAAGTGGAGGATGGATAAGTGTGACCTCTCCCATCTTTCTTCACCTGTGTGTCCCGCCAGCCCTTTTCATAGGTCTCCTTGAGACAGGCCTATCTCACTGGGTGGGCAGCAGGGATGACAAACCCTGAAGTTGGAGTATCTGGCTCAGCTAGCACCCACAGGGCTGTGGTATTTTCTCCCGGCGTGTTCTCTGCGGTCAGGGGTTTGTAGAAGTTGGGAGGCTGTGGAGAGAATCTCATAGAAGCTGAAAGGAGCCTCCAACTTTGAGGGGTCGGGTGGTTGTACACAGAGATGCTTTCTTTATACAAAGATGCTTTCGTGTGCGTCTCGCACTTGTTCTGGGCTGTCATCCTGGGGAGCGGTTTTTTTTTCCTTGTCATCACCAGGGGGGCTAGCCACAGCTAAGGCAGCCTCTGACCTCTCTGGGAGAGGCCTCTCTCTAAGGAGAGAGTGATAGGGGCTGGGCCCCATCTTGTAGGATGCCCGGCTAAGGAAGAGTAGACATGTGCCTTGGGGCTTGCGAGTGTTTGGCTCTTGCTGGGTTTGGTATTGGGGCATGAGAACTTCTGCTTTGCAGTGTGTGGGGATAGTTGCGTTCTAGCTGCAGCCGTAGGCAGAGTATTTTTACCTTCTATTTTAAAAATAAAACCCTTACTGTTCCCTCTTCTCCTTTGATCCACTGAGGACCAGATGGGTGGGGGAACTGGCTTTTTTGTCTGCTTGAGAAACTGCAGGGTTTTTTTGCTTGGAAAACTTTGTCCTACCAGGAATCTGGTACCCCCGCAGGGCGGCCTGTGCAGCTGCCTAGGAGGAGAAAGGCTCCCAGGGTTAGGGAGGGAGGGAGGGTGCTTTAACTCCTTGAAGAGGGTGGAGGTAGGAGAAGGAGGAGGAGAGAAAAGCTTGGGGAGGCTCTCTGCAGGAATGCAGCCTACCTTCCCTGTGGACCTGCTGTCCAGGCTGGCTGGGGGTAGGGGGAGAGCCTTCCTATGGGTGGCAGGTTGATCTTTAGAATCAGGGGTAGGATCAAGCACTTTCTCCAAGGAGTCTTAGCCTGGTTGCAGGTCACTCCTGGTTTTCTAGAAGCCCCTACCCAACCCCCAACCCCAGCAAAGTGTAGCTCTCCTGCTGCAAGCGTGAGCATTCTTTAGAGGGCCTTGGGAAGGACAGAGAGTGGAGCTGAGTTCTGCAAGATTAGCTCATAATAACTGCAAGCTCCAGAGCGAGCGTTGGGTGAGAAGCGGTGACCGCTTAGCATTGAGTTGCTCCTCTTAGCACTGGGTGCTAGGGTGCTGGGTCCTTGTGCTGAAGCATCTCCTTTGAGTTTGAGACGAGGGAGTACCAGTCCTACAGCTATCCTTGTCCTTGCTTTCTTGGGGGTTTGCTTGTCCCACCGTGTGATAAATTGTGTCTTGTCATTAGTAGTCCTAGACCCACATGGGTGGTCAGAGCTGCGCTCATTCCTCAGTAGACTAAATCCAAGCCTCTCAGAAAAGTGCAGGTACTTCTGAAAGCACAAAGACCCTGGGTTCTTTATCAAAATCACTCAGCACCTTTCTTCCCCTGTTGTCAGCATACTCAGCTTGGGACCTAGGTACACTGACTGTCATTCAGATGAGACATCACTTTAACACAGGCGCTTCTTGGCTCAGCCTGGCTTGGTCCCTCGGGGACATGCAGAGATGTTTGCCTTTGAAATCTGTCGTGAGTATCTCTTGATGCATTTCAACAAGGAGAGCAGTGCTCAGCTGGGAGCCGTAATTGCCCAGCCTTGTCTTCTTCGGATGAACAGAATCAGGGAATATTTCTGTCATTTACGCCAGTCTGAATGCTGTTCGATCTGTGACCTTCTGTCTCATGAATGACAGACACATTAGTCCACTGGGTCTCCTCTTTGTAGTTGTGTTGTGGCTGTTTTGGATGAGAAGTGGCTGGCTCCCTTTGCCATTCCATGTTAGGTGTGCCCTATCCGCATGAGGCAAGATGATGACCTTCTTGTCCTGGGTATTACTGTCTAAATGCATATGGACGAGCATGGAATTAGCAAGCTTTCTAATGTTTGGAATCACCTCTAGGAATACTTCTAGGATTCCTCCTATGTATAGGTGACAGAAAGATGGTGGTACTCATGCTCCTAACCGAAGTAAGTAGTGCTCTGCCACTTTCTGAACTTTACTTTGTGTCAAGCTCCATTAAGTACTTTGCATGTATTAGCACGGGCCGTGCAGTACTACAACTATGATCCCTCATTTTACAAACTGGGAAGCTGAGGCAGAGGTTAAGGCATACACCAGGAAATCGGTTTTTGTGTATGTGTCAGGGTTTGCTGTAGGGTCAGGTTGCAGCAGTCCAACTGTTCTTGGTGACTCTTGCAGCCTACTTTCTCTGTATGCAAGACTACACTCTGTACTGTCCATTCCCGCTCTGATGTCTCATTAGATCATTTACTAGACTTTGAAGATTATAGAAAAGTTATCTCATTTGACTCATACTATATCCCAACGAAGTATGTGTTCTGTGTTGACAGACTGTCTATTCTGTGTTGGAGCTAGGGAAACTGAGGCCTGGAGTCATAAACTGTTTAGGTTAGATTTATGTAACTAGTTCATGCCTGCCTTCACTAATATATGTGTGTAAACATATGCTTGTGTGCCTGTCTGTATATATATGTGCTTTCTCTGTGTATGACTATGGAACCCAAAGGTTGGCATCTGAGTGTCTTCCTTAATTGCTGTTGGCCTGCTTGTTGAGACCAGTTCTCGTCACTGTATCTGGAGCTAAAATTTAGGCAGGCTGGCTGACCAGTGGGCTCAAGGAATTCGGCGTTTGCTGCAAAGTGTGTGAACCAAGCCCAACTTTATTTTTACATGGGTGCTGGGGATCCAGACTCAGGTCCTTGTGCCTTTATGGCAAGCATTTTACCCACTGAATGGTTTCATCAGCCCTCTCATAAGCTGAGGACAACCATAATGATAGCAAGATGTTTCTCTGTTGCCAAGGTTCAAGGTCTCCAAGTCCATCTATTCACCCATCCCTTCTTTTTACAAATGTTGATTAAGGTTTCATTATTTGTAACCCTTTGCCAAGGAATGTAGTCATTTAAAGTGTGTAAACAGTCATTCGTGACCCTAGCCTTCTAGAAAACAGTTAAGCCCCCCTTCCCTGTACACATAGCACAAGTCAGTCAATGCTATTGGCTAGATACATGCAACTAACAAGTCTAGAAACTGATTTCTACTGGTGGAGCCATAGAGCATGTTATTGGGGTAAATGGCCCAGGAGGACACTTGGATCTGGATTGTTAAGTAAATAAAGTTTTCCTTTATACAGCAACTTTCCCATAACTCACAGAGTTCCAAGGTGATGCCTTAGGTTACAGGTTTTCACAGTGTGTGTGTGTGTGTGTGTGTGTGTGTGTGTGTGTGTGTGTGTGTGTGTGTGTGTGTAACTGACAATTGGCTGCATCAGGAAAGAAACCCTCCACCTTATTTCTCCATCATCAGGGAGGAGCTTAATTAAGCTACCTCAAAAGTTGGTTCAGTCAGCTGTAATTCGGTGAGTAAGTTGGCCTTCAATCTGCTGGTAATTTGGTGAGTAAGGTAGGGGTTGCAGTAGAAAATGCCAAACAGAGGTGTTCTGGACAAATGAATAAGGCTGTGGCCGAGTTGAGGAGGGCAGTTGCCTTTTTACTCTGGAAGCCAGTGTTCTTCTGTCTCCACATGGCTGCTCTCCCTACTCACTCTTTTAGTGATGTAGAGTTATCTCTAATTCCTGCAGAGCTTCAGAACAGAGCTCAGTCTTGTGAGGCCAACTTTCTCCAGATTGCTGTCCCCACAATGGCCCTAGCAGACTGTGCAACATCTGTAGGATCCCCTCAGCTCCTTCCTGTTCCTGCTGTTCACATCTGCTTGGTTCCATCGTACAGGCAGCACAGAGCCCGAGGCTTGCATAGACCTTCAGGAAAGTCAGTGTGGGGGAGAAGCTGACTTTGTGGAAGAAAAGAGAGAGAGAGAGAGAGAGAGAGAGAGAGAGAGAGAGAGAGGGAGGGAGGGAAGAAGGAAGGGAGGAAGGAAGGAAGGAAGGAAGGAAGGAAGGAAGGAAGGAAGGAAGGAAGGAAGGGAGGGAACAAAACCAAGCGAACAAACAAAGCTAAGAGAGCTTGAAGTTCAACACAGCAGGGAAGCACTTCCAAGGTGAGAACTCAGTTCTTTATTTTTATTTTTTTAAATAGGCAGATGTTAGGTCTCAAACCTGGGACAAATGGCTACGGAGGCGCCTATTTAACAGGTGTGAGGACAGATGAGTTTGCATGATGCATTCTCACCCCTAATTTAGGAATTCAAGTTCTCTCTCCCCTCCCAACCTGTGCTCCCTTTCTTCCCAGGATAGTCCACTGACTGGCTTTTGTCCTCATTCCCCAGGCATTAATGGTCAGCCATGTTTTATTGACATCAAAGGTCAATTGCCCATTATTCTCTTTCTTTTTACATCTGTTAATGAGTGATTTCCTGTTTCCTCCCCCAACTCTTGTCTAAACCACATACTTACCTTTTGAGGGTCTTCCTGAGAGAGATGTGCTGTGAAAGACTTGGGAGCCCAGGGGGGATCTCCATGCACTCCTGGACAGCTTGATCTCACAACCTTTGAGAGGCTTCCCAGAAGGCAGGCAACAGAGAAGGCTGGGGTCTCTCTGTGGCTTGAGAGAGGACTCATGAATGGGAATCATGTTACTACCTTTTAGCCTGCTGTGGGCCTGGGTAGGGGACTTCTGTTTACCTTAGGTGGTGATTTTTTTTTTTTTTTTGAAAGCGGGTCATGAAATGCCAGCACTGGGTAGATTCCTTGTCTCTCAGCTTCCTTTTTTATTTTTTTTTAACAAATGGTCTAGGAAAGGCCACAGTTTTTATAGAGCGGTAGCATGTGCCTGCAGACTGTCGGAGTACTTTAGCCAGCAGGGGATACTGGAAAAAAAAACCCAACCAGACCTTCATTTGAGAGTATTAAATATTCATTTACAAACATCGCACCACAGGCATGCCCTCCCATGAATACTGAGATTTATCTTATCATTCTAGGGGAAGGAGTACGGTTTCCTCGTGTTCAGGGCCCTGAGTGCTGGTCATCTAAGATTTAAATCTCTTGAGAGACAGATAGCCCAGGGTGCTGGGGGAATCTGCTACTATTGATTTCTTAAGATGATAGACTGTTCTCACATGTCACCCGGGCTTCTACAATGAGCCAACACTAAACAGCACTTGCTTTGCTGTGTTATTGTGGCCACAATCATCCTTTTTAGCAATAAGCGTTTACTGTCCTACAAATCAGATGATGGCTACCCAAGGTATGAAAGCTCTTAGTTGAACCCTTTCCTCCTGGTTTTTGTGAGATTATTTCTAGAAAAGATAATTATTGTTTCTGGAGAAAGAAACTGAAGACAAAATACCTCCGACCTTGCTGAATTGACCATAAGGCTGGGCATTTTTCCTTCAGTGACCTCTTGAATGAAGGGATGTAATAAACTGGGTAATGCTTGGTGACCTTACACTCATTTAGAAAAAAGAAAATCCTTTTTATTATATCCATTTATTTACGTGTGTGCATGTGGAGGTCAGAGTCCAACCTGCAGCCACTCTCTCTCCCTTCTCTCCTTTCTCTGTGTGGATTCTGGGGATTAAAGTTGGGCTAGACCAGGAAGCTCCTTTAACTGTGTTTAACATCCTTCCAGCCATTCTTTGTCTGTCTGTCTGTCTGTCTGTCTGTCTGTCTTATCTATCTCATGTATGGTGTGATGTGTGTGTGTGTGTGTGTGTGTGTGTGTGTGTGTGTGTGTGTGTGTAGGGGTGGTTACACATTTGTATACTGGTGAGTTCATCAGTGGAGGTCAGAGGTCAATATCAGGTCTTTCCTTCATAGCTCTTCCACCTTCCTTTTGAGAAAAGGTCTCACTAAAACTGAAGCTCACTGCTTGAGCTGGCCTGGCTGGCCAGCAATCCCCAGGTTTTGCCTGTGTCTGACGTCTCAGAGCTGAGATTATAGGCAGCTGTGCCCTTCTCTACAAGGCAACTTCTAGAGACCAGGCTGTCCTACTCGTGCAGCGAGTGCTTTACCCACAGAGCCAACGCTCAGCCCCAGCTATTCAATGCTAACACTATTTTTTTGTCTTTGGCTTGCAGAGAGACATTGTGTTAAACCAAGGAGAGCAGGTTAGGCCAAGATAACCATCCCCAGTTATTTCACTGCTTATACACTTATTTTATGATCAGTCCAAGTCCCCTCAGGTTCTGGTCATCACTGCCTTATGCAGTGCTTGGTCAGTACAGGCCATTGAGTCTTATGGAATCTCCTGCAGAGTCACCATGGCAGGAAGGACAGCGTGGGTCTTATCCTCTTCATTACACTTGTTACACAATGGTCACATGAGCCTGGCTGACTGCAGGACACCTGCCGACTATGAACTTCTGAATAGAGAAGTGGTGAGTTGGGACTCCTAAAGCAGCACAGAGCCTGCTATAACTGGGAATGGTGGCTAGGAATAATGCTCGAAGTGAGGGCCCCGCATTAAGATACTGAGGAAGAGCTCCTCTGACCCTAGCCACGATCCATCCAGGTTATCTTCAGCTTGCAGCTCATTTTTATTTTATTTTGTTTTTATTTTATTTTATTTTTGTTTACTTTGCAAGGCAAGATTATCCCAGTGCATTTGGTTTTTACTTTTAAAAATATTTTATTTATTTTTTTGACGAATTCATACCCTAGTGCATTTTTCATTTTGTGGCTTTATAGTAATAGGGATTGGACTAGGGCACTGGACTATGGAGTGATGTCCACAGCTCACTTATTAGATTTTTTTTTTTTAAATATTTATTCAAAATCCTATAGTTGCCTGTTAGAATGGTCTTTGAATTCACTCAGTAGCCCATGCTGGCTTTGAACTTATGATCTTCCTGTCTCAGCCTCCTGAGTAGCTGGGATTATAGTCCTTCCCTACCAGGCCCAGCTTTCTGTGTATTTAAAAATACTCAAGAAATGAGAAGGCCAAAATGACATGTAAAAAGCACATAATATCCCATCTACTTTTTTGAGGACACAACCATTAGTTCACAGACTATCCATGGCTTGCACACTACAATACAGAGTGAAACACTGTCAATAAAGACCTGTGTCCTGCAAACCTAGGTCCCTAATAAAAAACGGTGCTGCTCCAAGATGATATATAGTTTTCTTAAGAGCTGCACACTGGTGCCAGGTGGTGGTGGCACACTCCTTTAATCCCAGCACTTGGGAGGCAGAGGCAGGAGGATTTCTGAGTTTGAGGCCAGCCTGGTCTACAGAGTGAGTTCCAGGACAGCCAGGGCTACACAGAGAAACCCTGTCTTGAAAAAACAACAACAAAAACAAACAAACAAACAAAAAGAGCAGCACACTGGTAATGTTTGTGGTATATTCTTTTTAGCTAACAGTATTATTCCAGGGGCTTTATTACCACTGATGAGGAGGACAGTGTAGCCCTGGATGTCCTGGAACTCTCTCTGTAGATCAGGCTGGCCTTGAACTCACAGAGATCTGCTTACTTCTGCCTCCCAAAAGATGGGATTAAAGGCGTGTGCCACCTTTGACCAACTTTTCTTTTTCCCTTGCCCTGTTTTACCTGATCTTACAAAGTATATATTATTCAGGCTGGGCCAGAACTTACGATCCTCTTACCTCAAGTTTCTGAGCTCTCTCACCTGGCCTAAGTCCCTGCATTTAGTTACTTCAGTTGCAAAGCAATCAGAGGACAAGTCTTTGCCTCTGAGGAAAAAAAAAATTGAGATATTTGGACTGATTTATGGGAGCATTACTTGATGATGTAAATTACAGATACCAAGGATATGGTAGAGCAGAACAGAACGGGAGTAAAAGGATTGAGAAGAGGTACATAGGGCAAAGGAGACACGGGCTGACATTTCAAGAAACCATTAAGCCTCTGAGATAGGGAAAAAGCAAGCACAGATATCAAAAGCAGAGCAAGGGCCCCGTGGAAGGGAGAGAGATGAGTCCAGTAGAAGGGAGAGGACATAGTGTGCATGTGGACACTGGGTCCACTAGAAGGGAGAGGGACATGGGGTGCATGTGGACGCTGGGGTAGAAGCTTAAGTGACAAAACACAGTCCAGGGAGAGATATCTTAGAAGATATGTAGACTCCTGAACCCCCTTTCTTCCCACACACATGCAAAAGGAAACCCCTCAGGCCCAGGATGACCAAGAAGCCCTGAGATGCATTTTCCAGTTCAGTGGGTATGATCCTTGAGGCGAGAGCTTGATGTTTGTAATATGGGAGCATTTGTGAAAAAGACCTTTGAAAAAGTAACAGGGGCTAGGAGGTGTGTGTGCATGTATATGTGTGTGTGTGTGTGTGTGTGTGTGAGAGAGAGAGAGAGAGAGAGAGAGAGAGAGAGAGACAGAGACAGAGACAGAGACAGAGACAGAGAGACAGAGAGAGTCAGAGAGAGACAGAGACACACAGAGAGAGAAACAGAGGAGAGAGAACACTTAGGAGAACCTGCTTTTAATTCTTAGAACCAACACACACATACACACTCCTTCTACAGTCCTGTTAGAAAGTTGGTATTTAATTGTCCCATATCATAGGTGACAAAACAAGAGTCTCAGGGCCAAATGACAGAGCAGAGAGAAGGTTTAAGGAGCTAAGCTCCAGGATGTGAACACTCAGCATCTCCTCTCTGCCAGACACTCACAGCCACTTTGTGAATGTAAGGTGCTCTCAGAATATTGTATGTTTGGCATTGTATGAAGAGTGTGGCACAGCCGTTGCCTTCCAACCAATCAAGACATATTGTCCCATTCTAGATGGAGCTGGAGAACTCTGATTGTTCTCTCTTCTGTCTCTGCCTTCTTAGGACTCAGGGTCACTTGCAGTCAGCTCCAGCCTTCTCTCAAGTGAGCCCCCTTTCAAGCTCTGTCTTGGCCGCATTGCTAGAACTTTTCCATCTTGCCACACATGAGCATCGTTGCTTGACTACTTCATTGGAGGCTGGAACTTGCTCTGGTGTTTAATCACAAGGAAGGGTGTGACTTTAGCAGGACACACCCTCTAAGGTGACAGCAGTATCACATCTGAGATCCCCCTGCCCCTGCTTTGTGCTGATGAGCCTCAGAATACAATTCTCCTACAGTTCTTTACGAGTTCCCACTATGTTTGGCTTTAACTTAACGATGCGTTCATTCACTCTACTAAGAATCCTTGAGCGTTCATTGAGCTTAGCTGTAGGAATAAACATTGGTAAGAACTGGTTTTTGCCCTGGGTGCAGGTTGGGAAGGCTGCTTGCTGGAGTAGAGGAGCCAAAACTGGGTCCCTGGTTCAGGTGGCACCATCCAGGAAAATCCCACTGGAGAGGATTGGATGTTTCCTCTGCTGTGGTGCAAATAGATTCATCTTTCAGTTCAGATCTTTTTTTGGACCTGTTCTCCGGAGACCAGGAGCCTCTTGTTTCATAATAGCTTCCCTGCAGCGACCTCAACTTTTATCCTTCCTGATGGTCATAGGTTTTTACATGGGGGTAGAAGGCATTAGGACATGGCATGCAAAACTCCTTTGTTCTTCATAGCCTTAATTCGACTGACATGGAATATACAAATTTGGGACACGACCATTGGCTGTTGAAGGTGATTTGCTTTGCAGAGCACATGCCCCCCCCCCCACTCCCTGCTCCCCTTCTGCATTTATTTTACATATATCAACTTCTGGCATGTCCGAAAGATTTCTTTTAGACTTCCAAATCGCTTCTATTTCATTTTCTTGCCTTCTTTGATATAAATAAACAAAATAATATTCTGGTGAGGCTCATCAATCAGTAGTGGGAGCCAACCACAGCCCCACCCGGCCAGCGAGGAGCCACTGTCTAACCCGAGGTGTTTGTAGCAGTACTAGTAATATCCCTTTTGACGAATGTACACTTAGGGTGGGCTAAGCATAAGCTTTGTTAAATGCTGAAAGTGGGGTGTGCAGCCGGAGGGTTGGCTTTTCCTACTTGCTACCGTCTTCTGACTAATTCTCCTGAGTATATTCCTAGGCATAAGTTAGAACCACTTTGGGGCTGATCAGTAGCTCCGAATGCAGTGAATAACTGTTTTTGGCACCAGTCACTAGACACTTATAGCCATCGTTGTCAGGAAAAGGATTCTAAATTAAAATTGCATACTGCTTTTTTTTTCCTTCTTGAATTTGTTGCTTGGAAAATGAATGTTAAGTCTCCTGCCCAAACCTTTCTCACATCCGATCTGTCATTTCTGTTGTTGTTCTTGTGACAGGGTCCCAGTCTGTAGTCTGGACTTATCTTGATGTCATGGTGATCGTTGTGCCTTAGGCTCCCCAGTGCTGGGATTATTTGGCACGTGTCACCATGGTTGGCTCCTCCCAGTCATTTACACTGGAAACTCTCTACCATTTTTTAAAAATATTATTTATTTTATTTATATGAGTACACTGTAGCTTTCTTCAGACACACACCAGAAGAGGGCTTCAGATCCCATTACAGGTGGTTGTGAGCCACCATGTGGTTGCTGGGAATTGAACTCAGGACCTCTGGAAGAGTAGTCAGTGCTCTTAACCGCTGAGCCATCTTTCTAGCCTTTCTCTACCACTTTTTATTTGTCCTTCCTTACTCCCCATATGGTTAATTTTATCTTTGTAACATTTCTTAATCTATTTTCAGGGCCTTTGCCATTGTCTCTCTGCTTTTTTCTCTAATTTCAAGTCTGGTTTTTGAGGGCGGGGAGTATGTGGTATAGAACCTGGGCCATGCGCATGCTAGGCAGGCTGTGTTCTCCTGAGCACTTACACCTTGTGCCACCAGCCCCTTTGTCTTTTTATTTTATAATCTCCTTAGTATTTCCCTTGGTGTGTCACAGAAGCCACCTGACTGCTATCTTTTTAAAAACCACTTTACTGTGCTATATTCACTTGCTATAAAGTTCATTCGGAGCACACGAGCCCATGGTGTTCAGTGGTCAGAGCTAACTGGAGCCTTTACTACAGCCACCATCAGAACCCTTCATCACCCCAGAAAAAATCCTGTACCAACTAGCATCTCTACCTTTTTTTTCTGTGGGTGACCCTTTCTGTCTCTCTAGATCCCCTGCTTTGGACTTACTTGCATATGAATGGAGTCATATAGGCTTTTGTGTCTTATCCCCTGGAAAACAGAGACACCTTGGTGTGTGTCTGATCTCCGGTCTGGCTCTGTCCTGACTCACCACCCATTCTAACCTGCCATAAGCCTTTTATCTCAACTTGGCACACCACCTTCCCAGAGTATGCTGGGTGCCATTTTTTATCATGGAAATCTTTGACTATGTTGCTTGCCTCTGCCTGTACAGATCATTCTTGTCATTCAGACTTAGCTTCATGACCACAGGCTTGAAGCACATCACCCCAGTTTGCTCTTATCTCAAGTAGGAGATAACCTTCCATCGCTGGAAATCCCAAAAGGTTGTTGTCATTCCATCTTCTTTTCTGTATTCTTTCATAGTTGTTTAAAAAAAAAAAAAAGAACTAAATAAGTGTTTGAAGAAAACATATCAGTAGTTAGACATTTTTTTTTTCAACACAAATTTTCTTTCCATTGGTTTTGTTGACAAATCAGAAACTATAGCATTGAAAGTAAGAACCATCAATCATAATTTCACTCCTCAGAGGTAATCACTTAGGACTTGGACTAATAATCTTGAAAGCATTATATGTCTATTATAGCTAGACAGATGTATTTGTTCACTCAATATAATTAGCAGTATATTCTTTTCCTAAATACTAAATACTGACGTGTGTGTGTGTGTGTGTGTGTGTATGTGTGTGTGAACTCAAGTTTGTGCACAGAGGCACTTGGTACCTTGCTCTATCACTTTCCACCTTCTTTTCTTTGAGATAGGGAGAAAGGATGTCTCACTGAACCTGTAGCTACATTGTTGGCTAGCAAGTCCCAGAGATCCTCCTGTCTCTGATCCACCTTCCAGGGCTCTGGAGTTACAGGCATATGAGATCACGCCTGGCTTTTACATGGACTCTGGGGATTTGAACTTAGGTCCTCAAGCTTACATACAAATGTTGAACATTGAACCATCTTCCTTACAAATTTTTTTTAATTAATTAAATACTCGAGTGTTATGCCTACTCACTAAGGCTAGTATGAAACTTGAAACCCTCTTGCCTTAGACTTCCTAGTTTGGGGATATATAAGCATGGGCCTCCAGACCTGGTGAAAGTTACTTGTATTGCTAGCATTGTGAGTATGTATCATTGCTACCTAATCCATTTGTATTCAACATTTAGGTTATTTTTAACTTGTCAGCTTTAAAATAATGTTATGACTAATATTCTTCAGATAAAATTCTAGAAGCCAGATTTCTGGATCAAAGGCTCCTGAAACGTACTACTACACTTGCCTGCAGGTTATGAGAATGCCCACATGGTGTTAGCAATCATTACAACCTTTGCCAATCTGATTTTCTAAAACGTGGCATCTTAGAGTTGCATGAATTTGTATTCCTTTGGTTGTCAGTGACATGTTTTTAGTTTTCCTTTCTGATTTACAGTCCTTCTGTGAACCACCTATTTTCTTCTTTGCCAGCTTTCTGCTGTCTTTCTCTTGCTAAGTGCTCTTCTTTATTAGAGACATTAACAGTCAGATATTTGTGAGGATTTTTGTAGAGGTTTTTCTGTGTTGCAACCTGGGGTAGATTTTGGTATGCTGGATTTTATTTTAATGTGACCACATCAACCAGTCTTCTCCTTGTGGTTTCTATGTTTGGAAGTGTTCACAGAGACTTCTTCCTCAACTTTGAGTATATTCACCTACGCTTCCTCTAATGCCAATGTGATTTTACTTTCAGATGAATACATTAGGGCCAACAAGAAAACTTAGTGGGTAAAAGCCCTTGCTGCCAAGTTGTCCTCTGACCTCCACATATATATTTTGGCATGTGCATGTATTAACACACGTACACACTCAGAGAGAGAGAGACAGAGACAGAGACAGACAGAGACAGAGAGACAGAGAGAGACACAGAGAGAGACAGAGAGAGAGAGACATATTCATAAATACACAAGTATACACATGCAGTTAAAAATAAATCAGCATGCTGGCCTTTTGCAGAGGAAGGGATGTGCTTGCTGAATAGCCTCAAAGACCTTGATTTCTGATCTTCTTGCCTTCACCTCCCAAGTATACGAATTATACATATGTGCTTTCACACCCACTTTCATCCTATTTTGATATAAAATAACGCCTACCATCATGAAACTCAGCTGATACTGCATCATGAATCTGAATCATGCCGTCTATATGGACAAGTGACAGTCTTCAGTTGTGTGGGGAGAAGAGGCTATGACAGCCATGTGTTTTTCTCCAGCACAGGCTATCTGCTTTGTATGAACTCTCCCTTTACAAAGTGTTACTGTCCACCACTTTCCATCAGCTGCTCACAGTCTACTCTCTGTCATCCTTTTGGAAGTTCTCTCTTTCCCTGTGGATGGGATATCTAATAATGCCTGTCTCAGTAAGGTGGATGTAGCACACACAAATTCCATACAGGTTTGAGTGAATGGATAAGCTAATGAGTGGTAGCTGGAACATCGACGGGAGGTCAGGTGTTAAAGGCTTATTCATGTAAAAGGCTCTGGAGAGTGCTCACCTATCTTAGGATCCTAAGGGGGATGGAAGAAGGAAAATGAAGCTTTGGGGTTTGAGAAGGGAGCAGGCTGAGGTCTAGGACCCAGCCAGTAGGTGCTCCTAGATCATGCATAAGGTACATTAGTAGGAGGAGTGAATTACACTGGGGAATTCTAAGGATGCTAGAGAGTTGGAAATTGGGGACAGGGGCATTTTATCAGGGAATTCTTCTTAGGCAAGAAGAATTGGAAACAGATCTTTGAAGGAGAGCTGGGACATGAGGTTAGGGTAGATTCTTGGCTTGTGATCATTCCGTGAGGGAAGAGCAGTGTGATCAAGTTCTTAAAAGTTTTGCAAAAGTATTTTTTCCCACTTTCCTTTCTGTCTCATTTGCTTTAGATAAAAGTTGTTTGTACAGCCGAGAGAGTCGTTTTCAGTGCCTGAACTCCTGGGTGGGAAAGCACCTGAGAGCTAGAACTAATAACGGTGAGAGAAATGGTTCCACTCATGGCTGCCTCTCTGCTGACCCTCTGGTTCCACTCATGGCAGAGGTGAAATGGTTATTTTCTAAGGTTTAACTTGAGCATTTTGGGCACCCTTACTAGAGTAACTCAACAAACTTTTAGTATGCATGGTTCTCTACCATGTATAGCTAGCTGCTCTGGAAGGTGATGGAGAAGAGACGAGTTGGGCGCAGTCCTTTGGGATGTGGGTGTCTGTGTGGAAGATGGGAGATGGCTACTCAAAGTTGAAGAGTGGTGAGATAGACATCTTGGGAGGCGATCCTTCAGCCTTTAAGACAGCTGAAAGAAGAGTCTCTACTTTCTGAGGAAC